>NC_000075.6:66049424-66356388 GCF_000001635.26 Mus musculus
TTGGAGATTTTATGACCTTGACCGTGGTCCAGATATACTACCATAAATAATTGCGAAGTTATTTCTAAGATAACTACTATGTTCTTCCAGGAGTGACGGTTTCATGGTTACTCTGACCTTCAGTCTACCGTGACACTCATCGAGCTCTGACAAATCTCTGTGGGTTTTGCCTTTAAAAACTGTATACCTGCCTGAACTTGGGCACCAAGAGACTTTTCAGCTGCACAAGCCGGCTCTTGGTCTGGCCATCAACGAAAGGAATGAAAACGTTTAATTGGCTTAGTCAGCACGTTTGTTAATCACATTCTCTTGTTATTCCATTGGCGGTGCCCTGAGATGCCCCTGCACCGTGGGATTCTGCCTCACTCCTGGCCTTCCTAGCCAGGGGGCCTGGGCAGGCGTGGGGACGGGGAGCTACAGGGGAGGTGCCCCCTAAAAAGTTGCAGGGCTCTGCTCCTCTCACTTGAGTCACTTGACAGCCATGTTTTTAAAACATAAAAGCACAGCCCTTCTGATGCCCCTAGGAGGTTTATCTGTATTCTGAACTTAGTTCTAGCTGTTTTCTGGTTCCGGTTGAGGACGAGCCCCACAGGGAGCCTTCTGGATAAAGACAGGCTCCAAAGGGGAGCCGTTGACTTCTGAAAAATGGGATAGGCCCAAGAGAGATCCTGAGATCCTTTTAGGAGCCCTCTTCCTGGTTTGAGAAGGGAAATTTGCTTTTGGACAGGAAACGTTCCCAGTTTTCCCACGGGAAGTTGAAGTGCAAATAGTAGGGGAGGATGCTGTCATCTGGTTATGTCTCTCATGAGAGATCTGTTTTTGGTTTTGTGTAAATGGCTGGCTAACTGTGTGAATGATTAGATAAATAATGGACAAGTTTGGCCCTAGTAATTGTAGTTGTTTATTTGACTTCTTTGTTTCTGTTTTGTACCTTCTGGGTGCTGGGGTTGTTTTTTTTTTTTTTTCCTCCAGATTTTACCACTAGGTGGCAATCCCTGCAGGCCATTGTTCTTTTTGTGTCCCCTGTTGTTTGTTTGTTTGTTTGTTTGTTTGTTTGTGGCACCCTCTACATGCCATTATTTGTTGTTTGTCTTTTTCCTGAAAAACAAAACAAAAAAATTTCCTATCCTCACTAGGATGAAAATTTTCCAGTCATACCAATCCCGGAGTCACCTCTCCAGTCTCAGATGGTCACTAGCTCCCACTACTAGAGTCATCTCTGCATTGCCAGAGTTGCTAGTCATGTTAATGTTTTAGTTTCTCAAGTCACCTAAGTTTTCTCCTAACATGGGACCACTGAGTCTAAACTCTCAGTCCTTCCATGAATTTACCCACCCCCCACCCCCCCAGGGTTTGAATTTTAGGAGTTTCCACTATCAAAAAAAAAAAAAAAGCTATGCACCACTTACTGTGCTCTTGAGTGGCCCTCTGATAAAATGAGAAGGCCATCTACCAGCTCCTTGAACCCAGATAGTATGAGACAGTTTGACTTAAAGTCACAGGAATTCCTGGGCATCCCCTTTCACTGGCAAATGGTTGGCTCTTGTTCAATACACACACACACACACACACACACACACACACACACACACACACACACACACACACACACACACACACACACTTGGTTAAGGGTTTGCCTCGGGATTATTCTCTAAAACAAAACAAAATCCCTCCATGGTACAGTGAAGTTTTCATGTAAAGAGAACCATTTCCTCTTAGTACAGGAAGCGACTGAAGCTGGCCTATCTTTTCTCTAGAAGGTTCTCAGAATTCATCCCAACCCCATCATTACCCTTACCATACAGTAAACTACTTTTATTACTTGGTAACATTTATCATAACTCTCACTGTCTTCATTCTGTCCAATCAGGTAAAGTCTTGCTTTCTCCATCTTTCAAAAACAGTTGCCATGCCTTCTGTGAAACCATTCAGAAAGATCCCAGTTTGATTTAAATGTCTGTCCACTATTCTGTGTCCCAAAATATACAACATTTATCCAAGTTCTTACAGTACTCTGTTAAATTTCACGTGTGATATGATTTTTACAGACTTTACCATGGATAAAATCTGTTATACAGAGTATTATTTCAGCATTAATTAAGTGTAATCAGTGACTTTTAAATTAATTAATGGTATCTTGTTAATGGGTATTTTCTTGTACAATGAAATGTTCACAATATGTCATATATAACAAAAGCCCATTTTCATTTAAAAAAAAAAAAAACAAAAAAAAAAACCTCTATGTCACTGACTGGCCTCCTGCCAAATGGCCTGCTACGTCTACTAAGCTCCTCTACCCCTTGTCTACAAGCCGCCTTCCTCATGTCTCCCACCTCTTCCAGATTCGCCCTCCTTCTCCTCAACCTCAGGCCCCTCCATCCTGTCCCACCCCACTCTATCGACCCCCACACCTCTCTCCCATTTCTACTTCACCCATTTCCCCTTCTGTATCTGTACCCCTTGTTTCTTCTCCTCTGTGGTTACCTCTCTGCCTCCTGATAGAGATTCCCAGTTTCCCCAACCCTCCTGCACATCCTTCACCACCTTTGGCTCCCTATTTGAGAACCTGCCACACCCCTAACCAACTCAGGTCCCTGTTTGAAACCTGTCACACTCCAACCAACTCCCACAACTGCTGGAGCCAAAGGCAATGGCTTAGAGAAAGATGTTGCCCTCTCCTGATCTACATGCCTTTCTCTGCTTCAGATGTGTATAACTGGAAGACCCAGGCCCTTTCCCCTTTCTCTGATAAGCCCTAACTGTCCCCCTGTAATCTGTCCTCCACACCTACCACCCCATCTGGCATGCTTGCCAGCAACTCTTGACTCTTTACTTTAGAGGAAAGGGAACAGCCTGGGGCAGAAGTGAGGAAAGCTTTGTGGTCTCAGCCATGGACACAGATGCTCAAAGCTACTGTCTCTTCCCACAACCCCCATCCCGAAACAGGGATTCTCTGGCTGGCCTCAAACTCAGAAATCTGCCTGCCTCTGCTTCCCAAGTGCTCAGATTAAAGATGTGCACCACCACCACCCAGCTAAAAGCTACTGTCATTTGAGGTAGCTCTTTTATCCAAACACCCTGATGGGATCCTAGGACACATGCAGGTTCCCAGGCCCTAAATGCTTTCCACTGATACCTTATGACTGAAATTCAGGGTACTGCTCAGAAACCCACCAATTTATCTAAGACCACTGGGGTTCTTTGGGGCTCAAAAGAGTATCTTGGGGCATTTCTTGAGTAATTATAAAAAGCTTTCAAATTTTACATCCTTTTGACCCACTATCAAAAAAAAATGCTCAGGCATTAAATTTTGCTTTTGTCAATCAGCTCCAGACATGCGCAGAAAACTCCAAAAGATAGAGGGCTTTACAGGAATAAAACATCTAGATTCATCAAAATGGCCTAAAAAGGTTGCCATAACCAAAACACACACACACACACACACACACACACACACACACACACACACACACAGAGGCAAAGACTATGCTGGCTGCTTTCCAGTAAGCTGACTCTGAGCTCCTACTGCTGACACTGCTTATGTTTAAGGGAGAGATCCTTAAAAACAAAAAATGAAACATGGGCCCACTACAAACAGATCAATCTACATATATTTAGAAAAGAAAGAAAGAAAGAGAGAGAGAGAGAGAGAGAGAGAGAGAGAGAGAGAGAGAGAAAGAGAAAAAGAGAGAGAAAAGGAGAAAAAGTAAGAAAGGCTAGAAACAGCTAGACAGTGGTGGCACTTGCCTTTGATCTCAGCACTTGAGAGGCAGAGGCAGGTGGATTTCTGAGTTCGAGGCCAGCCTGATCTACAAAGTGAGTTCCAGGACAACCAGGGCTATACAGAGAAACCCTATCTCAAAAAACAAAAACAAAAACAAAAAAAGAAAGGCAGGACCAGGCAGATCTCTGTGAGTTCAAGGCCAGCCACAGTCAGGGTCACACAGAGAAACCCTGTCTCCAAAACAAACAAACAAATGTATCCTGTCTCCAAAATAAATAAATTTTAAAAGAAATTTAAAAAAGAAACCCCATCCCAAACCTAGAAAAACAGTAACCCTCCTGACCACAGAGAGATGGATAATAAATCAGAATAAAGGGGCTGGACTGTACAATCTTAGACCTCCAAGGGCTCTAGTCACTGTGTCAATAAAAGGCTACTCAATTAAGTTTTTGGTAGACACTAGCGCAGATGTTTCTGGTTTTTTTTTTAATTATTAAGATAGAAGTTTCTCTTTTTAAAAGTCAGATTACCAACAAAAAGGTACTAGTACAAGGAGCCACAGACACCAAAAAAAAAATCTCTTTTTTGTTTGTTTTTTAAAGATTTATTTATTTCATGTATGAGTACACTGTAGCTATCTATTTCCAGACATACCAGAAGAGGGCGCCAGATCCCATTACAGATGGTTGTAAGCTACCATGTGGCACTGGGAATTGAACTCAGGACCTCTGAAGAGCAGTTAGTGAGTGCTCTTAACCACTGAGCCATCTCTCCAGCCCCTTGACAATATATCTTAAGCCAATGGTTCTCAACCTTCCTAATGCTGCCTCCCTTTAATATAGTTCATATTGTGGTGACCTCCAACCATAAAATTATTTTTGTTGCTACTTCATAACTAATTTTGCTACGTAGAATGGCAGAAGGGACTGGAATAGATGCTTTCTATCCAAAGTAATGCCTTTGTGGGTTGGAGTAGTGGTTAGTGTTATGGCCTAGGTAACATGTTAAGGGTTAGGTAACTAGTATCTGTCTAGCCTGCCATTTTGCACTGTTACTAGTGTTATAAGGAAACTTTCTCATACATTGTTACTGCTGTTACTAAAAAACTTTCTCATGCCCAAGCTGATTGCATAGTTATATTTCCTGCTCATGGAAACCTATCACAACAGAAGTCAGTCAGAACTGTGTAGGGATAATGGTTTTGCAGATTGTAAAGTTAATGCTTGTGTTATTCAAATGCTGATTTCTCTGCCCTCATATTTACAGACACAGCATTGTGTAATGCTTATACCAAGAATCTCCTGTCTCAAGTTTGTGTAAACAGTTCTTACCATTTATTCTCTGCCTTGGTTTTGTTTGTTTGTTTTTGTTTTTCTGAGACAGAGTTTCTCTGTATAGTCCTGGCTGTCCTGGAACTTACTTTATAGACCAGGCTGGCCTCAAACTCATAAATCCACCTGCCTCTGCCTCCCAAGTGCTAGGATTAAAGGTTTGTGCCACCACTGCCTGGCTCTCTGCCTTGTTAATATATGCTGATCACCTAATGGCTGGGCAGAATAGAAGGGTGGGACATCTGCCAGCCAGAGGAGGAAGAGAAGGAGAGAGGGATATTCAGATGAACCAGGAGGATGGAGGAACTGGAGCCATGAGGAAGGAATCCAGAGAGAAGTCACAGAAACACACCTGAAGCCCAATGAGCCAGATCAATAATAATATGGGAATGTCATGGGAAGGGACTGTGGGGCAGCAGGGTTAGCATAGAATGATAAGGTAGATAATTTAACTGCTCAGCTATTGAGATGTAGTTTTAAATAAATCTTGCCTTTTCTGTGTGGTTATTGGCAACTAGCAAAAGGTAAAGAAATACAGCTGCTGGATTAATTCACTGCAAATATTTGTATTAAAGATAATTAATTTACAGAACTGCTTTGTTTAGTTGGTCACAATAAGCTTGGACTGAAACCAACCACCCAGCAGCTCTTCCTGTACCTGTATATAAGTTCTTGTGGTATTTGCCTTTATGAGCTGCTCCTGGGATGGACCCCGTTATAAGAGAGACAACTGAACCTATTTAGAGGCAAGTTCTAAACCAATCTCTAGCTAGAATGCCCCAGGGGATATTGTAGTTCCACTGGGGATCCATTGAGGACCACAGTTCAGCCCCAGCTGAGTGTGCTACATTAGTTTGGTGGATTTAGTCTGCATTTGCTCTATCAAGTCCCATCCTGGTTGTCCAAGACATAGATGTTGGAGAGAAGAAGCTAAGGAGATAGAACAGAGCCAGCAGTATCAATATTTCCCAGGATCGGCTGCTAGGTGAAGGTTCATGTGCTGAAATACAAGTGCAAATTGAGTATGACGATGCCACCGTAGCGCTGTGTTGTACAGCAGCTTTCAGTGTTTGGGACAAGGTTGAAGAAACAGGAAAAGGGTCGGAACCATTTACTAAAATTATACAGGGTCCAATGGAAGCACCCAGTGATTGTTTTTTCTTTCAACAAAGATTGACTTCAGCCATAAATAGAAGAGTGTCAGAATCAGAAGCTTGCTAAGTATTAACCAATCTTTGGCTTTCCAAAATGCTAGTTCTGCATGTAAAAAGTGATCAGGTCTCTAAAAACAAGATCAGCACCAATATATGAATGGATTAGAAATATGGCTGATATTGAATCTCATACTTGTGATGCAACCTTAGTGGAAGTAATCTCGAAAGGTGTGAAGAAAAATAAAAAATTCAGATGTTTTCATTGTGCTAAGCAAGGTGATTTGAAAGAGACTGTAGGCATAGTGCTCCTAGAAACAATGCTTTCTCTGGAGATAATCCAAAAAGAAGGCCCCAGGCTTCTGGTGTATACCAAAGAAGGTTCCTGGATTCTGAGCCACCACCATCACCCCCCTTTCCCTCCTTGCCCCCTATATGAGACAGCTCTTGGCCCTTCATAAAACCCCTCTCACATCCATCACCAAGCCCTTTCAGAAGTTCCTACAGGCCCTCCCTCCTTTAGGCCCTAGCCCTACACCTTCTAGACCTAACCCATCTCTTCTCCCTCTCTGTAACAGAAAAACCAGGTTATGCCCTCAGGGTCCTAGGCCACTAACTGGGATCTTTCTTTGCCCCTGTGGCACACCTGTCAAAAAAAAAAATTAGGCCTTACTACCCAGGGATGGACACCTGCAGACACAGCTTAGCAGTTGCTGAGCTCCACATTCAAGGAAGAGATAGAGATAGAGATGATAGAGAGAGAGAGAGAGAGAGATACACACACACACACACACACACACACACACACACACACACAAACTTTTGGTCACCTACCACTATCGTTCCCACAACCTGTCCTACCTCTTGAAGTATAACACACAGCAGCAATCCCCAAAGCAGCCAAGTTAGGTCTCATTAAGAGGTGGTAGGCTAAGGTCAGAGTCTGAAACAGGAGACAAAGAGACAGGTCTTTATATCATTTAGGAGAGGGGGTGTTAAAGAGGTTAAGACCCTGGAGGAATACTGAATCACCTCCCTTACCTCCCCTATCTCCAGGGGTTGAATAGTCAAGATATATTTTCTCTGGTTTTTAATCATGCTCACCAGGTGCTGGGGTTGAAGAAATGGTAGAGTTTGTAGCTATCACCCACTTCCCACCTGGGAACCCTTCAGATCTGTGATGGAGTGGTGAAGGGCCCCATTTTGTCAACATAGGAGGGAATTGAAGCAAGGATGTATAAGTGGCACATGGCACAAACTAGGCCAGTAAGGGCAACCTCCATATACAGCTGGCCACTCTTTGCAACAGCCTTCTATCTAGTCATAGAGGAAGCAGGCAAAAAGATCATTATAAGAAGAAAGAGGGGTAGGCATAGGGGTGATGGGAATTTAATCGGCTCCTGACAGCCTGCTATTGAATAATTTCTCAACCCTATTTGGAAGGACTGTTCGTCAGAGGTGAAGGTTTCTTGACCCTCAGATCCCCATATGTAAGAGTTGCCCTGGACAGAAGCAGACAGGAGGTAAAGAGGGGAAAGTCAGGCACAATCCAACGGACTTGAGTACTATGTCTTGGACAAAGCCAAATTCGACACATTTCCACTGTCTCAACAAGTGGCATATTCTCCCTGAGCTCATGTGCTACCCCCCTTTGTAAAGCCAGTGGCTTCACAGCCTGCTGTCTTTCTCCTCCAGCCTTGCTCAGAGACAGCCTCTGTATAGCACCCTCTCCAACAAACCTCTTCTGTGATACCTGTTCCATGGTGACTTTGTGGCATTCCTTGGCCCTGATCCACCAAGATACTCTTCCACTGCTAAAGCCTAACAAACAAACTAGGCCCATCACCCAAGGCTTTACCACCATAAGTGAGACTGAGGGATTAAGACGGCTTCTTCTCAGTGCTTTGGGACAAAGCATTGTCTGCAATTATAGACACAAACTACTCAGATCGATAGCTCTGCAGCATTACACTCACTGGAACCAATACAAAGAGAGCCCATAGAAAGAGAGATGAAAGTCCTGCCAATTATTTTTTTAAAAGGGAGAAAGAGGGATTTTTTTCTGCTGGACACATTTTAGCCAGTCTTGACCATGCTTGCTTCCCACTGCCAGGCCAGCCCCATTGTGGGATTCACCATTGAAACTCCTTTTCTAGGGGGCTGGAGAGATGACTCGGGACTTGAGAGCACTCACTGCACACCATACACAGACCAAGCTACATAGTTTCAAACTATAAAAATGTGTAGAGGGTGAGAAGTCTACCTACTTAATAAACAAGACCAGATAAACCAGAATTTTTTTTTAACACACAGGGTTTGTTTTTGTTTTGTTTTTTTCCCAGTGGAAGAAATAACCTAGCGACCTTTGCTATTCTGTGAAGACAGCCTTCACTCAGAATCCCCCAGACGCCTGGGCACTGTTTCTGAGTCAGTATAACCCCTATGAAAGAGGTCCTGTGCGTTTTGAAAAAGAGTTTGCTATTCTGCTTATTAGAAACCTTTGCTCCCTAGGCTCTTGTTCTGAGCACTGCCTGTCAGTCACTAGAGCCTGTTCTTGTGGAAGGAGGGACATAAGTGCTCTGCAAAGGACATGTGCTTTGCAAGGGAGTTCCACTGCAGGCACACCTTAAGCTTTGTTGTGATAGCTGTCACAAGGAAACTTTTCCCCCCAAGGTTTTACTCAAGTATGAAAAACCTACACTGGTTGGTGTCAGACCCCAGAAAGTCGAACTAGCCTGGCTAGGTCATGCCGAGCTGAGTTTTATTCTTGCCTCTTTGCCTGGCAACAGGAACAGCTGAGAGCTCATATCCAGAACCTGAAGCAGGAAGCAGAACACTAGCTAGGAATAGTGCAGGGCTTTGAAACCTCATATCCTACCAAGTGATGAGCTTCCTCCAACAAGGCCCCACCTTCTAAGCCTGCCCAAACAGCAGCACAACTGGAGATCAAGCATTCAAATGCCCGAGCCTATAGGGTAAATATCACTGGAATCAGCACAGTGTAAGACTCCAAACGCCAAAGTGTGTGCACTATAGAATGGAGCAACACCAAGTGTGTGTTACAACCGAAAACAGCCCATGGAAGCACCTGCAGCTATGAAAAAGAAAAGGCAGTCAGCCACAGACCTTTGTATATGTTATTTTCCACTTCTATGTTAATGTGAAGCCACCCCAACCAATACCTGCTGAGCACCGAGCCCTGGAGACAGGCTAGGGGAGCTATGTAAAGACTATGTGCAGCAAGGGCTCATTCTCCTAAAACAAAGTGCGAAGAAAAGAAATTTAACACCAGGAGCCGGTAGGATAACTCAGGTTCAGTAAAGTTGCCTGCTGCCTCTGAGCCAAAGGACATGGGTTCAACCCTCAGAGTCCCTGTGATGTAAGGAGAGAATAAACTCCCTCCACATGCAGGTAACTACGTGTCTACCCACTCACATGCAATGAGACATTGTAAAAAGGAAAAGATAAATACCAAAGTATCCAACAGAATGCATCCTTTCATAGGCGCACACAGCAGTTAAGCACAGGATTCCAAGACAAAGATGAGTAGTAAATTAGTAAAAACTAAAAATGGAAGCAGTGTGTGTGTGTGTGTGTGTGTGTGTGTGTAATGCATGCACATTATGTGTAGAGCTCTTATCATTCTGGGCCTTCATTTTGAGACAGGATCTCTACCTCAATCAAAGAACTAGTCTGGAAGCAAGCAAGGCTACCAGACCCGCCTATGTCCAGCACCACTACAGCACTAGGATTAGAGTCATAAAGTATGGCCATGATCTGCTTTTAGAGCTGGGTCCAAATTCAGGTCCTCATGATTGTGGAGCAAGAACCTTAACACTGAGCCATCTCTTCACCCCTCGACTCCACCCCTTTTTTGTTCTCGGGCATAGGTGTTACTATATTATGCTTAATAGCCAGAAACTAACTACATAGAAGCCGCCTTAAACTCACAGAAATCTTTCTGCTTCTTCCTCCAAGGTGCTGGGATTAAAGAGACGTGCAACCATGACTGGTCGTGTTCGTTTTAAGACAAGGTCTCACTCTAGTCCAAAAAGAACTAGTAGTCACTCTGTAGCCCAGGCTGGCCTTGAACTTTTTACCATCCTACTTCACCCTGCCCAGTGCTGGGATGACGGGTGTGAGCCACTACGCCCGGTCCCCAAGCAAGGCATTATAGAAGATATAGAAGGCTATGCTGTAACGCTCAACCGCTAAATTCAACCCCTAGTACTAAGGTTAAGTGTGTCCAGTCTTCTGAAGACCACCTCCAAATTTGGCAGCGACTGGTCTTTGCACGCCGTGACAAAAGTCTGAAAGTTGGATGGGCAGGTGGGGTCGCAAGGCACGCTGGGGTGCGTAGTCTCTCTTTCTGATACCAATCCCAACGCTGCCTTTGCGCACCGCCTTGACATACCCAATCAGAGGGCTGTAACGTGGCAGCCACCCGCAGCCCCGCCCCCGGCAGCGCCTACCACTCGGCGTCGCTGCGCAGGGAGAACGTGGCGCGCTCCTGGCGCTACGAGACCGCCCGCGGCCCCGGGTCCACCCCACGCCTGGGCGGCCACGCGCACGCTGCGCGTCCACACCCTTTTCCGGTCCGGGCTGCCCGACCGCTCTTGCTGCTGCCGGTGGATGCTGCGCCTCTCGGAGCGCAATATGAAGGTGCTCTTCGCCGCCGCCCTCATCGTGGGCTCCGTCGTCTTCCTTTTGCTGCCCGGACCCTCCGTGGCCAACGATAAGAAGAAGGGACCTAAAGTCACAGTCAAGGTCTGGGCTCCCCTCACCAGCGAGGCCTGCCTTCCGCCGCCTTAGGTCCGGCTCAAGCCGGAGCGGGTCTGGCCCAGTAGTTCCGACCTGAGCGTCCTTGTTCTTGTTCAGTTCTTCCTTGGGTCGACTTTGATCTCTTGAAGCCAGGCTCGCCCTATCTACTCAGACTAGAGAATAACCCAGACTCCCCCAGCCCCCCGCCCTGACCCAGGATGCCCAGCTTCGGCCAGCACGGACATCCTTAGGACGGTCCCTTTGCACATCCCCTGCATTGCTGGGAAATGGTGATGGATCAGAATTGCCGAATCTTTTACTATGGTCTCTCCAGTTTAGTGTGTTTTGTAGCACACACAGTAAATATAGTTAAACTTGCAAGCACAGTGTATCTCCCTGTGTATGTCCCCCTTTTAATGTATGTTTCTATAATCTGGAATCATTTAAAGAGCACAGATTGCTATTCTATAGTCTTGAGAACGAAAACTTTTAAAAAATGTTACATTATTTACTTAGTAGGGAGAGGGACTCGGGTACCACAGTGCAACCGTAGAGGTCAGAGGACAGTTTGCAGGAGTCCATTCACGTTGGTCTCTGGTCTTCAGGCTTGGCCGCAACCGAATTTTCCTCTAAGCCATAAGGCAGTCTGTAATCCTTTCTTGGGGTGGACCCAAGTGCTGTGGCATATATTACTCCCAGCTACTTGAGGGAGACTACAATTTAGCAAGATTAATTACTGGGGTTATTAGCTCAGTGGTGGACGGCTTATCTGCAGTGGCCCACCATTTCGTACTCCCTAGTACTGGGGTTGGAGACTACTAGAGCTTTCATAAGTGTACAGATGGTTGTAGCCACCATCTAGGTGCTGAGAACAGAAGCTCTAGGGTCTGGGAAAGCAGCAGATGCTCTTAACAGCTGCTGTTTCTCCAGCCTGTTTGTTGGATTTGTACAAAGGTTTTGCCCTACTCAGCCACAGCTTTAGGCTTTGTTCTCACTCATGGGGTAACTCCTCAGGCCCTCCTCTACCAAGGCCCCTGTGAAGGCTAAGCTTGGACTTGTTCACTTTCCTTAGGTATACTTTGATTTACAAATTGGAGATGAATCTGTAGGACGAGTCGTCTTTGGACTCTTTGGAAAGACTGTTCCAAAAACAGTGGATAATTTTGTAGCCTTAGCTACAGGAGAGGTAAGTGGCTAACCCCACACAGTAGGGATGGGAGCAGCTGGGGCTTCAGAGTGTGGCCCGTGTGTAGTGGTAGACAGACTTCATTAGCTGGCTTCCCTGAGGATGAGATATTTTTGTATATTAAGTGGGAATAAAGGGGTCCAGTCTTTAATTCTGGAGAAGGCCCTGGAACTGCGGTGACTTACTCAGAGCCTCAGTTGCCCAGTTTGGCACTTCCCAGAGATTGGACTGGTTCTTCCAACCCCTGCTGCTTCCTACAGCTAGTCATAATAGAATAATAATCCACAGTGCTAAATCTGGCAGCCTCACAGTTGTCTCTGCCAAATGGTGTGGCGGCTACTGAAGTGTTAACGTGGTTTTATGTTAGAGAGAACATAGACAAACATGGTACTGTGTGGCTGCAATGTTTAGAGAGTAAACTTTAACATCTGATTTTTTTTTTTTTTTTTGAGTTTTTATTTGAATGTTCTTAGACCATGTGATATGACAAGTTTTGGAATAAGAGCTTTTGGGGGGGGGAGGGGGAAGTAGTGAGTTGGTTAACACTGGTCGTCCTGGAACTTGCTCTTAGATCAGGCTAGCCTAGATTCCTAATTGCTGGGATTAAAGGCTTGTGCCGCTACATACATAGCTGAGTTAGCAGTTTTTAAAAAAGAATAAAAGGGTCCAAGGAACTTGATCCAAGAATATGACAAGGAATTTTTTTTTTAAGATTTATTTATTTATTATATGTAAGTACACTGTAGCTGTCTTCAAACACTCCAGATCTCGTTAGGGATGGTTGTGAACCACCATGTGGTTGCTGGGATTTGAACTCCGGACCTTCGGAAGAGCAGTCAGGTGCTCTTATCCACTGAGCCACCTCACCAGCCCATGACAAGGAATTTTTAAGGAAACATATATTCTGTTTAATTAATTCTGTATTTTAACTTGTCTGTTTTATTTTGTTTTTCCTGAGACAGTTTTATGCTGCCCCTGGCTGACCTTGAACCTGATTGTAGCCAGGGGTGACCTTGAGCCTCTGATTATGCCTCCCTCTACCTCCTGAGTGCTGGGATAACAGGCACACACCACCACACTCAACTTATACCGTGCTAAGGGTAGAACCCAGGACTGTGTTCCTGCTAGGACAAACACTGCTGGCTGAGATATATCCCCAGACCTCTTAAGAGAACACAGAGGGAAAATGGCATTTCATGGCCTGGGTTACATTATTCAAGAACAGTAGAGAGATCTGCTTCCCCCACCTCTAGATCTGTATGCTCTGTGTTGGCCTGCAGTGGCTGGTCCCTCCCTTGGTACATTAAATGCTGCATCTATACCAGAAAGCACTGTGGGCGAGGCTGTGCACGCCTGTCTGCCATCCCCTTCTTGCCTCATTCTCCCTTCCTGTCTTCCCTCTCTCCAGAAAGGATTTGGCTACAAAAACAGCAAGTTCCATCGTGTCATCAAGGACTTCATGATCCAGGGTGGAGACTTCACCAGGGGAGATGGCACAGGAGGTAACTTCAGGCCCTCTGAGCAGAAGAGTCTTGACACTGTAGTGTCCAAGGTGGGGTGGCCAGGCATCTCCTTTCACCTGCTCTAGGGGCCGGCTTCTCTCCTGCATTGAGACTAGCTGTACCCTTCTTTGAAAGGACAGCCCAGTGCAATTAACAAGTCTGTAGCTTGCACCACACAATCTGTTGCTTGTGTAAAACACATGCACATAAACTTAGAGCCAAAAAGATGGGTAAAGGGACTTGAGGCCAAGGCTGATGACTTTGTTTCCTGGGTCTCAAACATTAGAAAAAGAGAAGTGACTTCTGCAAAAGGGGCCTTTGACCACTATGCATGCGCGCACGTGTGCGCACGCACACACACACACGCACACACACACACACACACACACACACACACACTCTACAAATAAGTAAAGCTAGAGAACTGAAGGCAAGTGTAGTGGTGCCTGTAACCTCTGCGCTCAGGTTAAGACAGGAGGTTCCTGAGTAACTTCAAGGCCAGCCTGGTCAATTTTAGCACACCAGGGACTAGAGAAATGACTCAGGTAGAGAGGATTGACAGGAGCAGGGGCCCTGGCCTCCATTCCCATGTGTTGACTCACAACTGTTTGTAATTCCAGTTCCAGGGTATCTGACATCCTCCTCTGGTCTCCTCACGCATATGTGTGGTACACAAACATATATGTATGTAAAACACCCACACACTTAAACTTAAAAATAAAAGCCAGTGTGGTGGCATGTGCAGTGACAGAGACAGATGGATCTCTGAGTTTGAGCCCAGACTGGTCTACAAAGTGAGTTCCAGGATAGCCAGGGCTAAACAGAAACCATCTCAGAAAAAATAATTTAAACAAACAAACAAACAAACAAACAAAAAATGGTAGGCATGAAGCTTAACCATTTGCAAAGCAGATGGATGGGAGTTCTGTGATAGATTAAGTGGGATTCATGTTTACCATCATAAAGGGTAAAATACAAATTTCAGGGGTTTTGTTTTGTTTGTTTTTGTGACTTGGAGCTCCTTGTGTCTTGAGGGTGAGAATGAAACTAAGGCTATAGATTGGACTTTTTGGAACAGGGACAATTGCAGTCTCGTGGTTAACTAAGATTTCCAAGGATGGAAGGCAAATAGGAAGTCTTAGCAGTCAGTATCCAGCCAAGAGCCATTGCAGGAAACAGGCCAGCTCACCCCAACTAGTCTAATCCTGGTTCGCTGCCTCCCCAGAGGCCACACAGTCACCCACCTCTCCTGGTCAGTCCCTGACCTGAGGCATCCTGAGGAGCTGTGGGATGAGCACTAGTGACCTGAGAGCAAAGGAAGTTAGTCACTGTGTGTCACTGGCCTGGAGCGCCTCATGTCATTCCCTGTCATACCAGGCCACCTGTATGCGTGTATGAGGTTGGCTGGCGCACGACATTGCGTGCACGCTAAAGCCAGTTTCCCTCTTCCACCCTGTGGGCTCCATGCCTGGCAGCAGGTCGCTGTGCGTGCCAGGTCTTCTCACCAGCCTGAGAGGACGGCTGCTTCTGTGCTAGCGTTCTCAGGCCCAGCAGTCTGTTAGTGGGTAATGGGGAAACCAACTTTGCAACCAGGATCTTGGAAAGGGTTTGAGGCTCTGTGCTCACCGTCATGGCCCTGAACCTGCACCCCACACTGTTGGGAGCCGCCCTCACATTTGCCATTATAAGATGGCGCTGACAGCTGTGTTCTAAGTGGTAAACATAATCTGCACACGTGCAGGGGCAGTTTTCCCGCCATGTGTTCTGCCTTTCTTGTGATGACAACTGAGCCGATGGGCTGCAGCCAATCAGGGAGTAATACGTCCTAGGCGGAGGATAATTCTCCTTAAAAGGGACGGGGTTTTGCCATTCTTTCTCTTGCTTTCTTGTTCTTGTTCTTTTTCTCTCTCTTGCTTTCTTGTTCTTTTTCTTGCTTTCTTGCTCTCTCTTGCTCTTGCTCTTGCTCTTGCTCTCTTGCTCTCTTGCTCCTGAAGATGTAAGCAATAAAGCTTTTGCCGCAGAAGATTCCGGTTTGTTGCGTCTTTCCTGGCCGGTCGCGAGAACGCGGGTAAGACCACACAATGACAAATGTTCATGGGCATCTTTTATTTTATGTTCCTTGGTAAAAACAAATAGGAGTTCTAACTCCCCCCTCCCCCCGAAGCTGCACCTGTTTTGTAACCCTGGGAAGGTTACAGCAGCCCTTTTCTGAAGGATTCTACACCCACGCCCCCAGCCTGGCCTCACACCCTAGGTGGTCTTGGTCCTGACAGCTTGGGTAGAAGACAGAAGACATCTGTCCTTGTTTGCCACCAAAGCCTAGCCTAACAAGGACAGATCCTCGCCCAGGCACCTGCTGTTTGGGGTCAGCCCCCCCTCCCTGACCTGCTCTGCCTCTTCCTAGGAAAGAGCATCTATGGTGAGCGCTTCCCAGATGAGAACTTCAAGCTGAAGCACTACGGGCCTGGCTGGGTGAGCATGGCCAATGCAGGCAAAGACACCAATGGCTCACAGTTCTTCATAACCACAGTCAAGACCTCCTGGCTGGATGGCAAGCATGTGGTTTTCGGCAAAGTTCTAGAGGGCATGGTAAGTTAAAATGTGGAGGTTAAACCTCGGTAGTCCTCACCAAGGATCCAGCTGGAACGGGCAAGGGCTTCAAGTAGGAAATCTTTTCCCCAAAGGCGCCTAAGCCACAGATACAGACAGGTCAGGGGCACTGGTTCTTCCTAACCTGGCATGGAGGTGGGGAGTGTCAAGAATAAACAGCCTGGCCAGGTGCCTCGCACATGCCTATGGTCCTAGCTTTCAGGAGGCTGAGGCTAGGGGATCACTTGAACTCGGGAGTCAGAGTCTAGGCTGGACAACCTGGGACCACGTTTGAGAGTGCCCGTGTGGTTGGCTCTGTGAGAGGCTTAACCTGGAATGCTTGCGGCCCTGAGTTAATCCCCAGCACCACAATCGGAGCTCCGTGCCCCCAAGGCTCTAAGTCCTAGGCCCCAGACAACCCATCCAGAAGACCTGGCTGAGTTTGTCCGGCTGCGGGGTCCTGTTTGGTCACTCATGGAGTCAGGGGTGTTCGGAATCACGTCTGAGCAGCGTTGGATCAGCTGTCCAGCATCGTGTTCTGTGTTCACCTATGTGGGGCTCTCTCCCAGGAGTGTGCCTCTTGACCCCCGCTCAACCTCTCCTCTCCTGCCTTTCCTGTCTAGGATGTGGTACGGAAGGTGGAGAGCACCAAGACAGACAGCCGGGACAAGCCACTGAAGGATGTCATCATTGTCGACTCCGGCAAGATCGAAGTGGAGAAACCCTTCGCCATTGCCAAGGAGTAGAGAGCCTGGGGGACCTCATCCCTCTAAGCAGCTGTCTGTGTGGGTCCTGTCAATCCCCACACAGACGAAGGTAGCCAGTCACAAGGTTCTGTGCCACCCTGGCCCTAGTGCTTCCATCTGATGGGGTGACCACACCCCTCACATTCCACAGGCCTGATTTTTATAAAAAACTACCAATGCTGATCAATAAAGTGGGTTTTTTTTATAGCTTGGGTGTGGGCTGTGTTTGGGGGTGTATATAACACCTGTCCTGAGTGTGTGTCCCTGTGTGGGACTCTTCTGTGCTGATGGACGCATGCTCCTCCCCCGGGTTCCTGCCTTAGCCTGTACTAGTGCAACCCACCCACTCACCAGGCAGAGACTTTCTAGCTAGCTCCTGTGCCTCATCTTAAGCTTACACCTGTCAGGCTGGGCTAGAAAATACACCTGACTCTTCTCAGCCTACCTCTGAAATTACCTCACACCTTTCTCTTTATCTTGACTTCGCCACGACCCCTGGGCTTTTAAGAGTCTTGAGTTCTACCAGCTACAGCTGTCAGTGCAAACCAGGCTCAGAGCTTTGAGTGGGGATGGGCACATCTGAGCCTCAGCCAGTTACACCTGAGTCTAGTCCAAGGGAAGACCCATTTTCCTGAGACTGAGGCACATAGCTGTCCTGAAAGGTGGCCCAATGCCTGGGCTAGTCAGGGCACTAGTGATGGAGCAGGATGACAGTTAGCCTCTGGCTGGGCTGGTACCGGGCTGGTGCTGAAGCCATAAAGACCCTGGAGCACGCCGTCCACCACCACTTCTGGGAGAGGTTCTGTGGGGGAGACAGTGAAGGAGAAGGAGCTAGCAGGTGATACGCTTGGCCTTGAGCTTGCAGCACTCTGAGCTGCCCACAGGCTCAGCCGTCTACCCAGAATGAGGCGCCAGTGGCTTTCTCTCTTCCACATCTATTCATACTAGCTTTGGAAGACAGGCCCCAGGGGAACAGAGACCTGGTGAGCCAACTGTATTACACTAGCTTCTACTAGTCACAAAGCAAGCTGCCAGTTACAGGAGCAGCAGGTGGTAACCCCAGAGGACAGGAGGGAGGTGCTGATGGGAACTCACCTGGGGAAGGGGTGCAAACGTAGGGATCCATACAGAAGCCAATGACCGGCCGGTGGTGCAGCTGGGAGCTGTGTGAGAGAGGAGTTGTGAACAGTGAGAGTGGAGAGGTGGCGACGCAAAGGCTCATGGGATGGTCACTGAGGACCAAAATCCATCCCCAGGGACCCACAGAGGAAAAGGAAGAGACTGGCTAACAGGCTGCTGGCCTGCCTCCTAGCACACAACCACCAGGGGTCAGCAGGCCTTTAGGGCAGGACTTTGACTTGCCTGGTGTCACTAGGCAGGAATTCCCCCAGGGTGCTGAAAAGAAGAGAAACACTAAGTTGCTTGAGGATACCCAGGGGGATGGTGAGGAGGGGGTGGAGACACTATAGCCCAGGAGACTCTTGCTTCTATTTTGTAACAAGCCCAGTTCCGGAGGTGGAGGCAAGGCAGTTAGAGTAACCAAAGCTGTCCACCAAAAAGCAGCCCCTGTTCCAAGTCAGGAAAGGTGATGAGGGAAGCGGTGTATCAGAACCAGGCCAGGGCCCAGTCCGTTCAAAAAGGAAAAAAGCTTATCCTAAAGGTTCCCTTTGCGGCCGAGGGCCTTGCCACGTGAGCAGGGTTATCCTTACCTCCAGCTGCTGGTCTTGGAGTCTGTAGGGAAATGTCTAAGTCTCAAGAATTCCAGTAACTCCTTGGGCACATCCTGATTCAGGTACAGGATGCCCTAGAGAAGAAGGCAGAGAAAGTCTGCAATCAGATAAGATCCAGCTACTAATTGCACAACCCATTACAACAATTTTGAGGACATTTGTTCCAAAATAATGAAGACTTTCAAGGCAGTAGAAATAAGTATTAGCCCAAACTCAGGGTCATCCTAAGGAATGAACCGCAAAGACTAGCACCACAAAGTGGGCAGGCTAGTCAAATAACTATCACTGTTAGAGGAAGGAGTCCACACACACCTCATGAAGAAAATACAGGAAAACACCCTAAGGGTGAAGAATCTACTCATTGGATTATTCAAAACTTTCAATAACCCAGATAGAAAAGTTCGTACTCATTTGGATAAAGAGCCTGAGATACTGAATAACAACCCCAAGTTGTGGGACCCAACACACTCCCACATCTCTAACTGGGTCTCCCCTGGTCCCTCAGACTTAGGGGCAACCAAGTGTACCCCGTGCACACCTGGATGTAGGTCTCTAATCCCTGCCGGCGCTGTTCCAGTCCTCTGGTCCTCCAGTTGGGCAGGCGT
Organism: Mus musculus; assembly: GCF_000001635.26. Classification (NCBI taxonomy): domain Eukaryota; kingdom Metazoa; phylum Chordata; class Mammalia; order Rodentia; family Muridae; genus Mus; species Mus musculus. The sequence continues at coordinate 66,068,753 of NC_000075.6, forward strand.
TTTGAGGGAAAGTCAGGCACTTTGTACCGTTTCTTGATCTGTACATCAGTTACAGAGGTGAGTTCCCAGCAAAGCACTCAAGCCCACTGCATCTAGCTGAGGACTTTCTCCAGTCCTCTCTATATGTCTGTCTTTAAGCTTCAACCTGGGACAGCTGGCAAGAGGTGGTTGGGACAGAAGTGACAAGCCAGAGAGTGGAAAGGACGCACACGGACAAGGTCAGTCTGAGCTGAGCTCTAGCCATTGCGTCCTCCCCGCGAGGGGCCCTGCAGCCCAGGGGGAGTCGCCTATGATCTGCACCCTCCTGGGGGCTGGGACAGTAATGGGGGTGACCAACCAGAAGCTGGGATCAGAGCTCTTTCTCATGCCACCGAGGGACCTGGCCTGGAGCCAAATCGGTGGGTAGTCCGCGACATCTCACCCGCTTGTGTAGAGCGTGGAACTCGCTGTAGCGCCGCGGCACGGTGTGTCTGCGTCCGCTGTACAGCACCTCCACTTGGAACACCTGGCGGGCGGAGGAGTGCAGACGGCGGGTCCAAAGGATGCAGTAGGACCCGCGCCGCGAGACGCGCCCAATTTCTGGTGTTAGAAAGGCACAAAGCCGACTTGGCGTGCCACCATCAGGGAAACCCCTTCCGAACCCCAGACACACCTGAAAGAAAAGGGTAACCGGCCCTCCCCTCTGCTCCAAGCGACCCCTCAAGAGCCCAAACCATTGTCCAAGGGGCTGGCAAAGCCAAGTAACCCCGAACCTTTGCGACGAATGTCCTAGCCCTGAATTCTGGGTCCCTTTTGCGCTGATCGCGAAGATAATCGGTAGATCCCCGCACACACTCTTCGTCCATTTGCTCACCATGTGGCCTTTCTCTGGACTCTGCCTGGGCCCTTCGGCCTCGGGCCCCACCGAGGGAATGTGAACTTCCAGCATCCGCGCCCCGACCCGGCTGCAGCCTCTCCCGGATCGAGCGCTTGGGCACCCGAACTCCCTGGAGCAGCCAAGCAGCCCTAAGAGGCTGACCCGCCCTCGGGCTCCAGGCCCTGCCCCCGGGCCGTAGGCTCCGCCCCACTCTCTGGATTTTTCAGCCCCAGGCTCCACCCTCTGATACGGGAGCCCGCCCTCGCCACGCCCAGGGTGTTCCCTGGCTCACTAAAGTCCTGAGGCCAGAAGATAACACCATGGGTCGCCATGCAAGGGAAGGAACCTTCAGCAGGGTCACCCATTTGTCAAACATTTCCCTAGTATCCCAGGTAGTCAGCCGAGGTACATTTTACCTGGTCTCTCTAAAATTTCACCTGGTCTTTGTTGAATGTCCTGGATGCTAAGGTGTCAGAGGAAGGCACAGTGGGTTTCAGGTCTGGGCTTCCGGTTAGGACCATCCTTGTTCTTAGAGAACCTAGCCACCACAACCTTCCCTCTTTCATGTGGTCCCTGGTAGCACCACCTGAAGACTCCAACTGAGGTAGTGCCGGGGTGAGGCTGGGATCCATTCTAGCTTTGATGAGCACCTACAAACCATTCATTTATTCCATCCACCCGTCCATCCATTCATCCTTCCTACCTTAGCATGCCTAGTTTGCTTCAAGCTAGTGTATGGGGAAGAGGCAGTTTAAAAACCCAGGCTTGGCACTGAAAGTCGAATGGCCTAGATATCAAGAACTGTGTGGAGTTTCTGCACAGCTGTAAAGCAGGTAACATAAGTATAAACACTGAGTGAAGCTGGGCGGCACGGGCCAGGGGTTCCACTTATCTATGAGGCTGAGGCAAGAGAATTGTTTGAAACCAGGAATTCAAAGTCAGCTTGAGCAACTCAGCCAGGACCCAATAGTGGCTTCCTTATGGGCTTGTTCAGCTGGGATGGATGGGTGATGATGGACAGATAATAAGAAGTAGGTACAGAAATGTGTGTAGAGAAGAGGAACAAAAATGAGTGTAGAGGCGGTGGCCCCAGCTGCTCTCATCCGCCCTGCTGGTCTTCTTCAGAATGTAGTAGGATTTTTGTTTGGCACATTGCTTAGTTTGGGTTTGGTTTTTCTAAATATGTAGATACGTTTTCTCTGTGTAGCCCTTGCTGTCCTGAAACTCCATCTTTAAACCAGGCTGGCCTCTAACTCAGAGATCTGCCTGCCTCTGCCTCCCAAGTACTGGGATTAAAGATGTGTGCCTGCCTGGCTATAGTAAGATTTCAAGACAGAATGATCACTTCATGTGTAAACACAGAAATGGCTTCCATTTCTACCTCAGCCCCACACTCCTTACTGGGCTCTAGGTAAAGTGCTCAATGGCCCAGTGTTCTGTTCTCAAACTGGGTCATGTGTGATGGTTATTCTGAATTGCCAACATGGCTACAGGTAGAGTTAACTAAAAAGACAAAACAAACAAACAAAAAAAAAAGACCACCAAACCGGAGTTTTGGTTAACAGCAGGATCATTTGAGGTAGGAAGACCCACCCTAAATCTGGGCCACACCTTCTCAGGGCAGCCTCTGTGAAGCGCAGGGAAGAAAGAAACTTTGGCTTCTTTGCTGCCTGCCTTCACTCGCCGTCAGGGGCAGATCCTGCTGTTCAGGCTTTCCTTCACTGGTGTTACAGCCTGCACTGGGATCCAAACACACTCTAAAGAGCAGCTGAGACAGCCAGCCTCGTGGACTCTACAACTACCGGATTCCTGGGCTTTCTGTTAATAGACAGTCATTGTTGGCTAACTGAGCCACAGCCTGTAAGCCACTCTAATAACTCCCCCCACACAGGGAAAGACAGAGACAGAGAGAGAGAGAGAGAGAGAGAGAGAGAGAGAGAGAGAGAGAAGAAGAAGAAGAAGAAGAAGAAGAAGAAGAAGAAGAGAAGAGAAGAGAAGAGAAGAGAAGAGAAGAGAAGAGAAGAGAAGAGAAGAGAAGAGAAGAGAAGAGAAGAGAAGAGGAGAGAAGAGGATAGAGAGGGGCTCCTAATGGTTCTGGTTCCCTGAATACATTTATGTAACTGAATGTGGGTGTCTTAAAAACTTGGCAACAATAGCATTACCCGAAATGTCTCAGCTGTAATTTGAGATTATTGTGAATGAATTGCTGTGTAGTTTTTTGGTTGCTCGGTTTTTGTTTTGTTAATTTTTATTTTATTTCAATGAGTACACTGTAGCTGTCTTCAGACACACAAGAAGAGGGTGTCAGATCTCATTACAGATGGTTGTGAGCCACCAAGTGGTTCCTGGGAATTGAACTCAGGACCTCTGGAAGAGCAGTCAGTGCTCTTAACCAGTGAGCCATCTCTCCAGCCCGATTGGTCTGTTGTTATTCTTTTAGACAGGATTTCTCTGTGTAGCCCTGACTGTCGTGGAACACTCTCTTTAGTTCAGGCTGGCCTCAAACTCAGAGAACCAACTGCCTCTGCCTCCTAAGAACTGAGATTAAAGGCCACCATCATCTGGCAAATTGCTGTGTTTTTAATGTACAAAGTTTTGTGCTCTTATAAAAACATAGTGGTTTGATTTCAAACAACAGAGATGGTATTTTATGCCATTTTTTGTTTGTTTGGGTTTTTTGTTTGTTTGTTTGTTTTTTGTTTTTTTGGTTTTTTTGTTTTGTTTTGTTTTTTGAGATAGGGTTTTTCTGTGTAGCCCTGGCTGTCCTGGAACTCACTCTGTAGACCAGGCTGGCTTCAAACTCAGAAATCTGCCTGCCTCTGCCTCCCGAGTGCTGGGATTAAAGGCGTGCACCACTGCTGACTGGTACTATTGATGATTTTAAACTCTAAATACCAACCGACTCTGATAAGTGGTGATGATGCTCTATGTCCTGCAACATCAAATATATTATCAACATCAAATATTTTATTTTTTCTGCAGAAATGAGCAGCACATTTGTCCCATTGCTGTGCAAATGCCTGCATCTTTAGTTATGGTAAAATTTTATGTATAGCAAAGAGTCCTGCACTAACTTCATACAGTGGGAGGCCCCGTAGAGTTAGGTGAGCAATTTTGCTTTATTAGGCTCATACCTGGAAGGAGGGGTTGGGGTAGAGACGAAAGCAGAGCATCTGTCTTAAGGGCTAAGGTTCGGAGACACGTCTCTCTTGCTAGTACAGACGTGCTGCTCGGCAGAGGACATCCTTACCAACACTGATTCTTACACTCTCCTTCTCCAAATACAGTGTACCAAGGCCAGGGAACCAGGAAGCCGAAACTTCCCAGGTAGAGGTGGAGGTGTGGTCTCTGGAAGGGAAATGACCCCTACCAAGGAGAAGTGCTGGGGTTTCATTTCCTCTTTGGGATGTTGGTATCTGAACTGAGCAAAGGGGCATTGGGTCTTCTTACCTACAAAGCAACCCCAGTGTTCAGAGCATCGTCCTGACAGCCTCTGTTTCCTTCTCTCTCACACAATACAAACTGCTATCAGAGCACCTGTGTCCCCATAGCATTCCGCTTGGAATTGGGACCCATTCTCCCTGCCTGCTTATGATGGCTTCAGCCCGACACCCTCAGCTATCCCATCTTCACCCCTCCCGCCACCCCCAATGCATCGTGGCCACAGGAATCTTCCAGCTTTTCTAATCTTCCACATTCTTTCTTACCTGGAACATACCTTCTCTTGACTCCTCTGGCGAACTTACTGTGCCCTCCTCGAAAAGGACTCCTTCCTCATCACAGCATATACTTAGTCCAATCTGTGGTTGCTGTGTGTCTCCAGTATAAGAGTAGGGGAGAGAGGAAGACAAGTCCCCTCACCCACTGTTTGGGTTAGTTTTCATTTCCAATTGACACAAACTCGACTCATCGAAGAGGAGTAAGCATAAATTAAGAAAAAGCCTCCATAAGATCAGGCTATAAGGCAGAGGCAGGTGGATCTCTGTGCTCAAAACCAGCCTGGTCTACAAAGTTACAAGACAGCCAAGGCTATATAGAGAAACTCTGTCTCAAAAACAAAAAATTAGGCTATACCAGCCAGGCAGTGGTGTTTCACACCTTTAATCCCAGCACTCAAGAGGAAGAGACAGACAGATCTCTGAGTTTGAAGCCAGCCTGGTCTACAGGGTAAGTTCCAGGACAGCCAGGGGTTGCACAGAGAAATCCTGTCTCAGAAAAAACAACAACAACAACAAACAAATAAACAAAGAAGGCTATAGGCAAACCTGTAAGGCATCTTCCTCATTAGTGGTCGATTTGGGAGGGCACAGCTCGTTGTGGGTGGGGCCACCCATAGGTGGTTCTGGGTTCTATGAGAAAGTGGGCAGCAGGAGCAGTTGCCAAGTGGTAAGGCGTCGGTCTCGTAAGAAAGTAGGCAGAGCAGGCCACAGGAGCAAGCCCAGAAGCAGCCCTTCTCCATGCCTCTCCATCAGCTTCTGCCCTGACTTATCTTACAGGATAACAGTGAGGTGGAAATGCTTTTGGATAAGTATCCATCACAACAATAGAAACTCGGGAAGAGTCTTGTTGATACTCCTAGAACAAAAGACAGACTACAGCTGGAAAGATGCCATCTAATTAATAACACTGGCTGAGCTGCCAGAGGACTCAGGTTCGATTCCAAGCACCCACATGGCAGCTCACAGCCACCTACAACTCCAGTTCCAGTGTTACAGGATATTTGAACCTGTTTCTAGTTGGGGTATGGCTCAGCCCTTAGCACATATCTTTAATTCCTCTGGCTGGAATACAGACATGCCCTTAGTATACACCTTCAACCCCAAACAATGAAGGTAAAGTTAGTTTGTAGAAGGAAGCACCAATGTTTGATAGTGATATCTAATTGAGGGGCAGACAAAGTGATGAATCAGAGAAAGATTTGACAGAACAGGATCTGCCCAACTCTCACAAGAGGCAAGGGAAGCTACTGAAGGGAGAGACAGCCAGCACGGGAGGAGAGAGAGAGTACAGCACAGGAAGACAGTAGAGTTCGTGGAGAGCAGTGCTGTAGAGTTGAGAGGAAGAGTGGAGCAGCACAGAGAGGGAGAAGGAGGCAGTTTTACTGGGAGAGTTTTACAGAGACAGATTGAAGAGAGAACGAGCTAGACACAGGTAAATACAGAGCAAGCAAGAGCGAGCAAGCTAATGAGAAGGGGCCAGAAGAGTGACAGTTTGAGACCAAGCAGAGCAATTCAGTCAGAAGCTGAAAGAAGCCAATAAGAATTGGTCAGCATGGAGAGGAGTCTGAGCCAGAACAGCTGAGTCGAACCAGCTGGCCAGGGCTCAGAAAGAACTAGAAAGGGTGAGCTTATTCAGCAGTAAGTCTCAGAGGTTGAAAACATTCTAGGCCCAGATAAGATTGTATGGAGACTACAGGCTTCCGGGACTAGGCTTGGTTAGCAGACGGAGGCAGTAAGCCTCCAAGACAATAACTATGAAGGAGAATAAAAGTTACTATTACACTATGGAGAATTTGAAGACCTCTTTTACGTGACACGGACTACTTTAGAGATGAAAGTTCAAAGATCCTGGGAAAACAGTTTGAGTGTGGGAAGCCTGGGACTGTAGCTTAAGGGCATAGCATGTATGAGACCCTGGACTCACTCTCCAGCACTACAAAGCAAAGAAAAGCCACACGTTTCTATGCTTAGGTGCCATGAGGAATAGATAGCTATATGAAAATGAGATTTGACCAAAGGCTGTGTTGTAACTCTAGCAGATAAAGGAGAAAACCCTGTCTGCTTGGCCTGTCTGCTTGGATTCTTCTGTAGGTACAACACTCCTCCCTCCTTTCCTGGGTGTGGGGCAGAATACTCTGGAATGAGTGTCTTCCAGGGAGTAGGGAGAGGACTTAAATAGAGGGTGTGGTAAAGAAACCACCAAGATGGCTGTTCCATGGTTAGGGGAAAGGTTTTTATTGTAGATGTGTGTGTGTGTGTGTGTGTGTGTGTGTGTGTGTGTGTGAGAGAGAGAGAGAGAGAGAGAGACATAGAGGCAGACACAGAGAGAGACAAAGACAGAGAAAAAGACAGACAGACAGACAGACAGACAGACCATCCAGAGGCATCAGGAAGAGTTCAGAGCAGAGAGGAAAGGAAGAAGACTGGATATGGCCGGGGCTGTCTGCAAGAGAAGCAAGGACAGCAGGAGAGAGAATTGGGGACCAGAGGAAAACCATGCCCTTATGTAGAAAATGAAGGGGTGTCTTGGAGGAGGGAAAGCCTAGGAGATAGCATGGACTTTGAACAAGGACAAGTACCTGTGGACAGGGAGGGAGGCGTGGAGAGGCCAGTGCGCGCTTTGATATGTAACTATAGGGATATGCCAAAGGAATTGGCTGTTTCTGGTTGGCAGAAACCAGTTTTTTCTGATCTGTGAGAGATGCTAACCTAGGCTTTCCTAAACATTCCTTCTAGAGTCCAACTTGAGCGGAGCCAAGACTGTCATTTCTGGACACAGGCACTGTCTTTGGAGTCTGGAGAACTTGGCACTTCCTTTGGACCTGCGAGGAATAACCTTTCTAGATTTGATGGCTGGCTGAGGAGTGAGGAGCCTAGGCTGGCTTTGACTTCACTGATAACGCAGGTACAGTTGTCCACCACCATGCACTGCTTGGGTTGTTCGTAGTATCTAATTTTCACATGTGTGTGCATCTGTGGTGTGTGTGTGTGTGTGTGTGTGCATTCAGTCTCTCCCCTTGCCCCCCAAAGACTTGTGAATTTCATTCACTTACTCCATTTTCAAATATCCTTTCTCTCTCCTCTCTTTTTTAAAAGATTTATTTATTTATTTAATGTATGTGAGTACACTGTAGTGGTACAGATGGTTGTGAGCCTTCATGTGGTTGTTGGGAATTGAATTTTTAGGACCTCTGCGTGCTCTGGTCAACCCTGCTCGCTCAGTCCCTGCTTGCTTTGGCCCAAAGATTTATTTATTATTATACATAAGTACACTGAAGCTGACTTCAGACTCACTAGAAGAGGGCATCAGATCTCGTTATGGGTGGTTGTGAGCCACCGTTTGGTTGCTGGGATTTGAACTCAGGACCTCTGGAAGGGCAGTCAGTGCTCTTAACTGCTGAGCCATCTCACCACCACCCCTTTTTTAATTAATTAATTAATTAAATGTATATGAGTACACTGTAGCTGTCTTCAGACACACCAGAAGAGGGCATTGGATCCCATTTTACAGATGGTTGTGAGCCACCATGTGGTTGCTGGGAACTGAACTCAGGACCTCTGGAAGAACAGTCAGTGTTCTCAACTACTGAGCCATCTCTCCAGCTCTTTTCTTTCTCTTTTTTAAGAAGCATTTTATTGGTTTGCAGTGGGGGAAGGGTGCCATCCCATGCGGGTGTTTACAGAGCTATAGAGATACAGGACCCAGGAACTGAACCCAGGTCACCAGGCTTAGCAGGAAGTGTCCTTACCCACTGAACCAATTTACCAGGTATTTTTTTCAAATCAGTGTGTTTTCCTCACTAGTTACAGGATGAGAGTTAATGCCGCTGAGGTGTAAACACCTGTAGTAACCTTCCTGCTCCTAGGTCCCCAGGGCTTCCTTCACAGAACAAGAGTGCAGTCAAACAGCAAGAGGCTTATGGTGGGTGTGGTGGCACAGATCTGCAGTCTCAGCACTTGGGAGGTACAGGCAGGAGTTATCCTTGATTACACAGTGAGTTTCAAGCCAGCCTTGGCTACATGAGACCCTGTCTCAATCAGCAACAGTACCCCTCCGCTCCCCACCCTCAAATCTCCTTGACCTAGAAGTATTACTTACAATATTTTGGGAGAGACACTGCAAGTTATGTGAATTATTTTCTTCCAAAAAAAATGCCAATATATACCATGATATCAATGCCAAAGCAGCTACCACAAAGGACATTGGCTATTGCGGCAAGTGAACTGTTTTTCCCTCTCAGACTTAAAGTGACTTCTATCTAAAAGGGCTGGTTTGGTTTTGTTTTGTTTATTTTCTTTGTTTGTTTTTGTTTTTTTAAGACAGGGTTTCTCTGTGTAGCCTGGCTGGCTGTCCTGGAACTCACTCTTTAGACCAGGCTGGCCTCGAACTCAGAAATCTGCCTGCCTCTGCCTCCCAAGTGCTGGAATTAAAGGCATGCGCCACCACTGCCCAGTTAAAAGGGCTGTTTTGTTTGTTCATATTTTGTGTTTTGTTTTGTTTTGTCTTGTTTTGTTTTGTTTTCCAGGCAGAGTTTCTCTGTGTAGTCCCGGCTGTCCTAGAATGTGCTGTGTAGACCAGGCTGGTCTCGAACTCACAGAGTGCTGTGATTAAAGGCATGCCACCGAGGCTAGGCTAGAAAGGGCTGTTTTAAGGGCAGATCTTGCCTTCTTCCCATCACTGTCTAGCACGTGGATTTCATTTCTGAGATTCGGATGACAGTTGCTTAAAAGTGCTTAGCTACTTCTGAAAGTTTTTGTGACTTTTTTTTTTACATATGCCCACGCACCCTCAAGTTCGCATGAGGGTCAGTGCCCTCCTTCCACCAAGGGGGTCCCTGGGAATCACACTCAGGTCATCAGGCTTGCAAGGGCCTTCACTGTGGAGCCATCTCACAAGCTCTCTTTTCCTTGGCTACACTAGGATCTTATACTCCACTAATAGATTACAGAACAAGTATTTCACTTCCAATTTTCTGCCAGTTTAGAGCATGGAGGAGCCTGATGCTAGCATTTACAGTAAGTTCCAGACCATGTTCTGATCCTTGTAACAGCTGGTAGGACCCAAATGACAGGCACTTGTCTGTTTACACCAGCTTCCTGGGACCACTCCACACTGGTTACAGGATGCCGGCATGGAGACTACAGCTTACAGCTCGTAGGCAGGATCATGGACTAAGCAATGGGCAGGAGAAGCTGTGGGGTGGTGATGTCTTCCCGACAGAATGCTGCTCCTACGGTGGCCTTGGTTGCTTTGGGGAGCACCCCATGCTAGTACTTGAGCTGGCTCCGGCTCCCGCTTTGGCTGGAAACCTCGCCCTTCACCATCATCAAACAAAGCTCCTTTTCACCGGCAGGGCTTCTGCAGCTGAGAGGCGCTCAGGAGGTTTGGATAACCCCCGTTAAGAAAACAAACAGCTCCTGGCTGCAGCTGGCGGTCGCCACTGGGCACAGAGGCCGGATTCTTCTCTGGGGTAGGCAGGCACGCTAGCCCAGAGGACTTCAACAGGATTACCCGAGCAAGGGTGGTGGGTCTAGCCTGCTACAGCAGATCCCGATTTTGCTTGTCTGTGTAATTTTTGACACCCACCCCCAACCCAAATCCTTATCTGCAGGAGGTCTGTACATGGGTTAAATGACATCACCCTTCCTAAGTGTTTAGCATGAGCCTAACACACAGTGAATAAATATTAATTTCTTTATTTATACAAAATTACTATTTTTATACTTCTTAAACCAGAGGGATACTGGCAACTACATATGGTTCATCCTAGTATATTTTATTTCTTTCAATACATTGAGATCCAACTATTTCAAGATCAGGATTTCTTTGTTTGCTCCATAGTGCACAGAGGTGTTGGAGACAGAGATTGGTGTGAACCAGCCTGTCTTATTCATCGTTCGAGCATGGTTCCTACTGATCACCTTTAATATAGAGATAGATAGATATAGATAGGTATGTGTGTATGAGTATAAATTTATAAATTGTACTCTTTTATTTTTGAGACAGTGGCTTTCTGTGTAGCACTGCCTGTTCTGGAATTCACTCTGTAGAACAGGCTGGCTTCCACCTGCCTCTACTTCCCTTGTCCTATGATTAAAGGCTTGTGCCACCATGCCTGGCTAAAAGACATTTTATAATTTTTACTTTACTTAATTAAAAAAGAAAAAAACAGGCTTTCCTGTCTGGCCTCCAGCTAGCTCTGTAGCCATGCTTGGACTTTTGATCCTCCTGACTCTACTTCCTTGGAAATGCTGGTATCATGGTTGTATGCCATATTGTCTAGGTATAGGCATTGCTTGGGATTAAACCCAAGGCTCTGTGTATGCTCAGCAGCACTCTACCAAATGATCTGTAGAGGGATTTTAACCCAGCAACATGGCTACTCTGGCTGGAATATAGACACACCCTTAATATACACCTCTAATCCCAAACAATGAAGGTAATGTTATTTTGTAGAAGAAAGCACCCATTGGAAAGTGATGTCTAGTTGAGAGGCAGACAAAGTGAGGAGTTAGAGAAAGATGTGACAGAATGGGATAATGTCCAACTCTCATGAGAACAGAGAGAAAAGAGAGGCTACTGGAGAGAAAGCAGCATGGGGGAGAGAGAGAGAGAGAGAGAGAGAGAGAGAGAGAGAGAGAGAGAGAGAGAGAGAAATGCAGAGAGAGAGAAATGCAGAGAGAGAGAGAAATGCAGAGAGAGAGAGAGAGGGCAGTTTTATTAGAGGCAGCTTGCAGAGAGAACAAGCTAGACACACGTGAAGACAGTAGGAACCAGAGAATGAGAAGCAGCCAGATTAGAACATATTGCTGACGTTAGTATGAGGCCAAACAATGCAATTCAGTCAGAAGCTGAGAGAAGCTGAAAGAAGGCAGTTTGAATCAGTGTAGAGAGGAGTTCAGATCCAGAACAGCTGAGCTGACCAGCCAGCCAGAGTTCAGAGAGAGCTAAAAAGGGTGAGCTGATTCAGCTGTAAGTCTCAGAGACTGAAAACAGTCTAAGCCTAGATTAGATTGTATAGAGGCTGAAGCCTCCATAACCAGGACTGGGCCTAGGTTAGCAGACAGAGGCAGTAAGCCTCTGGAGACAACAATTATATCAAGCAAATAAAAGCAACTTTTACACCGAGCCACACACATCCCAAGCTTGATTTGTAAAAATTACTCTGCTGTGAGTGTGTGTGTGTGTGTGTGTGTGTGTGTGTGTGTGTGTATGAGAGAGAGGTGGGGAGAGAATACTACACCTTTAATTTCACTCAGGAGTTAGATAGAGATAGGCAGATCTCTGTGAGTTCAAGGTCAGCCTGGTCTACAAAATGAGTTTAGGACAGCCAAGGTTGCAGAGAAAACCTGTCTCGAAAAAAAACAAAATACATACATACATGCATACATAAATACGTAAACAAATAAATTTTATGTGTGATTGTTGGAGTTTTAAAAGAATAACCTTTTTAAAAAAAGTTTTGCTAAGACATTTTAAACTACATAGGTAGTCTAAACTCCATTTTTATAAAGTGAGGACAGGCCTTGAGGAAGGAAGAGAGTGGGTTTTAGAAAGGGTGGGGGTAAGAAGACACCTTTGGTAAGCATGTCCTGTGTGAGCAAAACCTAGGACATGAGCCAACAGTGTCACTCCTAAGGGCCACTCACTCCCTGCCCAGGTGATGACGGAGGGACTCAGGAATGCTAACAGCACGTTCCACCACATAGACTTTCTAGCTCTTTCTCCCTCTCAGTACCCACCATCAGGTTCACAGAACAAAGAAACACCCATGTAATTGGGGTAGTTTATGAAGAGAGCTATTGAATAAGAACTGAGGTCAACAGGCAGAGTCCAGGAGGGGCTGCGGCTGCTACAGATCTGCAGGTCTGGAATGGAGGTGCCCCTACCTTACACCCTAGCATTCCACAGGGGGTTGTCTGTGGCTTCTCAAAAAGTGGAGTTGTTTTGCACAGTATGGGATCAAGCCAAGGACCTTAGGTACCAGTGACCAACAAGAGTCTTTTAAGCATACCTTTAAATCCCAGCACTTGCAAGGTAGAGGCAGGCAGATCTCTGTGAGTTTAAGGCTACAGAGCAAGTTACAGTACAGCCAGAACTACAAAGAAAAACCCTGTCTCAAAAGACAAAACAAAACGAAAAGGTTGTCTAGTGACTGCTCCTAATACCAGCAGGACAAGACATCATGACAAGGCTTTCAGGAGAGACAGTCTCAGATGCTCAAATATAAGGACAAGCTGGTACCAAAATGAGACTTGTTCATAATTTTCATGTTGAATGGACTTAATTCAGGTCTTTAAAAAAAACTAATTAGCCAGGCGTGATGGCTTGGAGTACCTGGGAGGTTGAGGCCGGAGGATCAGAAGTTCGAGGCCAACCTTTGCTATCTAGTGCATTAGGGGTCAGCCTGAGTTTTATGAAACCATCTCAAAAGGCAAACAGATAAAATAGCTTAGTAGTCTCAGCTGATTCCTCTTGACAATCTCTGTCTATCTTGTGTGAGGCATAATGGAGCAGACAAGCTTGAGTTGGTAATTTGGGTTTAAATATTAATTCTGGAGTATCTCCTTGAGTAAACTACTTGATATAGCTCCTGTGGTAGATGGTGCTCACCTAAGCCGAGGGAGGGCTCACTGCCCGAGCTCAGTGCCTGGCATGTATGACTGTTCAGATGACAGTTCTTATTGTAGTCGATAATCAGATTCCATGGTGGCAGTGGCAGTGGCTATTGGGGACACACTGCTCTCTGCCCTGCATATGTCCCTGGCTGCCTTGTGCTTCTGTGTTTTTCTGGTGATGTTCCCCATTAGATAGACAGGCTGTGGTCTTGACTGCAGCCACTCATAATGCAAGGGGAAGCTGACAGGGGGAAATAGTCATTTGGAAACAGTTGTCGGATCTCTTTAGGGAAAGGTCCTGTCTCAGATTGAATAGGGTTTTTCTGTGGGTTTTTTTTTTCCTGAACCCAAAGTGTATCTTTTGGAAGATAAGCTGCTGGCTGCCTCTGAGCTGCCGCTGAGTTGCCTTAGGTGGATGGAGCTTTCTGTCCAGGAGGTCTGGTCATCACGGCAACAGGGCAATTTCCAAGGCAAGCCAGGGTTAGAGGGATGAGGTTTGTAGAAGGCAAATCTCAAGGGATCCAGTAGCCTGCAGGTTCAACCTAAGTTGCCAAACAACAGTCTTACCACCACAGTGAGGTCTATTAAACCTTAAATTAGCCCAGATATCTGGAACCCTTGAAAAGTGGCCTTGGTTGAGCAGGGCTCACATCTTTAATCCCGGCACTCAGGAGGCAGAAGTAGGCAGATCTCTGAGATTGAGGCCAGCCTGGTCTAGAGATCAAGTACCAGGACAGCCAGGGCTACACAGAGAAACCCTGTTGGGATCTGGGGGGATTAGCTTTGGTGGACCCACAGGCAATAATATGGAGTAGTCCATGGTCTTCAGGTGACAATCAGGAGTCTGGTAAGGTCATCTTGGAGTAACAGGACACAAGGCAGAAAGAACCAATGCTCAAGAGGACACATATGGGACTGGCGAGATGGCTCAGTGGGTAAGAGCACTGACTATTCTTCCGAAGGTCCTGAGTTCAAATCCCAGCAACCATATGGTGGCTCACAACCATCTGTAATGAGATCTGACACCTTCTTCTAGTGTGTCTGAAGTCAACTACAGTGTACTTATGTATAATAATAAATAAATCACTGGGCCGGAGTTAGCAGGGACTGAGCGAGTAGGGTTGACCAGAGTAAGCAGAAGTCCTAAAAATTCAATTCCCAACAACCACATGAAGGCTCACAACCATCTGTCCAGCTACAGTGTACTCACATACATAAAACAAATAAACAAATCTTTAAAAAGAGGACACATGTACAACACATAAGAGATGTGTGGAGGTGAGATTCGCATTCCTATCAGAAAGTTTACATAAGTTAAAGGATGTGTGGAACTCTTCTTCCACAGTGAAATATCGCTTTATTTGATTTTTCAGAAATTTAAAATTAAAAATTTTAAGTAATATAAAAATGACATAAAAAAGTAAAAGTAATGAAAATTTCCAGTTCTAAAGATAACTGTACTTAACAATTCAATCAGTGCCCTTCCCAATCATAGTTTTATTAAATGTGGATCATGTTGTTTGTGCAGTTCCTATCACCTGCTTTTTTCACTCAGAAAATATTTTCCTTGTGGATGAATACTGCTTGTGGTCACTGTTAATGTCTCTGTGATATCTAACTGGGTCACTGTGCCATACCTCATCTAATCCCTTCCCGATGGGATGGACGTGTAGATTGCTTCCAGTCTTTTCAGCTGTCCACAATGCCAGGCAGGACATCTTTGAGTACTTGTCTTTAGTACCTAGTTTCTACACGTGTTCATGAGGATCTTCGGTGAGCGGCTCTCACACACCTGTCCACAGCCATCCAGAGTGCTGGACCTGACTGTTTCAGGAGGGTGTGTTACAGACTGAAGACAAAGATGGATGCAGAGGGCCTGCACAGAGGCCTTGGCAGCTGAAAGCACTTACTGCTCTTGCAGAGGACCTGGGTTCAATTCCTAGAGCCCACATGGCAGCTTACAACCACCTGTAATTCCATTTCCAGGGGACGAAACTCTGTCTTCTGACCTCTGTGAGTTATGGTATGTATATGTACATTTAGGAACACATACATATATTTTTTTAAAAGGAATGGGGGCTGAGAAATAGGCACAAATGATGTTACAGGCACAAAGCCCAGAGCCTACAGAAATGAGGATGGGAAGGGCAGATTTGGAATTACCTTCCAAGAGGTGTTCCCACCATTGTGAAGGACTGGGAAATAAACAGGGCAGCGTAAACTAGGGTCCTCACAGTACCTAACTGTGACATAGCCTGCACGTTTGGCATCTGTTTGTGCCTGAGCTATTGCCAGGGACTTTGGAGTTTATGGTTTGGTAGACAGTGCCAACATAAAGCCACACAACTGACAGGGCAGGGCATTGGCAGGTGACATATCCCCAGGTCCAGAGGACAGGCCAGCTTGTCTGCGTCTACATCCAACACTCAGTCCTGGCCAAACATGGAGAGCTTTGCCAGTGTCTACAGAGAGTGAGTGAAGTTCACATGAATGCCAACTGCAGCAGAGATACGTCCTTCTCTGCTCCAGGGGACCCATGATCCTCCCTCCCTCCCTTTCCAAATGCTGGTGGGAAAAATCTCAGCATCTTGTGCCAAAGCTCCTGTGTGCCCAGAGCTTGCTCAGCAGGGACCGCTCCTCCATCCTTGCTCTGCTCTGCCAGTTTCGACTCCATCCCGAGCACATCTCCGACAGCAGATGTTATTCATTCATTTAGGCTTCCCAGCTACAGACTGAAATTCTAAGAAGAGCCCAGATCTTGCGCGCACCGGACTGGCCAGCAGTAACGACGCTTCAACAGGATCCTTCTGCACACGTTTATTGGGAGAGCTTGATTGCAGAGGTGAAGAGACCCCAAGCCCAGAACTGGTGCTGCTTTTATAGGCCTAGGAGAGGTGTGTCTCACACCCGGATTGGTTATGCACTACGCCTCATTTGCATGTTCCTCATCTGATTGGCTTCTCTCTCTCTCTCTCTCTCTCTCTCTCTGTACCTCACAGAGCCTCATTATCATACCTCATTTGCATGTCTCGCATCTGATTGGTTATACTCTCAAAGCCTCATTATCATGCCCAGGCCAGGCAGTGTCTTTGCAAAAAACTTTACTGCATATGTACACATTGGTTGTTTGTCCAAACTTATGCGTGGTGGCCAGCAGTAGTCAGTGCCACTCTGCAACGGCACATGTGGCTTCCCACACCCAGAGTTGCTGGGCATGGTGGCACACACCTTTAATCTCAGCAATTGGGAGGGAGAGGCAGTTGGATCTCTGTGACTTTGAGACTAGCCTGGTCTACAGAGTGAGTTCAAGGATGTTAGGGCTACAAAGAAAAACTCTTATCTTGGAAAACCAAAAACCAAATCAATCCAAAAAACAAAACAACTTTGCACTTTGAGTCTACCTTAACTCCTGACTTACTCTGTCACTAAACACTTATACTAAAAGCCAGGCTCTAATCTTCAGATGACATTGAGATTTAGTGTGCATGGGGGGATGGGAGGGTGGGCAGATGGCGATAACCTAAGGGTCATGCCCAGGTAAATGCAGACTTCTCTCCATACCTTTCATCTAAAAGTCTCGAATGTGCCCAGCCAGCTCATTTGGTAGAGTATGAGACTCTTAAAAAGGACAGCCCTCCCTGAGAGCAGCATGGAGTAACCCCTCTTCTCAAAGCTTTCTTTCTCAGCGTTTCCACAGTGAGCATGTGATGGCCCCACCCACCCAGTATTCTTTGTTTGAGACTGGGTCTCACTATGCAGCCCTGGCTGGCCTAAAACTCCATGCAGGGTAGTCTGGAGCCAATGAGATCCTCTGGCTTCTACCCCCTGTGTGCTGGGATTAAAGGCTTGTATTACTATGCCTGGCCGCTTAAGTTTATTTATTTTTATGTGTATGTCCACAGAGGCCAGAAGAGGGCCTTCATTCTTCAAAAATGCCATGGTAATTAAAGACCAAGGCAGGTGGAGGAAGTCTTCCATATTAACAGACTCATGGACTCCACCCAGCATGCAATCATATGGCAGTCTTCGTATAACTCATGATCCTGGACAAAGAAAAAGAATGGCTACAAGGACACTCTTTAGGCAATGGACAACTTTGAGCTATGTATTAAATAACTCTTATACTATTAAACCTTTTAAAAATGTGTGTGTAGGCACCCGTGTATGTGTGTGTGTAGGTGTCTGTGTGTGTGTGTGTGTGTATGTAGGCGTGTGTGCATGTGCGAGCAGGTGGATCCCTGGAGCTGGAGTCACTGGCAGCTGTGGGCTGTCCAGTGCTAGTGCTGGGAACTGAACTTGTGTCTTCCGCTGGAGCAGTCTGTGTTCTTACCACTGAGCTGATTCCCCAGCCCCCGACTTCTTGGTTTTAACAACTTTATTTAAATTGTGATGGGATAGTCTTGTTCTTATGGAACTGCACACTGAAAATTTGGGGTAACTGGTAACATCTGCAACTTACTCTCAAATGATTCAGAAAATACATGTAAATACTACAGATAAAGTGTGTTAGGTATGTTGGTGCACACATGTATCCCAGCACCTGGGAGGCGTAGGCAGGAGGATGAGGAGTTCAAGGCCAGGTTTGACTACATAACAATCTCAAAACCAGTGTGGACTACCAGAGAGCTTGACTCAAAAGCAAACAAACAAACCAGCAAGTGGGGTAAAATCTCAACGCTGGAAATTTTCATTAAAAAATTCAAGTTCTTGGGCTGGCGAGATGGCTCAGCGGGTAAGAGCACTGACTGCTCTTCTGAAGGTCCTGAGTTCAAATCCCAGCAACCACATGGTGGCTCACAACCACCCGTAATGAGATCTGATGCCCTCTTCTGGTGTCTGAAGATAGCTACAGTGTACTTACATATAATAAATAAATCTTTAAAAAGAAAATACAAGTTCTTTGTGAAATTATAATAAGAGTTGTCTGACCCTTCCTCAACCAAGGATCCAGCAGTCAGTGAGTGATGAATCTGAATTATGGTACTCCATAGAAACCTGTCTATTTGTTTTTGTTTGAGACAGGGTCTTACTATGTAGTGTACTAGGATTAAGTGTGTTCTTTTCTACACCCAGTCATGGAAGCCTTAAAAATGACATGGTTACAAAAGGTGTAGAGGGAAAATGCTTGTGACATACATAATACCGAATGACCAAAGCAGGATCCAGAACCCGTTGTGTAATTTTAACTATGTGAAAGTTAGATGGAGAAGGGACCGCCGAGATGAAGTCACAGTGTAGTGGCCCGGGGAGGCAGCTGGGGGCAGACCACCTTTTCTGTCATTCAAATGTTGACAGGACAGGACAGGACAGCTGCAGCTCAGCATTAGCACCTGCTCCCGTGCCAGCATGAGAACAAGAGTCAGAGCTGTTCCCAAGCTAAAGTGCCCACTGGCAAGCAGGACATCCAGGGGCTTCGGTGTGGGGCATCTCTGGACAACTGGGGGCTGGAGAGCAGGATCCCCACAGCAGCATTCTGTCCTTTCCTCTCACCAAGGAGCCTCCTACCCCTCTCTAGCTTGTGCCACTGGGGCTGTAGGCACTGCTAAAGGCAAGCCCAGCAATGGCTGGTCTAAGCACGCCTGGCTTGTGTACATGCACTCGGGCTCTAGGGGACATACTCTCTTTCAGACACACTTTGAAAGGCTTAGGTGCACTGAGATTGCCATCTGGAGGGATAAAGCAGCCAGTCTTTATACAGGAACGGAACAGCTCTTTGGATGAGGTGCCTTCCCTTTGTGTGGTGCTGGGGACTGGACCCACATCCTTCACATGCTAAGCGAGTACATGCCCAGATGCTAATGAGCAACCTCCCTCCAGCCTGAGTCCCTGTTTTGATAGGAAGAAAAGGAGGATTAGAACATGTAATAGGCCAGAGAGCTCTTCAGGCCTAGGGAAGCAGGGGCGAAAGGCTAGGTTAGCCTCTTTTATAGAACAGGCTTTAGAGTCGTAAGTCTGTCTTGACGCTACTTCCTACAGGAGTAGGAACAAGGCTCAGGCAGACTGAGATGCTCTGAGCAGAGAGCTGAGGCAGGTAGTGAAGAAACTCCAGTTGCACAGGAAGGCAGCACAGGCCTTCAGTGCCTGTGGAGGGAAACCTACTAGAGCCAGCAGCTTCTTGGTTAGGAGTCTAGACCTTCCCAACTGCTTTCCAGCAGAGAGCAAAAAGTGCTACCATGCCCAGTCCTGTGACATGATTTTCAAATATTTTATTACATAATCTTTCATGGCACCATCAGGAGTAACAGAAAACGTTATTCCCAGTTCCTAAACCACATCCTGAAAAATATACATTTGTATTTATATATTTATATCAACACTCCACCCCAACCTATAATTCCACCACCTATTGTAGGTCTTTTGCTTAAAGCAGGAAACTATTCTCTTAGGTAAGAAAATATACGTGGAAGCTAAATGAAATGTTGGTTAGAGTAACTGGGAACAGTTTGTCTGTGGGGCAGAGTGGAAGGGCTAAGTCCAGCCAAGGCAGGGGCATCAGTTAGGGTCCATCGAGGAAGAAGGACAGTGTATAAAAAGGCAGCGTCACGAAGGTAGGCTCTGGTGTCCTTGGTCCCTCAGGAGATGGCCTTTGCCTCAGGAAGGAAGGCTTCCCAGTATTTTGCCAGCTGCAAAGAAGTGAGGAGACAGTAAGCAAGTGCCCCACCTAGTGGCAGAGCAGAGCCTGAGCTAGCCCGGGAGGGAGGCAAGTTCAGTGTGGGGCACCACAGCCACCCAAGAGGAAGGTGTGTGGGGCAGATGCAGAAGCCACATTCTTCCTCCTCCCTCTGGACTTAAGGAGGCATCAGTTTCTGTCCCAAGTTCAAAGGCAGTCTCAGTTTACACCTCACAATGGCCCATTGTTCCACAGATTGGTTAGCGCCTCAGAAACCAGAGGGGAAGCCGGTACCACAGGGTGGGCACTCAGGGTAAGGCAGTGAAAGAGGAGATGAAGGTCCCTGAAAATAAACTGTAGACTGAGGGCAGCAGTGGGAGGAGAGACGGCTCACTGGGTAAAGAGGTCAACAGAGTTCCCCTGACTGAGGTGGAGCACGAAAGCCTGTTTTCAGTTATCAACGACAGCAGAGCCTCCCCCATCAGAACCAAAGTCCCATATAGACAGCTGTCATTTGGGGCAGGAAATGAGGGGCCAGAGCTGTGCACATTACATACATACCTGCTGCTGGGAATGTAGGAGTGTCTCCAGGTACTTCATCACGTGGTTTTTGAAATCCTTGGACTTCTCTTTCTGTAAGAGACAGGATTCTACGCTGACCTCCCAGTCAGTGGTTCCTTCCCGTTTTGGGATGGTGGTGTTTACTGCTGACCAAGGCCAAGCACACACTTGGGAAGTAGAGTCAGTAACTTTAACAGTGACAGTTTCTGGCCAAACAGTCTCTGCCAAAGCTCTGCAAGCTTTCTCTGCGGGCAAGGAGAGTGGTGGGGGGGAAAGGACACATAGCAGCTCCTGGCTTTGCTTTGTGTGTCATCGCGTTGGTACAGCAGTAAATGTAAGATAGCCACCATGCCTCAGAAACCAGAGAGCAGATACACAGGTGCACACAGAACACATGGTTTCTAGCTCACCTCAAATCGTGTCACTTCCTTTCGGACAACTGTGGAAATCCTTTCAAAGTCCCTTTCATACTGAGTCACCCGAGATTCCCACTAGGAAGAGGAAAGAGAGGCTCACTTAAGGTCTGGATGGAGCTCAGCAGCACAGTGCTCCAGTGTGAGAGTCTGGGTTTGAGTTCAGTACCACAGATCCAAAGGGCGGGCGTGTGAGGTGCGCAGTGTCATTTAATGTCATGGTGCAATTCTACAGGAGACCTCACTGGGTCCTAACATCTTTCTGCCCCTTTGGGGAGGATGAGATACCTAAGAGTATGGTATGGAACTGCATACCATAGCCCAGCAGGCAACGGGAAACGATGGCCATGTGTCTCTGGCCAAGCTTAGCCTTTGAGAAAACTCTAGCACCATAGCAGACTCTGATTCGGGAACTCAAAGATACAGCACAAGCCACAAAACCCCTTAATTTATGTCTTTCCTAGACAGGCATGTCTGAATCACTTAGGTAGCTTCTCAAAGATTCATGTAAGGAGTTAGAGTCTTAACATTTTTTTTTAACTTTTACTTATTTTATTTATATGAGTACACTGTAGCTGTCTTCAGACACACCAGAAGAGGGCATCAGATCCCATTACAGATGGTTGTAAGCCACCATATGATTGCTGGGAGTTAAACTCAGGACCTCTGGAAGAGCAGTCAGTGCTCTTGACCACTGAGCCATCTCTCCAGCCCAAAGAGCTAGTTACCCCAGGGATTAAGAGCACTGGCTACTCTTCCTGGGGATCCAAGTTCAAATCCCAGCCCCCACACAGTGGCTCACAAGTTCCTAGGTATTCAATACCCTCTTCTGGCCTTCTCAGGTCCCATGGTACACAGACATGCAGGCAAAACACCCATAAACATGAAAATAAAATCATTTAAAAATAAAAAAGACTGGAGGAGAGCCAGCCTCAAGGCTGCCCTGAAGTCATCCCCATAGGCCTACCCAGGAGCCCTGGCCCTTCAATTAGCTCTCTTGCCTATTCTGGGCTCCTAAGCATCTGGTCACTGGGCTAGCTTTGGTGGGAAACTCACCTCTGTGATCTCATCCTTAGCCTGCTGCAGTTTGTCAGGCTTGTTGGCCCACAGCAGCCGTGCCTCAGACTCCCGCTTCTTCTGCAGCGTGGCTTGAGCATCCTGCCAGCGCTGCCATGTCTTCATGCGCTGGTCGAAGGCAGCCTATGGGGGAGGGCAGTTGGGAGGAGCACAGCCAGCTCTTCAGCAGTCCTGGCTGGCTCTGCCTTAGAAGGAGGATCCCCCAGCAGCTGTGCCAGGGAAGCACTGAGCAAGGGCAGCCTCTGCAGCCACTGTTAGCTGAGGCATTTAATGTCTAAAAGCACAAGCTTGGGTCAGGCCCTCTTCAAGCTTCCAGTGAATGGGCCAGCGCCATGCGACTCCAGGCCAGGGCTGGGTGACTGGAGCACAGAGGGTGGCCTGATGCCAAAACCTGACACTAATAAGGTTTCCAAACTGCCTACCTCAACCAAGTCAGACCAAGAGTCTACACTTTCCTGAGTCTGCCACGTGTGAGGAGCTATGAATACCGTGGGAGTGGAGCACATGGTCCCACTCTCAGGGAAAGCCTTCAACGTATTAGCGATTACAGTAGCCGCTTACACATATGCAGAGTACTAGGAAAACAAGCAGGCACCAAAACTTAATTGACCTTGCTCAGCTCTGCAGGCTCTAAGTCTACAGCAAGGATGCAGCCTTTTAAACTGATGCAAACAACAGGCCTGGTAACAGAATTTGTTTTCCTTTTGAGACAAGGTCTCAGGTAGGCCAGGCAGGCCTGATCTCATTGTAGAGCTGAGGATGACCGTGAACTCCTGAACCTCTTGCCCCAGTCTCTCAAGTGCTGGCATTACCGGCATAAGTCACCATGCTGACAGCTTAAGGAGACTTTACATAAACACTTAAAATGGCCACAACCTACTTACTGCCTTCACCTCACCCACACACTCACTCACCTGCTCTAGGCTCTCCAAAGGTCATTACTGGCTTCCTGTTTCTAGTCTTGGAACAGAAGCAGCGCTGTTAGAAGACAATTGCTGGCCAGGCCACCTGCACTCTACAGACTTCAAAGGCAGTCCACAGCAAGGTGGGGGGAAGCCTTGTGGCCCTGTTTATTTGCTCCCCATTCCCTGCAAAGATTCCCTGGATGTGTGCCAGGCTTCCTCAGCACAGCCCAGGCCATAGCACAGCTCCTAGTGAAGGCAGAGTGCAAGGCCACTGAACGTTGCTTCCTCCAGCCCTGCTGCTACTCTGCTGCTGCTTCTGTTCCTCAAGACAGGCTTCACTACGTATCCACTGAACTCACTATGTAGCATATGCTGGCCTAGATTTTCCCATGATCCTCTTGCTGTAGCCTCCCAGCTGCTGGGATTACAGGCATGTGTTTCCATTCCTTAGTACCTTAATGTCAAAAGTTCAGGAACAGGGTTGACTCCTTATCTAAACAGGCTTAAACCTATCCCACTGGGTTAACAGGGCTTCAGGGAAGGACACAAAAGAAACCTTTGCTCATTTCTTCATTCCCACTGCTCACTCATGACATGAGGAGGCCCACACGGGTTCTCTGAGAAGAGACCTGCTCACAGCTCTCTGCTCTCAGGTTTCTCTAGCCCATGGAGAACAAGGCTTAGCCCTGTTCACAAAGGCTCACCCTGTCTACAATCACTTCCAAAAGCTGTGCTCTCTAGGGAACCCCTGCCTCCCAAAACAATGCTCTTCACAGAAAGCTTTTCCCAGACAGAGCCCTTCCCTTCTCCATGGCTTTTTAACCTAGAAGTCTAACTGGTTCTAAGAACCCTCCGTATCAGGCTTGATTTCTTATCTCTCTGGAATCAGCAGGACAAGGAACAGCTCTCAGGCTACATTTAACAGCTGTGACTGCACGGGAAGTGAGAACCCAGGGGGCAGCTCAGCTCTCCACACAGCACAGAAGCTCCACAGTGGGAGATGCGCTGGGGATGAGGAGTAGGGGGAGGCTCATGCATCCTGATACCGTGCAGAATCAGGTCCTTACAGTGCAAGTGCCAGGTTCCTCTTGGTTTCTCCCTTTATCATGGAGGCCATGCAAGAGCTAATAATACTGCCCAGTAAAGCTTCTTTAACTGGTAAGAGAGCTTGGAAACAGACCACCCTGGTCACCAGGAGACCCGAGGTATGTGACCTGAGGGGCAGCGTGCAGTGTTGCTACCAGTGTGGTTAGCACAGCACAAGGAGGGAGGGCCCTGGTGAAAGCTCTCTCAGCACACTCCTCCATGCAACACCAAGCCAGTTCTGTGTCATTACCTGACTACTCACACTGGAAAGACAAGTGGAAGCCAGCAAGAGCTCTTATCAGGGCAAAGACCAAAGGACTGCAGAGTCACTGCTCCAGGGGCCAAGCAGCAGTCTGTAATAAGCCTTGCTTGGAGAAAGGTGCACAGAGAATACTGTCTGTCCTCAACAATAATGAGCCAACTTGGAAATCCAAGAGTGGGCTGCTGTGAGCCTCAGAATAACTAGAGGTAACTAGCTAGTGTAAGTGGGTTGCTGGGTCTACAGGGTCCTTTTCTTAGGAAGTGAAGAGCAGAAGACAGCTGGGGGAAGGAAGGCTTACTCGGACAATGGCCAGGAGGCGAATATAGTCACTCAGGAGTTCAGCAAGGAGGAAGAAGTCATTGTTGGCCTGTTCCTGGTGGAGCTGCTCAATCTTTTCTTCCACCTCAGCCAGTTGGGAGAGCGCTCGAGAAAGTGCTGTGTTGTCCTCGGAGCTCCCAAGCATGGCTAGACTCTTGGCAAACAGGGCTGTGTTCAGCGCTAGTTCTGGAAGGAGGCAAAGACAGCAGAGGCTTCTGATCTCTCAGGAAAGGGGAAAGGCGCTCGAGCCCGCATAGCACAGCTTGTTGACTCTGGCCCCCACATATCTGACAACTAAGGGCTTTGCAAGCCAGGCTCCAAACTCAGAATGAAGGGTAAGAAACGGCCTCAGTTGGTCACAGGGTTGGGAGGGAGAAGCTCTTGCTGACTACACAGGACTAAGTCTGGCTGCCTCAAGGAAGACGCCCCAGCATTCTCCGAGAGTCAGCTGCTTGCTCAGGTCACCAGGCCAAGTAAAGGAGTGACTCTGGTATTTATCCTGGAGCTCATGAACTGTCACCTGTAAGTCACACACACAGACACACAGACACCACACACAAATGCTCCCACTTTCTACAGCAGAGCAAACTTTCTGTCTGGGGCCAGTCAGTGCCTTGGGCTCTGCAGGCCACACATTGTCTCTGCAGCATACTCTTCTTATAGCAACAGGGTGTAAGGCCAAATCTGTCCTTTCAGCCATGTCAGAGCTTGCCAGCTCTTACACTGGCTTCATCATGCTAATGGTCTTTTAGATTTCTTGCTAGCAGTAAGTATGTTTAAGTCACAGAAGGAAAGCATTCACATTTGGAAAATTCCACAAGTTCCCAATTAAGCAAAGCTCACTATAAAGGAGGGGGAAGAAAGAAGACAGAAGGCTTCTCTGCATCCATACCTTGCTAGTATGACCATGTAACAAAAGCATCAACGTGGATGTAAGCCCCCACCTCTCATCAAGAGAATCAGCGTGTACCCAGACAGGCTCCCGCCACCCACCGCCCACAGTGGTTGAAGTCATGTTTCTCGACAGGAGAGCAGGGCGTATCTTGCTTATCAGAACATCATGCAACAGGTGGGCTGACAATCTCCACTTGGATGGCTGAGAACAGCAAGCCTCGACTCTCCAGCCCACTGAGGACACGGGTTTCCGCCAGTGCAGGTGTGTGTCTGAGCGGCTGCTTACCTTTCCTATGGTTGACTAGAGTCTCCACCACAGCATGCAGCTTCCGTAGGCGCTGCTCCTCACACTCTACCTCCTGGAGTTTCTCCTCGAACCACTGGAAACACACAGCCCAGAGCTGGCTTGAGAAGTTCAACAAAGTGCAGGGAGCTGCCTTTCTTTAGCAGCTTTTACCAAGGGCTATTTTTTGTTTGTTTGTTTGTTTGTTTGTTTTATTCGAAAAGAAAGTAATCTCAGATATTTCAGGACTTCTCAGGGCTACTCACAATGTCTGATTCATTCATCTTGATGGTCATTTTGCTGACTGCATCTGTAGCTTTGTTGAACATCTTAAGGAGACCAGCGCCACTCAAAGCCTGCGTGCCCACAGCTCGAGGCAGCTACAAGATCAAGGCAGGATACATGTTATCTGCTGCCCTTTAGGTTCACAAGAATTAGTATCCACCATGGCATGCCCAAAACTTGTCAACAAGTCACTTGACTCTAGACTGCTGCATTCGAAGGCACTTACAGGAATCTAAGATTAGGAAATGAGAAGCAAACCCAAAACACCACATACTATTCACAAAAGGAAGCACAGAGAGTGCTCTGTGGTCAGGCCCATGTCAAGGCTGTATGCCTACCCAGGTGTGACCTACTTACCTTCCAAGCAATTCTTTACTTTTTTTTTTTGACATTAAAATTATTTTGTGTATATGCATGGGACACATAAAGAGATCAGAGGCCAACTCTGCCTTTACAAAGTAACTTTTCATCTAGCTCAGGTCATCAGGAATTCAGAACAAGGACCTTCCTTCCCCTGCAGAGGACTGCATTCCTTTGTTAAAGTTAAAGGCTCCTGCAGGGTGTGGTGGCACACACCTTTAATCCCAGCACAGCCAAGGCTAGAAGGCTTGGTAGACAGGCCAAATCTCAAAAAAATGAAAATAAAAAGGTCAAGGGTCACTGGGCAGTGGTGGCGCATGCCTTTAATCCCAGCACTTGGGAGGCAGAGGCAGGTGGATTTCTGAGTTCGAGGTCAGCCTGGTCTACAGAGTGAGTTCCAGGACAGCCAGGGCTACACAGAGAAACCCTGTCTCAAAAAACCAAAACCAAACCAAAACAAAAAGGTCAAGGGTCCCTGCACAGAAGGGGACTCACAGCTTTGAGAGTCTCTCCAGTGACTGGAAGTCTTAAGCACAGGAGCTATCTTAAGGGTCTTAGGTATTCAAAATGTCATGTAGTCCTTCTCAAGTTGAGACCATTTTGCTCCAAAGGGACATGTGACAATATCTGAAGATGATATGAGTTGTCCCATCTAGGGAGGGAGAGCTGCTAGCATCTAGTGGGCAGAGCCAAACATCTTTCAGCACAGCATAACCCCCACCCAAAGGATTACCCAGTCCAAAGGATTTCCAAAAACAAACCACCGCTCTAGGGTTACAGAGTAAGGAAGGATAGATTAGAAATATCCAGAAAGAAAGAAAGGACTCAAGGCTTTGACAGACCATTTTCAGTTAAAAAAAATCATTTTGGAGGAAAAAACCTCATTACAATAATCCCATTTTCATTACAGTAACAAAAACATAACAGCAGTCTTGCCACACGACTGACTTCATTCGAGTTTTCTAAGATACTATTTCCTGCAATCATGTGCCTTCTGCTTCAGGGAATACTTGCTATTTGATGCTTCTTTTCTTATACCCTTATTTCTTTACACTTTGTGTGAATGGTCAACATAAGGTGCTTGTTGTGTGGATATATTTTATCTAGTTCTTCAGTCCGTTAGTAGTAATTGGGGTGTCTTCAATTTTTCACAATCATGAATAGCCTATGCATCGTCTATTTAAAAAAAAAAAAAAAAAAAAAAGAAGTCTACTTCAATCAACCCTTTTGCTATATGGTGGGTCTGTGGTCTGGGGTAGCTATTTTTTAACTAATGCCCCTCAGCTTCCTAGCACAAAATACACACTCAGTTTGAACCAGTTAGTAACTTATGAAAGGCATGCCGAGACCCTGTCAAACAGAGCACTCTGCTCCACAAGACACCAGCAAGTCACCATTTGACCACTCATAGAGCTGCTTTCACTTGGAGCAGTGGAAATCCTGTTTTTGGGGTCACGCAAACTCACTGGCTACAGCATTTGAGAATTTGTCAAATGCACCAGTTCCATGTCTCAGGGTAGTGAGCGATGATGAAGTTGAGCTATGTGAAATACTAACCTCTTCTTTTTCCAGAAACTCCCTGACATCTGGGTCCTGTAACATGGTGGGATGATTCACAATTCTTTGAAGGTACCTAAAGGGAAAAATCATCAACTGGTTAGGACTCGGTTTCCCTGGTTTGTTTTGTTTTGTTTCAAGACAGGATGTCTCTGTGTAGCCCTGTCTGTCTTGGAACTCACTCTGTAGATCAGGCTGGCCTTGAACCCAGAGATCCACCAGAGTCTGCCTCCCAAGTGCTGGGATTAAAGGGGTGCACCATTACCACCCAGCTCTGGGTAGAACTCTGAAGGTTTGGGGTGTTGCCCAGTGCTAGCAGGGACTCATATCTTTTATTATGTAAAATGGCCTCAAATAAGGCACTTAAGCAAATCTCTGTAAGTATTTAAAATTTCATGTTCTTCACATTTTTTTTTAAGATTCATTTATTATTATATCTAAGTACACTGTAACTGTCTTCAGATGCACCAAAAGAGGGCGTCAGATCTCATTACAGATAGTTGTGAGCCACCATGTGGTTGCTGGGATTTGAACTCAGGACCTTCGGAAGAGCAGTCAATGCTCTTAACCACTGAGCCATCTCTCCAGCCCTCTTTACATTTCCAAAAGACAACTAACTGACTCATCAGAGAGAGATCCCAGAACCAATCACTACATTATTCAAGAAGGAAATATGACGTTCAGTGGGGATGAGGGGAGAAACAGGGCTTATGACCGAGTGGGAAGGAAGTGATAAAAAGGCAGGGGTGGCTGTAGTTCATCTCAGCTCATCTCCAGCAGAGAAGCACAGCAGCAGCTTCTTCCTATCTAGGGTGGCCAAGGGCAGCTGTCGGGCACCTACCTTTCCAAAGCAGCCCTCCGTTTCTCAAGAAACTCTGCGGAAGAAGAATCTTCCTTCCCAACCTTCACCTTTGTCATTCCTAGAGTAGAATTTAAGAAACAAAATAAGCAGAAATAGTAAAAACATACATCTAAGTTTTATAAAGAGCCATCTGAAGTAAGGACAGTTCTACACAGCATCATCTAAAGTCATGAGCAGGGGTGGACTCAGTCCTTGGACCAAGTCCTAATGAGTGCATATGCTGGGAGCTGGAAACTATGGGATTTAGAATGTATACACTAAAAGCACACTGGGTGTGGTGGCACAAGGAGATCTCTGTGAATTCAAGGTCAGCTTTCTACATAATGAGATCCTTTTTCAAAAGCAAGGGGTGTACGGAGTGTTTGCTCTGTGGTTATGAGTATTAGCTGCTCTTTCAGAGCACATAGGTCGGGTTTCTAGCACCCACACGGGGTTCACAACTCTTAGTTCTAAGGAATCTGGCAGCCTCTTCTGTCCTCCTCAGGCCCCCTTCACACACGTGGTGCACATACATATAAGCAAGTATACATATATACAAAGTTTAATAAAATCATAATAGAAAAAATGCTCTGAGATTCTGAGTACAGACTAACAATCACTTAATGGCAGTAAGAACGTTCCTCCCCTAATTCCCTAAGCAATTTCAATCTGGAAGGAAGAGCAATCATTAAGAGTCCTGAGACTGAGGGCACAGCTCAGTGGTAGTTTCTACCTAATATGCATGAGGCACTGTATTTAAATACCACCACCACCACCCACACATACACATACACACACTACTTTCTCTCTCCCAGATTGTGGTACATGCCTGTAATTCTAGCACTCACGAGTCTGTGGCAGAAAGAGAAGATGTAAGAATAGCCTGGCTACTTCTCTGATGCCCTGAGTATTATTAGAGACCATAGGCTTACCTATTAGGCTCTTCTCGGGTGGAGGAGGCACAATGAAACCATTCTGGGAGTGCTTCTCTGAAAGCTTCTCATAAAGACCCAGGAAGTCACTGAATCTTCTTTTCACTGCAAACTGCCTACTTCTGAACATCGGTAAGCTTGTCTTGGGGGTGGAAAACACAAGGCAATTTAATTCCAAATCCAGGATGAGTATCTATCCTTCTGACATCAAAGGAAACAGATTACCTCGCCCTTTAGACACCCAGTAAATAACTTTGTCCAAAACAGAGACTTTTTTTTTTTCAGCCTGGGAATCTAAGAAACCCTACTTAGAATAATAATTTTCCATGCATTAAAAAAAAAAAAGGATTATGTGACTTGGGGGGGCCGGGAATGGCTCAGTGGGTAAGAAGACTTGCTCTGTAAGCATAAGGGCCAGTCTTCAAACTTCAGTATCCACAGAAAAAGCTGGGTTGGGTTGGTGGTGATATACACCATAAATCCCAGCACTTGGGAAGAAGAGACAGTCAGATCTTTGAGTTCGAGGCCAAATTAAACCAAACCAAACCAAAATAAAACAAACAAACAAAAAAGCTGTGCAAGGCTGTACACGCCTGTACCTCAGCACTGGGAGGTGGAGGTGGAGACAGACAGGTAGATGCCCAGTGCCTTCTAACCAACTAGTGTTGCCAAAAAGGCAAGCTTCAGGTCCAATGAGAGCCCCTGTCTAAGTCAGTAAGACAGAGAGCTATAGAGTTAAGACACCCAATATCCTGTTGTACTTCCACATGGATACATGAATACACACACTTGCACACTCAAGTGTATATGAGGTTCTAAAGGCAACAAATAAAATTCAAATATAGTTTCATTCCTAGGTTAAGAACACTTACTCTAATTAAGCTAATATTGAATTCTAGTTAAAAGATACAATTTTATGGTTATCTGTAAGCCATTTGTTGTTAATTGACTTACTTTAGCTACTAGAATCAAAGCAGACAAACAAAACAAGAAACACTGAAGAATGCTTCTAAGATGATGAGGAAATCAGATGACATGTCTGTAGACAATAACCTCTAAAGTGCTATGGATTTTAGACTTCACAGGAGGGCCAAGGAGTAGTTGAGAGAAACACAATGAAGTCTTCTAGTTAAAAAAAAAAAAGAAAGAAAAGAAAAAAGAAAAAAGAAAAATAAACGCTTGGGTGATGGCTCAGTGGTAAAGAACACTGGCTGCTCTTCAGGACCTGGGTTCAATTCCCAGGTTCCACATAGTAGGTCACAGGCATCTGTAACTCCAGTCCCAGGAGATCCAACATACCCAACATACATATAAATATGTGTGTGTGTGTGTGTGTGTTACACATATATTGTACATGCATGCATCTTTTAATTAAAAAAAGCAGGAAAGCTAGGGAATATACTAGGAGACATAACTTTATATTCATATTTATATTTGCCAGATTGGCAAAACTTACAGAGGTTTGCTTTGCCAGGTACTGGCAAGGAAACAAATCCATGAAAACTTCTGGACAAACTTTTGTATAAATTGGTACAAAGACATTAAAAATAGTTTATATTCCTTGCATTTAATACTTCCTAGTTTCTTATATATCTAGAGAAACATGTCCATGGGGCACCACAGACATTAGAGAAGGAATGCACAGAGTTCAGTCATGAAAACTGGAAAGGCCTAGGGAAAACAGGTTGTACACTATGGCACGTTCGTGTAGCAGACTAACCATTGTTATTCCCAACAAGGAGAGGTCTGGGGAACCATGCGAAATAAAGGAACCACTATTTTCAGCAGATTATTTTTATGAAACTCAACACAAAACATCACATTTCTTAAAGATACACATGCAAAGACTGTTTATAAAGGAAATGGGATTACTCAGTGAGCAAGTGCCTGTGAGGGATGAAGCCGTGGCTATGACAACCAGGAAGGCAGAGCTGATGCAACCAATGGTGCTCATGGTACCCAATGGTAGTAGGCCCAGGGCTCTCTTTTACTAGGATGACAATATAGTATGTAATAAAAAAGGGCCAGATTCAAGGAATAAAAGTTATAGAAAGTATGGAAAAAAAGCCAGGTACAGTGGCAAATGCCTGAGATTCCTGTACTTGGGAGACTGAGGCAGACAGTCTGGCTTTGTGTCAGGGGCGGTGGCGCACACTTGTAATTCCAGTGCTAAAGAGGCTCAGGTGAACATATCATAAGTTTGAGACCAGCATGGGCTACACAGGGAGATCCTGTCTCCAACACCAACCAACCTCAAATCCCTCTGTTCTGAGGGTGCATATACATAGTTTTTGCTTCTTTGAAAAAGGGTCTCAACTAAGTACACCAGGCTGTTCTCCAACTCCTAGTCCTCCTGCTTCTGCCTCTGTAGGGCTGGGTTTACAGATGAAGGCCACCTTGTCTGGTCCAAGAACTGAAAAGCTGTAAACTGATAATTTCTCTTCATTTGAAACAATCCACTAAACTAGCCCCAGTCACGTACTTTTTAAGAGGGAGAGGGTAAAACTCAGATACGATGCACATCTTAAACCTTGCACACTTACACACTGAAGTACCAACTTTCTGGAAGAATATTGGGAGGCTTAGGCTGGTGTACCTAGTTAAGACTACAAAGGCAGGGGGGCCAGAGAGATGGCTCAGATGTTAAAAGCACCGGCTGCTTTTCCAAGGGATCTAGGCTCAATTCCTAGCACCCAAATGGCATGTTACAGTCATCTGATACATACTCTGGTTCCAAGTGGTTTTGGCACCCTCTTCTGCCTCTCTGATCAGTAGCATGCACACGGTGCACAGGGTAAACATGCAGGCAAAATATTCATACACATAAAATAAAATAAAATAAAATAAGAAAAGACTGACAAGGGAATGTAGACTTGCTATAGCTTGATAAATAGGAGGAGGTTACTGGAAAAGAAACAAAAAGAAACGCAGAAATAGTCTCCATGCAAGCCTTGGTGCGAGCAGTCAGGACACCCAAGGGGAGGGCGTAGGCAGTGCCACTGGGACTCACCTGTGTGGTGACTTTGTAGGCTACATAGGCATTCATACCATCCCCTGTGGGAGAATAAGAAACAAGAGGGAATTGTTCTTCCAACTAAAGAGAGGAAAGCTAATCCACTAACATTTGACTCGAGACCATACGCTACAGAAGCTACATTAGAGGGCCTGTTGCATTTCTGGGATCTATATGTAATCCTAAGATCCACTTTTTCCTGGGCCTCGGGGGTAGTGTGGCACACATGCCCCTACGGATGCTGGCTGGGCCCCAGTTTGAGTTAGACAAGAGAGTCAGTCCCCTGTTCCAAAGCCAGGCTCCATTTATACCCTCACAGAGCAGCACTGGGTACTGACAATTCATCACTTGTTACCACGCCAATATTTGGGCTGGTTACACACATCTGTCCAAAACTAAACAATTCTCTTGCTGTGTAAAGCAGGAGAAGGAAGCGACTGATGTAAAAGGAAACAAGTCGTTCTCCCCGAGGCTAGCTCCAGGCTTGGTCTGCTCTTTCAGAGGCCCCAGCACTGTGCTGCAGACACTGACCTCTCTGATCCGCATGCTCACACAGAGCAGAGGGCCTGGCAGGAAGACACTTGCGCTGCCTGATGTCACAAAAATCGCCCTTTCCTGGAGGAATACTTTTTATGAAAAAGCTATTGACTGTTAAATAATCTGGGATTCAAGCAACTGTTTTTCTCTGGGGCAGTGTCCTGACCTAGACCACTTAGGGAGATAAAGGCCCTATTGACTCCCCGAGCCTTGAAAAGACATATACTGGAACCCAGACAAAGCCCTAGTGCTGGACCATGGGGTTTAGTGTTGGTTCCCCCACCCGTTTCCCTGATTCCTCCTCTCATGAAACAGGAAAGCTCAGGTCAACAATTCCCAATTGTCTTTGCTTCTGATCTGATTCTGGGATGAGGGACCAGGGAGAAGGGCAGAAGTGGATCAGCAGGTCATACTTTGCAATATCACTTCACTGTGATGGGTGGAAATGCTTGCTTTTATTGGTAACTGCGAACACACAAAAAGGCTAGAAATTATACAGAAATAGGAGGCATACCCATCTCACCAACACCTACCAAAAAGTGTGTTGCAAAACAGGAACTACAAGCTAGTCTAAAAAAAATTACCTTTTATTGACTACCACCTTTATAATACTCTGAAACATTTACTAAGAATACTCACCAATACTAAGAATTTGTTTACCATGCATTAAAACCATGCATTAAAAACAATTTTTTTAATATGATGGAAATTTCTCTCACCATAGAATAGTCATGGTTGGTTACATAATTTAGTAGCCACAGGAAGAAAAACCTAAGTGTCCAAGTCCACTGAGCACAAGAGCCAAGCAGGGCCTTCGATACTCTGCAGCATCTCCAGACATTGTTCTAGCTAAGGCAGTGTGTGCAAAGAGAGGTACAGAAGCCTTGAAAGCTGCCTAGCCACAAAACAATCTGAAAATGCACAGATTCCCTAAATAACTTCCAAGTTGGCGATGGCATATGCAAATTGCCAAGATTCTAAAAAGAATACCCTGGTAAATGTGCAGTTCTAATTTATTTAGATGTGTGCTGGAATGAGACACGAATGTTGACTAAACAACCCACACAAACAGAACATGCTGTTACAAAGATCGGGTCCTGATTAGAAAAAATGTTTTAATTAGCTGGCTTCTTGGAATCAACGTGACTAAGAATATAGAACAAGGGGACGGAAGCTTAGCATTTAGAGTAATTTCTGTTCAAATCTGATTTGTGAGCTGTTTAAATTACTCTGTAAGTAGGGTCAGTTTTGCCCCTCTAGATAACATGGCTTTACTTAAAAACATTGTCTTCACAGATAAAATGAAGATATTAGGGTGTGTACTGGCTGGTTTTGTGTGTCAACTTGACACAAGCTGGAGTTATCACAGAGAAAGGAGCCTCCCTTGAGGAAATTGCCTTCATGAGATCCAGCTGTAAGGCATTTTCTCAATTAGTGATCAAGGATGGGAGGGCCCAGCCCATTGTAGGTGGTGCCCTCCCTGGGCTGTTAGTCTTGGGTTCTATAAGAAAGCAAGATGAGCAAGCCAGGGGAGGCAAGCCAGTAAGTAACATCCCTCCATGGCCTCTGCATCAGCTCCTGCTTCCTGACCTGCTTGAGTTCCAGTCCTGACCTCCCTTGGTAATGAAGAGCAATGTGGAAGTGTAAGCTGGATAAACCCTTTCCTCCCCAACTTGCTTCTTGGTCATGATGTTTGTGCAGGAATAGAAACCCTGACTGAGGCAGGGTGGATCAAGTACAACATAACTGTGTTCTCAAAATAAAAATAATAATAAAAAAATAGGGCAACTCGGACAGGATGGGATGACGATGTGGAGACTTAGAACAACATGGGACAGTGGTGACAAGGTACTGATTCGTCTTCAGGCCATGGCACATCTGACACAACTAGAAGGCAGAAGACAGGCAAGGACCTTCCCAATTTCAAAGGACCATGGCCATGCCCACACCATGATTTCAGGCTTTCTGATTCAGAACTGTGAGAAAAATCTCTGATTTTTGTTTTTGAGATAGGTTTTCATTCTGTAGCCAGGTAAGCCTCAAACTCATGGCACTCCTCCTGCCTCAGCATTCAAGAACAGGAAGGACAGGTATAACCTGCCATCCCTGACTTACTTCTATTGTCTTAAGTCTTTTAGTTTGTGGTTCTTTGCTACAGCAGCTCTAGGTAGCTAACAGCTTTAAAGAACTCCCTCTCCTGGTTCAAAAATCACAACAGTAAATATTCAAGCAATCAGTAGCATTTATAATTTGTATTATTCTACTAGGGATGTAGGCAGCTAAAATGAAGGTGTTAAGGAATAGTCACAGGCAAGAGACGCCTAGATATGTCACCCAAGACCCTGGTCCTACTTTTACATTGAACCACAGGCTGCCTTAACAAGATGCTACTTTTCTTGGTCCTCACTTTGCCCTTCTGCTAGGTAAAGGAACTGAATAAGATGTCCATAAACACCCTGCCAGAGCAGCTGGAACTTATGAGCCATCCACTGTAGGCACTGGGTCCTCTGCAAGAGCAGTGGGTGCTCTTAACTGCTGAGTCATCTCCCCTGCTCCTGCTTATGGCTTTTTTTTTATATTATTAATTTTGCATTTCTATGTAAGTGGGCACGACCATGTCATGATACACATGTGGTGGTCAGAAAACAACTTTCAGAGGGGGTTCTATCCTTCAA
This sequence comes from Mus musculus, assembly GCF_000001635.26. Classification (NCBI taxonomy): domain Eukaryota; kingdom Metazoa; phylum Chordata; class Mammalia; order Rodentia; family Muridae; genus Mus; species Mus musculus. Next base: position 66,104,556 of record NC_000075.6, read on the forward strand.
CATGTGAGCTCTGGGGATCGAATCAGGTTGTGAAGCTTGGCTTCAGGTGCCCTCAGAAATCTTCCAAACCCCATTTGAGTTTCTAAAGATTATAGTTATATTTCATGTTTCTGGTCTTTCTTCCTAAAGATTAAAAAAAAAAGAAAGAAAGAAATCTAAGTAAAATGCTTGAGAGCTCTCTCTGACCTCAGAAGCTTAGTTCCAGGAAAGACACTGATGAAGCACTTCACATTTGCTGATTCAGCTCTGTTGAGAGCCACTCCCAAACTAGCCGATCAGGGTTCATGGTAACATCGAAAGAATCCAAAGATACTTACCGATCTTCTCAGGATCGGTGATACCAACTGTCAAATCAAACTGATCCTCCTGTTCTTCCTCCAGCTTTAAAAAGAAAAACCCAGGAGAGATGCTATAAAGAAGGCTAGACACAAGCTAGGCAGTGGCTACACAGAGAAACCCTGTCTTGAAAAATCAAACAAAACAAAACAAGGCTAGACATCACAAATTCAATACTTGTGAATATAATAAAGTCAAGATGTTCTTCTCAGTGCTCACTTCTCTTACACCAGTGAACCAATGCCTACAAGTATAAGTCTTGAACCAGTTCACAGTCATTTCATGTTCATTTCCTGACACCCCTATTTTCACAATAATGAGTAATTAGAGAATTTTAGTTGACGTGGCCTCCTTTGGACTAAACAGGGACTAGGGAGAGGCTGCATTCCTGCACACGGGAGCTCCACAAAGTAAATAGCTTCAGTGACCAATGAAGGCCTTCATGCTGTCCTCGGAACAGACGCTGTCTAACAAGGAGTTCTCATTAGGATTCTGGTTGGGCATTAACCGTATGTGTCCTTCAGGAGCTGTAAATGTTTTCTCGAGGTTCTAACCTAGTAGAACTGCAGACTGGCAGCAAGAAGTCCCAAAGATGCAAAAGCAAGAAGACCAACAGTGTATATTCTCACCTCCTCATAGCTTGGCTGTGGCTTCGGAGAATTTGTGGCTTCTTGCGGAGGATGAGAAGTAAGGGTTTTGCCTGGCATTGTCTTCTGGTTATTCTGTGTGCTGTCCAGGGATAGTTCCACTGTGGCATCTAAAACAGTTGATAGTTTAGAACTCTTGTTTTTACATGAGTCAAAGGAGAAGGCGCTGAAGGGAGGGCTGCTCCAGCACAGGTTTGCTAGAGCAAGCTCTCCCTTTCATTTCAGACACAACTGTTTGGCTACCCTAGGCCAGAGAACCAGGAATCTAGCAAAAATAAACATATCACAGCTAGGATGAGGGTCTTAAAGCCCAAGCCCACAGTGACACACCTACTCCAAAAAGGCCACACCTCCAAATAGTGCCACTCCCTGGGCCAAGCATATGCAAACCATCACAGGAGTGGTCACTCAAAACCTTACAGGAAGCTCATTTATTCTTGTTTGTACAAGAGAGCTCCTCTGGTTGTCTGCTTTATACACGGCATGACAGATCAGGCAAGTATGCATCAGAGGCAGCCTCAGGAAAGATATCCACCAGAAAACGCACAGCAAAACTTGGGGAAGTGGGGTTTGGTACACTTGATGACAGCACAACTATGTAGACAGTTTAGGAACTAGACACAGTGATAGTTTAGCTATGTCCTGACCGAGTAAGATCTCATTTGTAAATGCCGCCAGAATGGGGGAGGGAGCAGCAGACGCAGAAACACTTCTGGTTTTGAAGAGAATACTGGGCCCGAATTTTAAGGAGAAGATGAGGGTGAGCGTGTCCAGAGACATGACTTCTAAAATAGCATTTTGTACCATTTTTAGATATTAAAATTTCTTATGCAAATGTACTTCAAATGTGGAGCAGTAGAGCTAGAAGGTCTAACCCTAACCAGTTCACTGTTTTTTCTTTTTAGTAAAGAAAAATATAAATACTCACTAATGGGCTCTGGCCTGACTGTTCTGTATCAGTTTAGTCTTGGGGATCACAGGGAAAGCTGCTTCCTTTTCTTCCTAGATTTTCCCTGGGGCCCAAGCAGAACCCAGAGACAGTTTTACATTACTGTGCTGACCACTGAGTGTGAATCATTTCTGCAAAAGACACTGCTGAGAGGGCATAAAACCGGAAGCAACACACAGATATGTTAGTTTGTGAGGTCTCTGAAACAAGGAGCCAGCTCCAGTTTGTATAGGAGATTCACTTTATGCAGGTCCAACATAACAGATCAAGCTAGTAAAGAAACAAGCACTATTCATTAAAACTGTTCTTTGGGTGACACTGGGTGTAAGGGGATGAACTTGCAATCCTGGCAGCATTCCTGCCAGGCCCAGAGCACAGACCTAAAGTCTAGTTACTCAGCAAGAGGATTGATAATTCAAGGTCTACCTGAGCAATTTAGTAAAACATTGTATAATAATAATAATAATAATAATAATAATAATAATAATAATAATAATGCTAGTGTCCTGGCTACTTTTTATGTCAACCTGACACAAGTGCAGACATCTAGTAGGAGGGAGCCTGATTGAAAAATGCCTCCATAAGATTGGGGTGAAGGCAGGCCTGTAGGGTATTTCCTTAATTAGTGATTGATGTGAGCCAAATCCACTGTAGATAGGGATATCCTGGGCTCTATAAGAAAAGTGGGATGAGCAAGCCATAAGAAGCAAGCCAGAAAGCAACACCGGTTTATGGCCTCTTCATCAGCTCCTGCATCCAGGTTCCTGGATGATGGTGGACTGTGGTACAGAAGTGTAATCAAAATAAATCCTTTCCTCATATCAATAGAGTGTTTCATCATAGCACTAAAATTCCTAAGCGAGACAGCTGGGGATTTGGGGGGGGGGGCGGTTTAAGGCATTTATTGTAGAAAGGCAGAGAGAAGGAGAAGAGTACAGCAAAGGAAACTTGCCTGATGTATGTGAGGACTTCGGATCAATCCCCTGCACCATGGAAAAAACATTCCTAAGAAGTTAAAGTTGGATAAAGGAATGATAGAGAGTTTGAGATCACCCTGGGCTACATAAATGGACCCTGTCTCATCTGGGCATAGTGTAATCCATACTTCATACTTATTACCTCAGACTTGGGAAACTGAGGCAGAAGGACTGCCATGATTTTGAAGCTATCCTGGGCCACGGAGTAATGAAGGAAAAGGGGAGGGGGAAGAAAGAGAGAGAGAGAGAGAGAGAGAAAGAAAGGAAGAGAGAGAAATCTCAAGAGAACCAAAGGCACTGTCTCAACAAACAAACAAACCCACCAAAACCAAAACAAATAAGCAGAAAAACCAAAAACAACAACCACAACAAAACCAAAACTACGAACCAAAGCTACCATGAGGCCAGCCTGTGCTATACAGTAGAATCTTGTCTCAAACCAAAGGGAGAATACGTAGCTCTGTGGCAGGGTGCTTACTCAGGCATGCCCAAGGGTCCTAGACTCAATCTTCAGAATGAAAAATAGAACTAAAATACCTATGGTTTGCTAGAGGATTAGTAAAAGCCTTTTGAAAAGCTGAGCATTTCCTATAGAAATTGCTATGAGATGTCAAATCTTTAAGTGTGCCTACGGATGAAAATATGGGCTTCTTGTCTTTGTGTTCCTAACAAGAATATGTTTGAAAAGCTTTTGAGATCTAGAGAGACCAATCAGCACTACAGTGACCGTGCTTTAATTGTCCACTCAATATTAGTTGACTGGAAACACCAAGAACGCACTCAAGTTTCACAGTAGACACTCCTTTCCACTGGCAGCCTCTGTTCCTTTCTTAGTAGTGAGGCAGCAAGTGTCTGCCTGTGGCACTGGCAGCAGATGACATAAACCACAATGGCTGTGCTGAGAAAATCTGTAAGACCTACACATTCATAGAGAAAGCCAATCACAGGGGCTACTGTGGCAATAAGATTTCATGCCGTGGAAGGAAAGATCACATACATTTCAAAGGCGCAAACACAGAAAGTGTGCCTTCTTCTCAACGTGCTCGGTAAAGACAATTCATTATTTGTATTTTATCATTTTTCTTTTATCCACTCCTCTCCCTCTAAAAACCATTAACTACCAGAATGCATACATAGTGTGCTTGTTAAGGTTTCAGAGACCAAATGAAGTAGAAAATCTTTTAAATCTTTATATTCTTCAAGCCTCTTTTTTGTTTCTTTCATGTTCACACCACCTGGACATTTTTTCTTTATATTCAAATTTAAAATATCAAGATCTAAATAAACTTTCAATTTTTCTTCTAAGCTCAGATTCATAAAAGATTCATATATATGAACCTCCTCTAGTCTCTCTGTCTCTATCCCTCATGGTTCTAAGGATTGGGCCTGAGGGCCCATGTCTAAATTCTAGCACTTAGGAGGCAGAGACACCGTCACAGGTCTGAGACCAGCCTGGTTCACACAGCAAATTCCAGATTAGCGAAGGGTACATAATAAAATAGTATCTCAGATTAATTAAATAAGACCAAAGTGATAGGATGTACCTGCAATCCCAACTATTCAAGAAGCTGATGCAGGAGGATTGTGAGCTCTAGGCCAAGTTACACAGAAAAACTACACATTTCAAATAAAAGCCTAGAGCTACTGCAATGGCCAATAACCTTATACTTTTGTGAGTTCCTGTGATAGAGTATTTCTGTAATTCCCCTGACCACAATTCTAATACTTAATACTTTAACTCATATTATAAAATTTAGATTTTTGTCTGTTTGATTAGGGGGTTTTGTTGTAGGGTTTTTTTGTGGTTTTTTGAGACAAGGTCTCACTCATTTAGCCTGTGCTAGCCTTGTACTTGCTAGGTAGCCAAGGGTGATGACCTTAGACTCCTCATCTTCCTGTCTTTACCTCCCAAATGCTGGTATTACAGACAGACTCTATTGTGCCAGGCTTAGACTTTCTAAATTATGCATATGTATGGTGGTTTCTAATTTAATAACTCATAACTTAATAAAGATGAATAGAAGGTGCCTAAATTCCCGAGTCTCTACTTGCCTGCAAAGAGATCCTGTGGCTCTTGGTCTTGGTCCTCATGGATCCCATTCTCTTTGGAACCATTTTTGATAGGAAAAAGGGATGTGGTTTTCTTTGGAGACTGGGGCTTAGTCTGAAAACAAAAAGATACTTTGAACAAAATGGAAATGGTAAAAACAAGCTCAGCCTACTTAGAAAGGGACCATGGTGTCCCTTCGCTCCCACAGGTGTTTAGAAGACTAGGGAGTTAGCTGGCTCAGCAAGCAGCAAATCATTGCTAGAATGAGGAATGCTGCTGCTGCTCTGGTGACCACAGGGCTAAGTTCACATGTTGCAGGTCAATTTGTATAACCAACATCTTGCTGGAATATGAAATACTAAACCAACATAGGTACAGATACACACAGATAATTTCTTTTTCTTTTCTTTTTTTTTTTTTTTGTTGTTTTGTTTTTTGAGACAGGGTTTCTCTGTGTAGTCCTGGCTGTCCTGGATCTCACTCTGTAGACCAGGTTGGCCTGGAACTCAGAAATCCGCCTGCCTCTGCCTCCCGAGTGCTGGGATTAAAGGCGTGCGCCACCACCCAGGGAGGAATAGATTCTTTAGGATTTTTAAAAAGGAAATTGTAACAGGGCCTTTCATATTGCTTTGGTTTCCCTGTAGTCCCCTCGTTCTGGTGCCTACTGAGTTTGAGCTCCCCGAGTTTTCCCTCTGAGGAGGGCTGCTGCCAGTGGGAAAGAAGTTAAAAGAGCTCAGGTGGCTTCTGAGCTCGCCTCGACTGAGAGTGAGGGAAGGAAGCAGTCGGTTGGTCAGTAGGTCCATAGGTCGGTAGGTCTGTAAGTCTGTTTGGTTGTGTAGGAAGGAGGCCAGCGGTTGGAGGCAGGAAGTGCTAGTTTTGTTTTCATTCTGTTTCTTTGTCTTTTGATAATTGTTCTTTACAATTGGGAGCAGCTACAGGAGGGGCCACGGTATCTGACAGATTAGTATAATGCCTGACATCTACCACTGAACTTCATTAGCACAGAACAGCCCAGGAAAGGCATGATTTGCTAATACAAACCAAATGCAGCTGAAATTTTCTTTCCTTGAAAAGGGAGGCTCAATATAGTGAGGAAACTGTGTGCATGAGAAACTCAGAGAGATCCCAAAAGATGTCATTTCACTTTGTTCTGGGTCCTAAAAGGCCTGTTCAAGGAACAAACACCCTCAGATTTGTTAAGGGAATGTTTTAGAAAAAGTTCCTTACATCAGGTCTTTTAACTGCCCTCGCCTTGGGGTCTGACTTCAAAGCCCTGCAGCAGCATAAACTGGCTTTCTGTAGATGCATGCGGCACAATTCTGCTTTGTTCACTCTGGTACCGGCCTGGGGAGCTGCCCTACTCTTTTTTGTGACTCTAAGCTGAGCTTTTAATAAAGGCCGAGGGCTGACTGCTTTTTCACTATGTGCCTATTAGACCAAGCGTGACTGGACTTATTCTCCAGCCTACCGTAGAGGGTGGTTAAAATTTTTGTCCATGTAAGTTGCAGATTGAAAACAACTGTACTTATAAGCAGCACTAGACAGAAAGTGTCTCCCTGTGTCTATCAGATGAGTTAGGATGTCTAAGCTTCAGTTAATAGTTTAGCCAACACGGCAAAGGAAGCCTGGGATTAGAGCTTGACTTCTGAACTCCAATGTGATGTCACTAGAATATGCCCTGTCAGCACTTGAAGTAAAAAGGCATCGGGCTGGGCATTGTGGCACACACCTTGAATCCCAGCACTTGAAAGGCAGAGGCAGGTGGATGGATCCCTGAGTTCAAGGCCAGCCTGATCTGGCAACACATATACACACACACACACACACACACACACTCTTATCCCAGCACTTGAGAGGCAGAGGCAGGCGGATTTCTGAGTTCCAGGCCAGCCTGGTCTACAAAGTGAGTTTCAGGACAGCCAGGGCTATATATACAGAGAAACCCTGTCTCGAAAAACAAAACAAAAACAAAAACAGATTCTATTACTGTGCTATGTAGATGAATAAACCCACTCTCCACTTCTGATCTACCACCTGATCTTGGAAGGCTTGAAATTAAGACTGTTCTATGAAGCAGCATTAGAACGGCAGTTTGTCATCGCTCTACTAATCAAGCCATGGATCCAGATGAAAAAGCTACTTAGAGACAACCAGAGATCTGTTCCCTGCCCCTCTCCCTCTGCCCAGCATGGCTGGCCCGGACCAAAGCTTGGTGGGAACTGTGATTGAAACAAGATCTGCGCTGTTAGTGAACTAAATAACAAGTACCCTCGAGACTAGAGAAATGCTCTCACAAATTCCCTGGGGCTCGCACTCATGGCTGAACTCAGGACAACTGAACAAAGTCCAGTGCTATACTACTACTCTAATGTTTGTAGCTCTTGTAACAGTCAGTATGTTTATAAGTACATTTATATTACATTTATAAACAAATCTTTTTCAGGGCTGGGGAGATGGTTCAGTGGGCAAAGTGCTGATCACACAGGCCTGAGGGCTCAACTTCAGATTCTCAACACACACTTAAAAGGCTAAGGACAGTGAGGATCAGGCAGAGACAGGAGGATCCTGGGAGCTTACTGGCCAGCCAGCCAGTCTAGTCAATTTCTCCCTCTCTTCCTCTCTGTCTCCCTGTCTCCCTCTCTCTCTCTCTCTCTCTCCCACACACACACACACACACACACACACACACACACACACAGACACACACACATGAGGAGAGCCTACTGCACAGGTCATCTTCCTGGCATACCAATGCTCTCAAGTTTAACTTACAACCAAGAATGAAAAAAATGAACAAATTGAACAAAGTCACTAAAAAAAAAGAAAGAAAAGAATAAAGAAAAACACAAACCTTTGGGTCTTACTAAGTAGCCCAGGCTGTCCTCAAACTCACAGCACCGGCTACTATCTCCCAAGTTTTAAGGTTAAATGTGCATGCCACCAAACTGGGCCAGAACCACTTTTAAGAAAAGAAGGAGGCAGCCGGGCATGGTGGCGCATGCCTTTAATCCCAGCATTTAGGAGGCAGAGGCAGGTGGATCTCTGAGTTCGAGGCCAGCCTGGTCTACAAAGTGAGTTCCAGGATAGCCAGGGCTACACAGAGAAACTCTGTCTCGAAAAACAAAAACAACAACAACAACAACAAAAAGAAGGAAGGAAGGAAGGAAGGAAGGAAGGAAGGAAGGAAGGAAAGAAAAGAAAAGAAAAGAAAAGAAAAGAAAAGAAAAGAAAAGAAAAGAAAAGAAAAGAAAAGAGGCCATACATTTGCATGGTCTCCACAGCGTGCTGGTGTGGTGGAGGGAACAAGGTGAGAGAGGTCTACTATCGCTTGCCTTCAAAACAGACCCTGCCCAGGCATGGCAACAGTTCCCGTATGTCATATCTAAAGTTAGGAGCTAATTCAAACACTTTAACATCTTTTTTATTTTTACTTGTGTGTGTGTGTGTGTGTGTGTGTGTGTGTGTGTGTATGTGTATGCGTTGGTATGTGCTTGTGAGTGTAGTTTCTGTGGAGGCCAGAGGGAGGCATCAGATTCCCTGGAGCTGGGACTGCCCACAAGGATTCCAGGAATCAAATTCAAGTCCTCTGCAAGAGCAATATCTGCTCTTAATCTGTGGGCTCTCTCACCAACCTCCAAATGCTAACTTTTAATTTGTGTAAAACTTTGATTTGGGCTGGAGAGATGGCTTAGCGGTTAGGAGCACTGACTGCTCTTCCAAAGGTTCTGAGTTCAAATCCCAGCAACTATCCATAATGAGATCTGACACCTTCTTCTGATGTGTTTGAAGACAGTTACAGTGCACTTATTTATAATAATAAAAAAAAGGTTGATTGGACTGAGCAGAGTCCTAAATTTAATTCCCAGCAACCAGATGATAGCTCACAACCATCAGTACAGCTACAGTGTACTCATATACATAAAATAAATAAATAAATCTTTTTTTTTTAAAACCTTTGTTTTAAGAAAGCTAGTTTTGGATAGGTAAAATTCTAGGATGAAGGGAGAGACACATATTACACTGAATAGCACAATACTAATGCTTTATATTTATAAATCATCCTTTTAAGATTTTAGTAGCCGGGCGTGGTGGCGCACGCCTTTAATCCCAGCACTTGGGAGGCAGAGGCAGGTGGATTTCTGAGTTCGAGGCCAGCCTGGTCTACAAAGTGAGCTCCAGGACAGCCAGGGCTATACAGAGAAACCCTGTCTCGGAAAAAAAAAAAAAAAAAAAAAAAAAAGATTTTAGTAAGCAGGCATGGTATACATCTCTGTAATCCAGTGGTTCCTAACCTTCTAATACTTCGACCCTTTAATACAGTTCCTCATATTGTGGTGATCCCCAACCATAAACTATTTTCTACTGTTGTTACTTCATAACTGTAATGTTTCTGTTTTGAATTGTAATGTAAACACCTGATATGTAACCCCTGTGAAAGGACTGTCTGATTCCCAAAGGGGTGGTGACTTACAGGCTGAGAGCTGCTGCTGCTGCTGTAACCCCAGCACTCAGAGGGCTAAGGCAGGAGGACAGCAAGTTCAAGTCCAGACTCAACTACTTGGAAAAACCCTGTTTCAAAAAGATTCCAGCTCCTTACAAAAGATTCCAGCTCCTTGACAATGAGTTACAGCTGCCCAACCCTTCAGAAGAGGAAGCGTCTCTGGGTGATGGGTGAGAATAGTAGTTGTAGTAAATTAAGCCGAGGAAACCATCTATCCTGCCATCTCCCTTTGCCCCTTTTCTAAGAGAGCAATGTTCTCTTTTGTTAGCAGATAGAGTTCCTAGCTAGGATATCCAATACCTGCTTACTCCTTTTGGCTGCTAGCAGGGGGTTTCACTGATAAACCTGTCTAGAAGCTCCTGCTTCTTACAATAAGAGCAGGGAAATGGGCCAATGCTAATCTTAGAGAGGAACTAAGATCTTGCAGAAGAGGGCACTTTGGTTTAGAGCAAATGGGTATTTCTTAACACGTATCAGCCTCAGACTCTCAGGCACAGGCCACGAGCCTGCTTCCCTTGGCTTAGAGAGTGGGTGTGGGCACCTCAGAGCTGATGTGGCCAGTCTGGACTGAAAACCACTACTGGGATTCCGGGCAACTTCCTATGAGGTTATCAGTTGTGATTCTTCCTCTTGTTGCTTAACTTCTCTTTGCTCTGCATAGGACCTATGAATTACATTTAAGAGACCTTAAAAGCCTGTGTCAAAAACTCCCAACCTGGGCTAGAAAGATGGCTCAGCAGATAAAGGTGTCTACCACTAAGCCTGAGGACATGAGTTCAATCCCTGAAATTTACACGGTGGAGAGAGAGGTTTGACTCCTGACAGCTGTCCCCTGACCTCCACATGTGGGCAGTGGAAATGCATATGCATGTGTGCGCGCATGTACTCGCATGCACACACACATAAATAAATATGATAAATTTAGGTTACTGCATAAAAAACCAACCACCATTGTACTTATAGACCCAACCCAATTCACTGCTAAGGTAACACTGCCCATGGAGCTAGAGTACTTATTTTTTTTTAAAGATAAAATGAACATAATTGAGTAAGGCTTAAGGAACTAAGGAACTATGCCTTCACTCTGCTCTAACATGGCAAGAACAGCCAGGAATACGCCAATGCCAGGGCCACACCCACATAACAGCCAGTGGAGTCGTCCTTACCACAAAATGCTGCTCCCCTTGCCAACTTTACTATGGAAAAGTAAATGAGGTTGTATCAGTGTATTATTGCTAGTAACAACAAACTACCACACATTCAACAGTTTAACAGTGCAAACTTGTCATTCTTTATCCCTATCAGAGTCCATATAGAGAGCACCAGGCAAAAATCAAGATGCCAGTGGGGCTGCCTTCCTTTCTGAAGGTGTTAGGGGCAAATATCTGTAGATGACTCCTCCCCCAGAATCATGTTCAACAGTGGCTGACACCTGTGCTTGGGAAAATGAACACTTTGTGTCCGCTGGCATTTTGGTGCATCTACAAACTGGGTAAATAACTAGACAGTTAATATAAATGTTTCTCTCACAGCTTTAGCAGCCGCTATTCCCCACAGAATTGGGCCTCACGAGCCACAGAATTCTTTTTATATATATATATTTGGAAGAGCAGTCGGTGCTCTTAACCGCTGAGCCATTTCACCAGCCCGAGCCACAGAATTCTAAGGGCGAATATATATGAACTTGGATAGGAATAAAGTCACAATTTTATTTTCCCTAATCTCTGGCCAAAATGTACCATTTTCTTTGCTCATAAAGAAAGGCATAATTGGGGCTGGAGAACTGGCTCAGTGGTTAAGAGCACCGACTGCTCTTCTGAAGGTCCTGAGTTCAAATCCCAGCAACCACATGGTGGATTATAACCATCCATAATGCGATCTGATGCTCTCTTCTGGTGTGTCTAAAGACAGCTACCGTGTACTAACATATAATAATAAATAAAGATTTAAAAAAAAAGAAAGGCATAATTACAACAACAGTAGTTGAAACAATAACTAAAACACACTAAATGTTTTTTGTTTTGTTTTGAAGTACAAGGAATAGAATTCAGAATCTTACCTATATTGGGCAAGCACTTCACCAGTGAGCCTCCCACCCCCACCCCCACCCCCACCCCCATCCCCACCCCCACCCCCAATCCAATAGTAGGTTTTTGGTTTTTTGTTTTTCAAAACAGGGTTTCTCTGTAGCCCTGGCTGTCCTGGAACTCAGAAATCCACCTGCCTCTGCCTCTCAAGTGCTGGGATTAAAGGCATGTGCCACCACTGCCCAGCTAACAGTAGGTATTTTTGTATGATGTAATTGCTATAGATCCTGAAGTATCATTTGTGCTTGTCTTTATTTAAAAATTATGGTAATTAACTAGATTTCTAGATTTTATTATTTAAATAATCAAAACGAATATGCTAAGCTAGGTATGGTGTTTCGTGCTTACCAGCTCAGTATTTGAGAGGCTGAGGGAGGAGGACTGTCCTAAATTCAAGACCACCTTGAGCTGTATAGTGAAAGCCTGTTTCAAAACACAAAGTAGTACATGTTATTAATATAAATGGTTTCCTTTGTGAGCTATGTATTTTATATGTTCAAGTATTTTGTTTTGAGAATGGGTCTACACGATGAGCCCAAAACACACACACAAAGGAGAAGGACTTCTGAAGTAGAGAGGAGAAGAACAAAGGAAAAGGCCTTCTGGAAGGGTGGAGAGAGGAGCCTGAAGTTGGCCATTTTGCTAGTTAAGGAAGATCACGAACAGGGCCACTGGAGATCTCAGAGTACAAAGGCTGCTGTGGTCAGCTAACACAGAGCTGCAAACATTCAGCTCCACTCTGGCTGTAATTCCTTTTCCTCACTTCAAACCAATCACCACTGGGTCAGGACGACGACGACAGGAGGATCAGACACTAAAGGGTGGATTAGCTTCTCCACGAAAAAGCAAACCCAGATCAGACCTGTCTTGGAGTGAGAGAAGGAGCCCCGGCTCCATCTGACTAAACCAAGCCTGAGCCAGAAACAGTTGAGCAACAGCTGAGCTCTCTTCCGGGGATGAGGCACTTGTGGCTACTCTCTGCAGCAGCTACCCATGATTTATTCATGCCAAAAGTGACTTTACAGTGCTGAGAAGCTCTTAGGACCCAGGGAGGAGAATCAGTGTTCTTTTTCCTCTGCTCTGCTCCCAGCCTTACCAACTGCCAACAACAGCCAAGTCATGGGAGCTGACCCGACGCTGAGGACACAGAAAGGCTGAAGCCCCCTCAGAGACTACAAGTCTGGCCTCAGCCTTTGTTATTGCTCACATGCTCCACAGGCCAATTCTAAATAAAATTTAGGTTGAGTTATTAGTCATCTGGAAAAGTCTTCTCTCTTTCCCCACAAGTACTTTCTAACTACTTCCTCTATAATGCTGAAAATCAGGTAAAGTGCAGAACCATCTAATGACATATATAAGATAATTCTGTCTGTCTGTCCGTCCATCTGTCCGTTTATCTAACTATCTATCTATCTAATCTACTTTTTTTTAAAGACTGGGTTTCTTTGTGGAACAGCCCTTGCTCTCCTAGAACTCACTCTGTAGAACAGGCTGTCCTCGAACTCACACAGACCCCACCTGCCTCTGCCGCCTGAGTGCTGGGATTAAAAGTGCAAGCCATGCTCAGCAACCTATGAAGTCTTTATACTTCAGAAAAACATGACTGTTCATTATTTGTGCTGATCACTAAGATGAAGGTTTGATAGTATTGCACATTGCTGCCATCAACTAAAGTTTTATCAGAATGTGGAATTTCAACTTCTGAACCTTAACATTTATTATTATTATTATTTGAGACAGGGTTTCTTTAAGTAGCCCTAGCTTTCCTGGTCACTCTGTAGACCATTAGTTCTCAACCTATGAGTTGTGACCCCTTTGGGTTTTGAATGGCCCTTTCTCGGGGGTCACATATCAGATATCCTGCATGTCAGATATTTATGATTCATCACAGTAGCAAAATTACAGTTGTGAAGTAGCAATGAATAATTTTATGGTTGGGGATCACCGCCACAGGAGGAACTCTGTTAAACAGACTGAAGCTTGGCAAGACTGAGAAGCACTGCCCTAGAGCAGACTGGCTTTTAATTTAAGAGACCCTTCTGCTTCTGCCTTCTTAGTGCGAGAACTAAGGGCCACGCCCAGCCACCAACGCCTGAACTTCAAACCAGGTTTAACCACATGTTTTGAAGCACAATGTGTTCCCACAAGAAGCCAAGGCAGACCAGAAACCCTTCTTTTGCCTTAGGAAACAGAGTCCTGCATAGCCCTGCTGGCCTTGAGCGTCCCCTCCTTCTATCTCCACCCTTAGAGTACTACTGCACCCAGCTTTACAGAGAAACTTACCTTAACTATTTACTATAGTGAGTTCTAGGTGGTTAAACTATTAACTAAACAAAACAATGCACCTATCCAGGAATCCTCATTGCAGGGTGTGGCGGTGCTCGCCTTCAATCCCAGCCCTAGGATGCCAGACATGCAATCTCTGTGAGTTAGAAGCCAGCCTGGTCTGTGGAGCAAGTGGCAAGGCAAGGATCTTATCTTAAAAAATAAAAGGATTCAGAATCAGAAATCCTGCTAAACTAAAGATGAGGGTTGGAGGTATGGTTCAGCAAATGAGGGCACTAGCCACACAAAGCTGACAGACCCAAGTCTGATCCCCTGAATCACATGCTAGAAGTAAATTGACTTGAAAGTTGTCCTCTGACAACTGCCCCCATGCCACCCCACCCCCCATCATCACCAACATTTTTTAAAAAGGCCAAAGTAGGGTTTGTGTCAAGAAATTTACTGGAGGGCTGGAGAGATAGCTCAGCTGGTAAAGTGCCTACCACTCAAACATGAGGACCTGAGTTCAATCCCCAGCAGCCACATAAAAACCAGGAATGAAGTGAACCTCCCACTACACACATACGTGTACCCTCCAAAACATATATACACCTGGAAAATAAATAACTTCCTTTAAAGAAAAAAAGAAATTTACGAAAGGGGCTAAGGAGATAGTGAACCAGTAAGATGCCGACCGTGTAAGCATAAGGACCCGAGTTTCAGCCCCAGTTCCCATCTAAAAAGCTGGGCATGGTGGCACACTAGCGTTCCCAGTGCTGGGAAGGCAGGGCTACTGGCTAAATCAGTCTAGTCTAATCAGCAAGTCCCAGGGCCCAGGGAGAAACTGTTTCAAAACACAAGATGCATGACTCCTGAGGAACAATGCATAACTAGACCTCTGGACACACAGGTATGCATACACACACACACACACACACACACACACACACACACACACACGCATACACACAAGCCCATCCATCCCACATGAACTTACACATATATACTCACAAATTTACTGAAGACAGGCTAAACATGGGGAATACCCATGTGCATGCTTTACAGAATACAGAATTAAAACACTGACAGGGAAACTCATGTTTTTTTTCTTTTCTTTTTTGTTTGTTTGTTTGTTTTTGTAAAATAAAATTTCCAAATTCTGTCCAGATTGAAAGAATTTATTCCATATGCACTCAAGGTTGAAAAAGAGCTGAGCTGGGATTGTAAAATGATATAAATATAGAGGTTCTTCAAAAAAAGATTAAAAATAGTGTCACCATATGATGCAGCAATCTCACTACTAGGAATAGATCTAAAAGAAGCCAAAGAGGAACGGTATGTTTGCACACTCTTGTTCAAAAGCACATTTCATAATAGCCAAAATGTAATCCCAGTGTCTAATGGCATATGAATGGATAAAAAGATAAGATACAGGATGGGATATTATTCATCCGAAAGAAAGTACTGATATTCACCACAAGGATGAACCTTGAGGATATTATGCTTAGCAAAATAAGCCTGCACAAAAAGACACATACTGACAGTATCTGTTCCATGCCTGTAATCTCAGCACTCAGGTTACAGCAGGAAGATGTGTGACTGAGGATGCCCTGACCTTCATAGATCCTAGGGTTCCCTGAACTTCATAGATCCTATCTCAAAAACAAAACAAAACAAAACAAAAACCAAACCAAACTGCTAGGATTACACTTGTATGAGGTATATACAACGGTCACAATCCGAGGTAGGGGCAGAAGGATCAGGAGTTCAAGACCATCCTCAGCTGTAGACCAAGAGGTCAGACTGGGCCACATGGGGCCTTGTCTCAGGAATAAAGTAACAGTGAGTTCATAAAAACTGTTACTCATAGAAACTGTCACAGTAACACATGACTGTAGTCACAGTTATTGAGGAGGCTGAGGCAGAAGGATCAGCCTGATAAGATGAGCCTACATACAGGCAGTGGAGGCGCACGCCTTTAAACCCAGAACTTGGGAGGCAGAGGTAGGCGGATTTCTGAGTTTGAGGCCAGCCTGGTCTACAAAGTGAATTCCAGGACAGCCAGGGCTATACAGAGAAACCCCATCTTGAAACCCACCCTGTCTGCAAAATTTAAATTACACTAGTGTGTGTGTGTGCACTGTAGCACATATGTGGAGGAAATCAGAGGGTAACTTTCAGGATTAAGTTCTCTCTTGGGTGCCTAGACTCAAACTCAGGTGGTCAGGGTCATCAGCAAGCACCTTTACCTTGCTGGTCTACTATCTAAGACTTTTAAACATTTACATTTATAACATTATATTATACTCTCTTGTTAATTTTAAATATCCGAAGGCATATATAAATAAGTCTTTTGTTGTTTTTGTTTTAAGACAGGGTCTGCAATATAACAGCCTGGCCTTGAACTTGTGACCTTTTGCCTCAGCCTCCCAAGGGCTGGGACTACAGGCATTCAGCATTTGCACATGGCTCTGTAAGTAATATTAGACTAATCAAAGACAAATTGTTCAGCATGACTTTTCTAGTCTCTTGCCTTTCCTTCTTTATCACATGCTATTTTCCCAGACCTTTCTCTAGTCAATAGGGTTTAGTTCACAAGAGAGTAATGAGAAAAAAAGTCCTAATTGGCTTGACATAAAACCAAATAAAGACACTGATATTTGACGTTTGGCCAAAATCTAAGCCAATGACTTCATTTCTCTATATTTTTTCCCTTCCTTTCAGCATAAGAAAAGCTACCATAGTTTCTCCCTTTTTATTTGAAAGAGAAATCTCCTGTGGTTCTGGCAGGCTGCTGAACCGATGAGCAGATAAGACTGGAGGACAAAGGGGCCAGCTTCTGTTGTGAGCCCTTTCCTTACAGTAAGCAGACCAGTGCAGTCATGTGTGGCGTAAAAACCTGCATGCACTTTTCCATCTTCTGAACATAACATTGGGAATTTAAAATGCCAATGGCTCTAATCCAGTGCCTTGTTTTACTGAGAGATCAACCCTATTCTAGAAGAAAGCTTCAACTAAATATCAGGATTCAAGTCTATGTCAAAGATTTGGATTCAGGCTTTTCATTAATGATTTCTGATTTGTTTTAGAATTCTTTTGATTTCAGGGTCTCCTACTCTACTGAATGGCATGTATATTTTGAGATGTTCCTCATGGGCCTATCTTTTTATTACAAATCCCATTTTTATTACTGTAGTGACATGGCTTCTTGGCTGTAGAAAAGAGCAGATGGGATGATTAACAGCAGCAGCTGTCCAGAACATTACATGCATACCATGAATTAGTTCTAAATGCTACATGCCCCAGCTTCCTAATACTGTAATGCCTATTTCTTTGTTTCTAAAATGTTAACAAATCACAATAGAAAGGTTAGGTTAGGCTGGGATGTAGCCCAATGGTACAACAGTAGAATAAAATGCTTCAGATGCCTGGTCTCAAGCCCTTCTCTTCTCTTTCTTTCTTTCTTTCTTTTTTTTTCTTTCTTTCTTTCTTTCTTTCTTTCTCTTTTTCTCTCTCTCTCCCTCTCTCTCTCACACACACACACAATCACACACCAACTTAAAACAATAGGAAGCCACTGAAGCCATCAGTTGATGACTTTTAGCTGATCAAGTCAATCTTATTAATTAGCTTTGTTTTCTAACTCATTCAGTTTTGTAGGTTTTTTTTTGTTTGCTTGTTTTGTTTTTTTGTTTTTTGTTTTTTCTAAACAGGGTTTCTCTGTATAGCCTTGGCAGTCCTGGAGCTCACTTTGTAGATCAGGCTGGCCTCGAACTCAGAAATCCGCCTGCCTCTGCCTCCCTAGTGCTGGGATTAAAGGCGTGCGCCACCATGCCCGGCTCAGTTTTGTAGTTTTGACTGCTGAAACCCTTATCAACAAAAACAGCCCAAGCTCTCTAAAATAGTTTAGTTTTTTTATTGTGTAGAAACAACTGTTCCAAGTATTTCACATCCTAACTTAACCTTCATAAAACCAGTAGTAAACACAGCACCTCTCTGTTGACAGGAGTGAGTGTGTGAGTGTGTGTGTGTGTGTGTGTGTGTGTGTGTGTGTGATTCTACCATATCTCTCTTACTCTGCCCATTCATCAAGATCTCCGAATCCCCACTGATTTCGTTTCCTAAGACAACGTCCCATGAAGTCCAGTGTGGTGTCTTGATCCTTCTGCCTCAGTCTTTCAGATGTTGGGATTTACCACACCAAGAAACTTTTCTTTCTGTCAGGAAATTTAGCTAACAGAATACTTTGTCCAAGAATAAGCTAGCAAAACTGAGCTTGGTGGGACATGCTCATCCTACCATTCGGAGGTGTAGGCAGGAGGATTGATTGGGAGTTCAACACTTTGGCTATGTGAGAACCTATCTCAAATGATAACAAAACAAAAACCAAAGTTAAAATAAGCAAGCAGACTGCCTAGATTAGCATCAGACTTTACAACCTACTCTGTAATCTTCGGTGTACCCAGGCTGAACCTGAACTTTCAACAGAGCCCCTGCCTCAGGTCCAGAGTAGCTGAGATTATAGGTTTGAGCCAATAGGCCCAACTTAATTTCTTAATTTTTCAGTGTTTTTCTTTCATTTTAACTGTGTAGAAGTCTAAATTCTTTGTCTCATAACTAAAGCATCTGTTAAAAATATAATTTATAACTAATGGTTGCTTAATAAAATCGCTTAGTGAAGCCTTGGTTTCTTGAAGAGTAGTATTCTGGGTCAAATCTAAAGATATCTAGCTACTGAGGACATAGTTCAGTGGTAGAATGTATAACTAGCATTTGCAACAAGCTGGGTTTGACCTCAGCACCTGCTTTCTGTGGTAGAGCAAAGTAATTCTGACTATCCTTCCCTCATTTTTTGGGAAGAAGACAAGAGATTTTTACAGTCTTAAGAAGTATCAAGCCTCCATCACTAACTGGATGAGGTCAGTAAAACCACAGTCTCGTGCTTTTTACTAAGAACTCTGGACAACAGCTCCTCCCTGCCAGTTTCAATTTTCAGGTATTTCACCCATCATCTCAGAAGTTACTAACAGTAGCTGTTCTCCATGATTTATGAGAGTAACTATATAAAGATACTTAAACAGAAATAAAGACTCCATTATCGGCAAGTTACTCTTTCTCAGAGTAGCAGACATCATTAGACAATCTGCTGTCATTAGCACCAGCAACCACTTTATGATTATAGCCTTCAATTTCTCAACATAGTAAAATTTTAACTACGGCCATGTTAAAAAAAACAAAAACAAAAAACCCTCCAAAATCTAAATTTTTTCTAATGTAAGGGGCACCTCCAAGTTTTCAGACACATGCTATATACAGAATTTAAAGTTATTTAACTCAGTCTGATACTGATTAGCTACTCTGAAGAGAAACAATAACCAAGAAAGGAAGATAACTGCATAGACTCGGTACTGAAGACGTTTCTAAGCTGGAACTAACTGTACCGAGTGGTATGAGTCAGTGTTCTCATAAAACAGCCCAAAACATCTCTCCTGGTGCTGTTAACCCATGACATTCCACACGGAAAGACAAGGAGGTTTTGGTTGTTTTGCCAGCAGCTAGCTCTCATTTGAAACCTAGATATTTATTATGGGAGACAGTTTTTCCCTTCACATTTACAGATCTGTTTCCAAGCACTTTAATGCATCCTTTTAACAGAAACAAAAGCTTTCTGATCCGTGTAATCTATTTCTCTCAACCAGCATTTGCCCTGATTCCTGGAGAGATCAAAGGAGTCACAACCTAACTTCCATAAACTAGTATCCAGAATGGGCTTTTGGTAATGACCAGGAAGTGCTGGGTATAACAGGAGGATCAGTGGGCGGGTCATGGTCCTTCCTAGATCACGTTTCCACTTTCGGTGCAATAAAACAAGGGAACTGATGGTCTGCACCTCATTTTCTAATTTGTCATGTTTAAAGTCAGTCTGCCCAGGACACAACCAGCAGAAATGCCCGCTGAATCCTTGGGGTAACCACACCTCTGGGCCAGGGGACGGCCTAGGTTGCTCTTGGCTATTAAGGATCCGTGGTGAAGCCACCACACCCCTCGTCTCTTCCCGCCCGGGCTTGGGCAGCCAGGCTCTAGGGCTCGTTTCCTACTCAGGGCCCTGGAGTCCTGATTGCTGACACCGAGCGAAGATTTCCCACCAGGCCCACTATCTTCAAAGCCCTCGAACCCTTAATAAGGGTTCTCTTTTGGGGGGCTCTTTTCTGTCTGCTGCCCCAAGGATGGGAACTCACGGCTGCCGCGGCGCCAGTGAAAATATCCTCCCCCTCGGTGTCGCTGTCCCCAGCCTCGGGTTCTGACCCCCCGGCAGCCCCTTCCGACTCCGGATCCATGCCAGGGAAGGGCGGAGGGAGTCGCTCCGAAGCGCTACAGCCACCACCTCCTGACGCCATCTTCCTCCACCCGTGGCGGAAGCAGCAACAACAACTTTATAGACAGTGCCGCGAGCAAAGCGCTCCAGCCGTGTGAGGTGCGCGAGGGCCGTTATGGACCCAGAGGGACCATCGGGGCGGAACCTGGGGGAGGGACCTAGGGCGGGGCCTGGGCTGCTGCTCAGCCAATCCAAGCACTGAACCGCAAGGCTGCACTGGGGCGGGCCAAGTAGGCAGAGGAGGAGCTAGAGGCTGAGGAGTTCCTCCGGGTCTTTGTGCCCTGCATGGCTCTATCTGTCACGCTTCTAAGGTTCTGTTTGAATAAAGTCTGTGACTAACAATGTTTGAAAACCTCTGCATGCCACCTGCTCATGCCAAGCACAGTGTTCTCTGAGAGATTCAATAAATATTTTTGATTGAGGGCTGAAACGACTGCAGGAAGTTTTGCCACTTAGTTTTTGGACATTAATTCATTTAACATATACAGAGCATTCACTGTGAGCTTGGCACCTTACTGTGCGTTTCAAATACAAACACAAAAGCTCCTGGCTCACAGTTTAATGAGGCAGTCTTGTAAGTCAACAATTTAAACACACTCAGTGTTACAGTGTGCAACAATAAAAAGAAGTTATCGATTTTTTGAGAAGCCAGGCTTCACACAAAGGGGAGATTTCCGTGTATTAAATTCGGTCCTTAAGAATTTTGGGTTATAGCCGGGCGTGGTGACACGCCTTTAATCCCAGCCCTCGGGCGGCAGAAGCAGGTGGATTTCTGAGTTCAAGGCCAGGCTGGTCTACAGAGTGAGTTCCAGGACAGCCAGGGCTATACAGAGAAACCCTGCCTCGAAAAAAAAAAAAGTTCCCGGAACTTAATCACAGGTTGGTGAGTCGAAGTCAACTAGAGTTTAAAGATAACATAGGTTATGTTATCACGGACTAATTTGCAAGATGATCCTTTCAAGGAGCTGAAACCTGCCACTAACACCAACAGAGGTGGTTTGCTTTTCTGGTTGAAACCACCTTAGGCAGGCCTGAAATTCTGTGTCCAAAGCTGGCCTCAAACTCAATGCTCCTCCCTCGGCCTCCCAAGTGCTGGAATTACAGGCATGAGCCACCAGGCCTAGCAAAGTTGGCTGTTTACAACTGCAAACTCAACATTAGGGGTGGATTCCCTTACAGATAAAGTAAACTGCCTGAAGGTCAGGAGAGTGTCTTAGTTTGTAACTTTTATTCCTGCATACACATTGTGTATGGCAAATTAAGTGTCTAATAAATATTTGAGGTGGAAACACAATCAACTCTGTAACTGGCACCCATCACAGCCATGAACACACAAAAAAAAGGTTAAGAAATGCTTTTTTAGGATGTTCATCTCCGTTATCATTACTACATAGTGAACACAGATAAAGTTCTCTCGCTGTAATTTGGGTGGTGGTCGATAGAAATCCTCCCCATGGAGAGAAGCTGCACTAAACTAAGTTTCTAGGAGATAAGAAAACTAAGCCTTCCCTGTCCGTAGGCATGCCTATCAACATTGGTCTTCCAAAATAACCCCTTTCACCGCAAAGGAAATCCACTTCCGGCCTGGTCAGAAAGTAAGAAAAATTTGTTTGGAAGTGGCTTCCTCTGAGAAATAGCTGTAGAGTCTCCGTTCTAGAATATCTTCCAGTAGTAGTAACCTTGATCTCCTTTCCCCTACCTCTTTAGGATTCATCTTTAGTTCTTCCTAGGAACTGAGTGGGGCATTTGGTGACGTATAACAGTCCGTTACACGATCCTCTGGCTAAGACTACAAGCCCCATATACATTTCGCCGCCGCTCCGCTAACGCCCCTTAGACATCCCAGCATGCAATGCGCCTAACGGGCCGTAAGGATTTTTCTGTGCCTTCTAAATCGAGCAGAGCATCTTGGGACATGTAGTCTTTACAGCTAATTTCCCTAGGTCCTTCGCGTTGCAGTTTTGAGTCCCGCCTATTCTCTGCTCCCCTAAACCTTTACACATGTCTTGGTTTATTTGAAGACCAGGAAGTTCTCTCTCGAGGTCGGCTGCGGAAAGACGGTGGCTCGGTTGGGACAGTCGCCAGGGATGGCGGAACGTGAGGATGGAGCGAGTGTCTGGGCTGCTTTCCTGGACGCTGAGCAGGGTCCTATGGCTCTCAGGCTTTTCTGAGCACGGAGCTGCCTGGCAGCCCCGGATCATGGAAGAGAAAGCGCTAGAAGTTTATGGTAATTTACCCAGGGCACTATTTGACGGTGTTTGAGAGGCGGCATTGGAGAGGGGGTGGAGGAGGGCCTCACCCTTGGGCTGGAGTGGACCCTTGGGGTTTTTACCAGACTTAGAGGGAAGCATGTTCTTCCGGGTCCTAAGTCACACAGCAATGTCGGGCTATTTCTAAACCTGGAGCGAAATTGAGCCAGGAACTCAT
Organism: Mus musculus; assembly: GCF_000001635.26. Lineage (NCBI taxonomy): Eukaryota > Metazoa > Chordata > Mammalia > Rodentia > Muridae > Mus > Mus musculus. Next base: position 66,127,171 of record NC_000075.6, read on the forward strand.
AAACGCTTTGTTACCCTGGACTGCCTACAGCTCTAGGGACAGTGTCAAGGGATGTGGGCAGAATGAGCCTACAGTGATCAAGAAGCAAAGCATGCCGAAGATTTCACTACTCAAGAGTCTTTCCTTCTTTAGTTCCTGGACTTGCGTTCCTCCCGCCATAACTGAGGTCACTGTTTGGTAATGGCCGAGTTGGGGACTGGCCCAAGGTCATAGCAACTCTCTTGTGTGACAGAATCAATAGGAAGTGAAGAGGTAGGGATAGATATCTCAGCGAGAGGCTTTAAATTTACAATTTTCTTACACAGTTAAGTGTGTTCGTGTATTCACTCAGAGACTCTCCACTTTGAGGGACTGTCTTCATTGTACAGATGGGGAGTGGGTTGTTTAACAAGTACCCAGAGGGTCATATTGTCAGTAAGAAACAGAAAAAACCAAACTTGTGATTGAAAATGTAATGCTTGTTCGTGTTTCTCTCTCTCTCTCTCTCTCTCTCTCTCCTCCCCCACCTCCCTCCCTCCCTCTTTCCTTCTCCACTCTTGACCCTACCTCCCCAGCCCCTCTCTTCCCTCCGTTGACCATTTGTAGTATTATTTATCAGGATTGGGGAGAAAATCCAGAGTCTCATACAAATTAGGTGTGTTCCACCACTAGCCCTATTTTTTTGAAAACAAAAAGGCCAAGATGTAGCACTAAGAGAGATGCTCCTACAGATACAGTTTAGGTGGAATTATAGGCCAGGAAGAAGGATTCCAAAGATGGAATGGCCCGGGAGCTAATCAGGTTCCCTTATCTCTTGGTAGAGAGGCAAGGCTGACTTAACCCCAGGCAGAAGATAATTGCTACTGTACTATCTCCACAAAACATTCCCATCCTACCATACCTCTGCATATAGCGTCTGGAAACTTCCGGGGACCAGAAATACAACTCTTCAAGAGAGATGATTCTAGTCCTCAAGTTTGCATTGAATGACACCCACTTATGCAAAAATACAAAATGCAGTCAGAGGTCATGAGCTTAAGTAGGAGGTATGGAGACGCAGAGGAAAGAGAAATTGACTAGAAACATCTGTGATGATGTTAGACAGTTACTTGGGTAGGTCTTGAAGAGTAGTTTGGATATGTCAGAGGTCGCATACGCTGAAGAAACTAGAGTAAAATATGGAGATGAGAAGACAGAATTGGCTATCCAGAAGGAGGCACCTGATGGTGACTGCAGGTGGAGGTGTGGTAGGCTGTTTCTTTAGACTGTAGACTGGAATTGAATACTGAAGTTTCAAATCACTTTTATTACATTTAGTTACTTTGTGCATGTTTGCACATACACATGCAAGTCATAGTGCAAATATGGAAGTCAGAGGACAACTTGCTGGCGTTAGATTTCTCCTTCCAGCAAGTGGCTCCTGGGGATGGAAACCCAGGAGGTTAGGCTTATTTGGTGGCAGGCCCCTTTTCCCACTGAATCATCTCGCAACCACCACCACCACCCATTGAAACTTTTAAATATAAATGAATCATCTTTTTAAGTATTAAAAAAGAGGTTTGTTTGTTTGTTTGTTTTTAATTTTAAGTCTGTGTGTGTCCATGGAGGCCAGAAGTGTTGGGTCTCCCTGAAGCTGGAGTTACAGGAGGTTGTGTATTGCCAGTTGTGGGTGCTGAGAACTGATTTTAAGTCCTCTGGAAGAGCAGACCTTCATGTCAATACAGAGCAACAAAAACTTAGTTGTGGGTGAGAGGAAATTAGGAGAGTAATGTGAGAACAAGCTTGATATCTTTTTAAAAAAATCAAACTTCTCAAATCACTAGAAAGCTAGAGGTGTTCAGTAAGGGGTAAGAGGTGAGGTTTAATTTCAGGATTTAGTAGTGTTCAAAGACTATAATACAGCTTTTACAAATGAAGCTTAGAAGGAGAAGCCGAGGAGAGGAGGGGGGAAACCCTGCTTTTCCAATCCGGTAATAACCTGCTACATGAAGGGGAAGTTTATCCTCTTTCCTATCTGCATTTTCTTTTTCTTTTCTTTTTTTTTAGTTTTTTGAGACAGAGTTTTTTGGTTTTTCGAGACAGTGTTTCTCTTTGTAGCCCTGGCTGTCCTGGAACTCACTCTGTAGACCAGGCTGGCCTTGAACTCAGAAATCTGCCTGCCTCTGCCTCTCGAGTGCTAGGATTAAAGGCGTGCGCCACCATGCCCAGCTCCTATCTGCATTTTCAAATGTCCTATTTTATTGGTAAGGCCAGAAGACAGTCTAGGGAAGGAAAGTTTGATGGATTTATTTTCCTGGCTGCTTTTTAGGTCTCTGGGTAAGGTATGAGTAGTAGAACAGACCCCAGGCTCCTGAGAACACCAGACCCACTCACCTGAAATCCTGCTTCTCTCCCCTGCCCTCCCTTTATCACTCTCCTTTTTATTCTATTTTATTTTCCTCTGTGAGCTTGAGGCAGGACAACCTCGTGTCCTTGCCACCGACCTCCTTGAGGTCCAGCCTTCTTAATCCCCTTGTCTTCTGCTTCCTTTCACCCAGCTCCATTCACAGTGTGATTTCCCTTCTGTCAACCTTCCATTTGAACTAAAAACCGTACTCAAATGTCCCTAAGCTTTGTCAAGATTCTAAAGCCTCTGCTCCACCCTCCTGCCAAGGCTTTTGGGGTGCATTCTCTGATCTGTTGGCTCCCCACTTTGCACCTCTCTACCGAACTGCTTTCTTATAAGTGACTTGTTGAATAACAAATCCAAGACCACTTTAGCCTGAGTTGTCCTGTAGTGTTTAATGTTGGCCACCTCTGGCTTTCCTTTTCTGATTCTTTTTGCTTTGCTTTTCATGCTGGCCTTTTTTTCTTTTTGAGAGTCTTACTATGTAGCCCGGGATAGCCTTGAGTTCAAATTCTCTCACTTGTGTTGTTCTGTAGCCTTTGCTATGGTTAAACACTTCTCCTTTCCCTTCTCTGTTCTTCTTTGCTTTTCCATTTTGAGATAGGGACTCAGTGTGTAGCCTAGAATGGCCCAGAAGTGAAGATTTTCATCCTTCAGCCCCCCAAGTGCCAGGATTATAGCCCTGTGCCACCACAGCCAACTTTTCAAGGATCCATTTGTGGATTTCCTTCCCTCTATACCAAGGAGCCTCAAACTAGGCTGCCTATAAGAATAACCTGAGAGTGCTCAACAGTTAAGAGCATTTGCTGCTGTTGCAGAGGTCCAGGGTTCGATTCCTGGCACCAACTTGGTGGCTCACAACTATCCTAACTTCCAGTTCCAGGGAATCTGAAGCCTTTTTCAGATGTCTGTAGGCACCAGGCACATGTAGACAAACATTCTTAACATAAAGATAACAACAACAACAACAAAGTTTTAAGAAAATAATCTGAGGAGTTTTAAGAAGTCTAGCTGTTCGGGCCATGCTTTAACCAGCTAAGTTAGACTGCCTAGGATAGGGCCCAGACAATGTTTTTTTTTTTTGTTTCAAGGCATTCATGGTAACTGCAATATCCAAATATCCAGCCAAGTGCTTTTTTTTTTTTTTTTTTTGAGACAGGGTTTCTCTGTGTAACCTTGGCTGTCCTGGAACTCACTCTGTAGACCAGGCTGACCTCGAACTCAGAAATTCACCTGCCTCTGCCTCCCAAGCGCTGGGATTAAAGACGTGCACCACCACGCCCGGTGAGCCAAGTACTTCTTGATGGATTCTGTGAGTTCAATAACCACTCTAGCCTTGGTGTGCACTTGGTGTGCACTATACAACTGTTCAACTTTGCTAGAACATTTCATTGTTTGAAGCACCTCCACAAACACTGCATATGAAACTGAGCTAATTTTCTATGAGTCTGTCTACCATGTGGGTCTGAGAGATGGAACTCATGTCTTCAGGCTTGGCTAAAGCACGGTGTCTTCCCCAGCCAGCCTCTATCCCCACCCCCTTTTAATCTTAATACTGTTCTTCCAAATACTTGAGCTTAAAATCTGAGTCATCAGCCGGGCGGTGGTGGCCCACGCCTTTAATCCCAGCACTTGGGAGGCAGAGGCAGGTGGATTTCTGAGTTCTAGGTCAGCCTGGTCTACAGAGTGAGTTCCAGGACAGCCAGGACTACACAGAGAAACCCTGTCTCAAAAAAACCAAATAAATAAATAAATAAATAAATAAATAAATAAATCTGAGTCCTCTCCCTCCTCTCTGTATGCTTGTCTTCTGGATGCAGAGAGTTGCCACATGTTAGTTCCTGTGAAACAAGGAACTTAGTTACAGCCAGGACTACACAGAGAAACCCTGTCTCAAAAAAACCAAATAAATAAATAAATAAATAAATAAATAAATCTGAGTCCTCTCCCTCCTCTCTGTATGCTTGTCTTCTGGATGCAGAGAGTTGCCACATGTTAGTTCCTGTGAAACAAGGAACTTAGTTGCTTGTCCTGTCTCTGTCCCTGTTGTCATCTGCTGATTTTAAGCCGAGCTTCTCAGTGGCCGTCTCTAGCTCTTCTCTTTGGTTCTGGTTCTTGCAGCTAGTGTGAGTAAATTAGCAGTTGACTGTACCCCACTGCCCTTCCTACTTCCTTATTCTAAATCTCCTGAGGAATCCCTATTGCCTGTGGCTAGTTGTGAAATACCCTGGTGGTTGGGCCCCACCCTTCTTCTCTGCTCTTTCCTTTGCTGGAAACAAGCCAAGGAAGCCCCTGATGGTTCTTTCCTTCTGTCTTAAGGGGATGCTGTTCATTTTCAAAGGCTTAATCCCACCTTCTCTCCAACCAAGACTCCTCTAGGGCTCCCTTCACATTCTCCCCATTCACAGTTCCCATGGTTTTGAATTAAGACTTGGATATGGACGAATAATGATCTAAGAAAATTGTTTTCTATTAGTAGAAATTTCTGTCAGATACTTGGGAGTTGCTGAAATATTTGATTAAAAGAAAATTAGGAGGACGGGTAGTGGTGGCGCACGCCTTTAATCTCAGCGCTCGGGAGGCAGAGGCAGGCAGATTTCTGAGTTTGAGGCTAGCCTGGTCTACAGAGTGAGTTCCAGGACAGCCAGGGCTATACAGAGAAACCCTGTCTCGAAAAAACAAAAGAAAAAAAAAGAAAAAAGAAAGTTAGGGCGGGGTGGTTGGGCCTGAAGAGATGGCTCCGCATTGGCTGTTCTTGCAGAGGACCTGTGTTCAGTTTCTTATGCACATGGCCACTCACAGCTGTCATTCCAGGGATCTTGAGGCCCTGGTCTGGCTTCTGTGGGCACTACATACACAGAATACACAGATATGTATGGAGGCAAAACATACACATTTGAAACTAGTCCGTGCTTCAATTGAGATAAGAATCCTCATCCTCACTTAGAATATTCACATTTTAATTTAATACCTTGTCTCTGATGCTTCTAGATTTGATTCGAACTATCCGGGACCCAGAAAAGCCCAATACTTTAGAAGAACTGGAAGTGGTCACAGAGAGTTGTGTGGAAGTTCAAGAAATAAATGAAGATGACTATTTGGTTATTATCAAGTTCACACCAACAGTACCTCATTGCTCTTTGGCAACTCTTATTGGTAAGGGTTGTGTGTGTGTGTGTGTGCATGTGTGTGTACATGGGTGCATGGGAATTCTAGTTTTTATTGGTAAATGTGTGTCTGTATGAATGCTTCTTACATTTTTAATTAAGTTTTTTGTGTATGGGTTGTTTTATCTGCATGTATGTCTGGGTACCATGTGCCAACAGAGACCTGCTAAGTCATCCCGACGGCAGTTAAATAAGTGGTTTTAAATATACTTTGTTTTAATTTTTTGCCTGGCTTGGCTTACCAGTGGCTTATTTTGGGGGGTAGGGTTAAAGACAGGGTTTCCTTTTGTAGCTCTGGCTGTCCTAGACCAAGCTGGCCTCAAACTCATAGAGATCCGCTGGCCTCTGCCTCAGAGTGCTTGGATTAAAGGTGTGCGCCACCATGCCTGTCTTCTGGTATTTTGTAAAGCTTAAGGGTCCGTCCATTATGCCTGAGTGCCAGCTGGCCCAGCAGAAAAGGCCTGGCCTTTGTGGTGCTCCTTTGTTCTGGTCAGTGCCAGCTCTGCTGTGGTACTACCACCAACAGTCACCTTACACTGTGACCTTGGTTCACCATGTATAGAATGACCCAGTTCCCTGGATTTACTGGGGCAGGCATGAAACTCTATTTCCTCATGGTGCCAAGGTCACAGGAGACCCACACTGGGTGGATGCAGTTTGAACTTTATGGTTTTTCTAGAGCCAGTAAGAAGGGATACAAAGATAATGAAGATTTTTCCCCCATCATAGGGCTGTGCCTAAGAGTAAAGCTTCAGCGGTGTCTGCCGTTCAAACACAAGGTAAGAAGCTTGCTTCCGCCTCACACCCAGGGCCTCACGTGAGCCTCACATACCTGCCGCAGAGCCCCGTCCCTGCTCCAGCTTGACTTGTGACACCTATTAAGGTGTAATTCACACATCATATAAGCCACCTGAAGTAGATAGCTGAGTAGTCTCTGATAACTCCTGCAGGGTTCTGCAGCCATCTCTGAATCACTGTTGAACACTTGCATCCCCTGCATCCTGCATGCAGTCAAGTACGGTAAGACATGAGTAACGCCACCACTTGGGAGGTTAAGAGAGGATGGTAGCCTGGGCTACACAGCCAGATCCTGTATCAAAAATGGAGAGAGAGAGAGAGAGAGAGAGAGGGAGAGAGAGAGAGAGAGAGAGAGAGAGAGAGAGGGAAGGAGGGGGCAGCCCTGATTTGCTAATAAGTAGTCTCTCTGTGCTTACAGCATGCTCTTCTCTGCTTCTCTGTACAGAACAACCATCTATTTCCAGTCTCCATAATTTGGGATATTTCATTTTAATGAAATTAGACAGTGTGTGGATTCCTTGACTTACTATGTTTTTAGTGTTGATGTTTTAAAGTGTGTGTTTTATTCTTAGGTAGTGTCATATAATAATATCCAATTAAATGGAGAGACCTTGTTTAATTTTGCTTTCTTACCAGTTTTTAGACATTTGAGTTGTTCCCACTTTTTGTTAAAATGGAGTTTTGGGGCTGAGGAGATGGCTCAGTGGTTAAGTGTGGTTGCTCTTGCAGAGGACCTGAGTTCAATTCCCAGCGTCCACATGGTGGCTCCCAATCATCTATAACTTTAGTTCTTCTTTTGACTTCAATTGGCACATACATGGTACACATACATACATGCAGGTAAAACATTTATACACATTAAATAAATTATATGTATAATAAATTGTATATAATAATCATATATAAATAAATAATATATATATTATTGTTTCCAGTAATACCCTTTATGGTGGTAGTGTTCCCTCCCCTTCCTGCCTTCCCCCAGTAATGGTTCTCAGTAGTTACTTCATTTAGGCAGGAGTAGTTCCTTGCTCTTATCTTTCATGATTTTGATTTGTTGTTGTTGAGACAGGATCTCATTATGTAGCCCAGGCTGGCCTTGAGTTTGAGGCTATTCTCCTGCCTTAGCTTTCCAAGTGCTGGCACTGGCATTATTAGCATCTGTCAGCACACCTAGAGATCTTGACACTTGTGAAGAGTGTAGATATTTTATAGATTCTGTCTCAAATTGGGTTTTCAGATGATTCATGATTAGATTGTTATTCATTTTTGGTAAGAAAACAGAACAAATATGTTTTTCCTACATAGCATGAAGAAGCTATAGTTTTAGTTTGTCCCATCACAGCAGCCATACTATTAACTATTTGGTTATACTGAGGTATATTATTAATTCACATAGGAGCAGGGGAGTAAATGCTTGAGTCTTTATCTCTGCTTGTTGGCCTCTTTTTTTTTTTTTCTCCCGAGAAAGGGTCTTACTGCAGCTCTAGCTGTTCTAGAATTCTCTGAGTAGATCAGGCTGGCCTCGAACTCACAGAGACACCTGCTGCTGCCTCCCAAGTGCTAAGATTACAAGGCTTCTGCCATTGTGTCCAGCCTGTGGCTATTTCAGAATAGTGAGTCAGTAGTGAGTCCTGTAAATTCTCACCAGAGTTAAGCATTTGTTTTTCATGGAGTTTTGTGCTAGTGGAGGAATCGGGATAGTGGTCTTTTTAATTGTGTCTTTGTATGAGTGAGAGTAGTGTGTTTGCCATGGAACATGTTTGGAGTCCATTTTCTCTGTCCACTGTGGTATTGAATTCAGTCACCAGGCTTGTATGGCAAGCACTTCTACGTACTGAGCCGTCTCACCAGCCGAGTTTTGTGGTTTTAAAAGAAACTGAACTAAGTGGGGCGTGGTGTGCACATCTTTGATCCCAGCACTTGGATCTCTGAGTTTGAGGCTGGCCTGGTCTACAAAGTAAGTTCCAGGGTGCCCAGGGCTGTTACACAGAGAAACCTTGACTTGAAAAGCTGAGAGAGAGACAGACAGACAGGCAGACAGACAGGTAGGTACACAGAGAGAGAGAGAGAGAGACAGAGACAGAGACAGAGACAGAGACAGAGACAGAGACTCTGAGTTGAACTAGACGGTCTCTAAGGTCCCTATTAGCTATAATTGTTCTGTTTTCCTCTTGAAAACTCTTGATCTCTGGGCCGACTCTGTGCTGCCCTCTGCACAGGCTGGCTTTGGCCTCAGCCTCAGCCACAGGATTTGCAGCAGTTTTGTGGTTGTATCAAAAGCTCTTGTACTTAGGAGTTGACTAATTTGTGGAGTTAACAGGGCTAGACAAGACGGCTTTACTGGTGTTACACCTGGGAATAAACTAAGGCAGATAACAGGAAAAGGGGGATGCTCTCGTAGGCAAGAACCTATATATTTGTCTCATTTTTGTCAAGCAGTAACTTCGTGTGTGTTTGTGTATAAAATATGCATAAGAGAAAAAATGTGTTTGTGTGTGTAGAAGTGAGGAAGAAGAAAGGACACACTAGGTTGCTGGTGTGGTGCCCCAGGGAGATGGGACAGAAGGCAGATCAAATAATGATTTGAGAAGAGGGTGAGGGTAGGGCAGAGATCACGTGAGATCTGTATGATTCATACAGAAATCCAAGGGCACGCCCCCTGCAGGTCAGTTGGTGGAAATGCTTCAGTTCCATCCTGTTAGGTCTCTGATGTTCCCCACCCCGGTTCCCCATCCTGGGTCTGCCCTCCACACCTCTGGATGCTGCTGATGTTTTGCTTCTGTCTCTCTTCTCTCCAGTTGGAAATCTACATTTCTGAAGGAACTCACTCGACAGAAGAAGACAGTAAGTGAAGATGGCTTCAGCTAATACTTTTGTCTTGGGTACTAGGTTGTCAGCCAACTAGCCCAGCTGATATACTGGGGTGCCCTGCAAAAAAGAGGGGACACCACAGTTATGCTCTTCCTTCACAGGTTGGGAAGCCCAGGCATTTAAAGGAAGTCATTTTGTAAACTGGTTCTGATGGCAGGCTACATACAGATCCATAAACATGTCCAGCTCCAGAGACGTTGAGCTAGGAAGCCTTGGTTCTTCTCTAACAGCCCCTTAGCTGTGTGCAAAGTTGAAACCAAGAATCTCGAAAGTCATGTGTTAGGGAATCTTCGGGGGTGGGGGTGGTAATGGGGGGTGGTCTGGGTCAATGTGGTAGCACAGGAGTGGGGGTGACCCCTCCTCTGTAGAGAGAATACAACCAATAGTCATTTGAAAATTGAAGATGTGGGATTATAAAACAGCAAATGACAAAATGTTTCCTCATTAATTATGTGGTACATGGAAAACAGAATTTTGTACAAATGATGGGAAACAAGGGAAGAGAAAAACACTGGAAGTGCTTGCTTCCTGCCAGGCTCGATGGCACACGCCTTCAGTACCAGCACTCAGGAGGCAGGGACTGGCAGGTCTGAATTTGAAGCCAGCCTGGTCTGCAGAGTGACTTCCAGACCAGTCACGATTGCACAGTGAGCCTTTGTCTCAAATAAATAGTAAAAGTGCTCGTGTGTTAGCATCACTAAATAGATTGAAAAGGTAGAGAAGAGCAGAGGAGGAGAGAACGGGAGGTAATGGGTGAGGTGAGAGAAGACAGTAAGCCCTGAGAGCAAGCTGTAAGTGGAGAGGCGAGGGAGGACACTCGCCGGTCCAGAGGGGCAGCCTGCCAGCCTGTCCTAGAAGCCTGTTAGGTACTGTGGGAGAACAATGAAAATCATGCCCTAGTTTTTATAGTTCTCTGGGGGATAAATGCTCCAAACCTCCTAAGCTGAGGAATTTTATCTCTCACTTTATTTATTTACTTACTGTGTGTGTTTTGCTTGCATGCATGTCTGCATTCATGCCTCCAGTGCCCTTAGAGGCCAGAGGAGGACATCAGATTCCCTGGAACTGGGGTTATTAGCTGCCATGTAGGTTTTGGGAATCACAGCCAGGTCTCCTGGAAAAGCGGCCAGTGCTCTTAACTTCTGAGCCACCTTTTCAGCCCTCACTTTATTTATTTTATTTACTTCGTATAAAGCTAGGGATTGAACCCAGGGCTTCAAATGTGCAAGGCAAGAGCTGTTCCACTGAGCTATATTCCCAGTCCATTTTATTTATTTGGTTTGTTTGTTTATTTGTTTATGAACTTGGTCTCACTGTGTACACCAGGCTGGCCTAGAACTCATAGAGTTCTGTCTGCCTTTGACCCCTGAGTGCTGGGTAAAGGCAGGCACCACTATGCCTGGCCAGACATTTAGAATTTTTGCCATGTAACCAGCACTATAGTTAAACAAACAGGGCTAAATGGGAAAAGCAGCAGTTTTGAATGTCACTCTGAATGTAACTGTATAGAAATGTGTGTATTGATGATGCCCAGAAAGAAATCAAAATTGCAGTTGGTTGTAGAGTGGAGCGCGAGAGAGTATTTTTCTCTTGAGACGGCTTTCAGGACCTTAGTCATTGCATTAGGATGGATTAGTTAAAAGCACTTGCTGTTCTTCCCAAGGACTGGGGTTCAGTGTCCAGGACCCACATCAGGCAGCTCACAATCACTCAGAGCTTCAGCCCCAGGGGATCCAGTGCCCTATTCTGGCCTCCATATACACTTGTGAGCAGTGCATGTGTGTGTGTGTGTGTGTGTGTGTGTGTGTATGCCCAAGGGAAAAAAATCTTAATAAACTGTATGATGAGTTAGCTGTAAGTTCTCAAGGAGTTAAATGCTTTGCTTTAGCAGGCTGGAAAAATGCTGCTGACTGACCTCTCTGTCAGCACAGTTCTGTTAACTTTTGTCCTTGTGTTTTGCAGTCAACAAGCAGATAAATGACAAAGAGCGAGTGGCAGCTGCAATGGAGAACCCCAACCTTCGGGAAATCGTGGAACAGTGCGTCCTCGAGCCGGACTGACCCCTCCCTAAGAGCCAGTGGCTTAGAAGTGTTGGATCTGCTAGTTTCAATCCTTTGTAAGATGTAGAGGACACATGTTGACTAGATAGGTGATTTGTACCTCAGAGCTTTTTTTGTTTTTTGTTTTTTCGAGACAAGGTTTCTCTGTGTGGCCCTGGCTGTCCTGGAACTTGTTCTGTTGACCAGGCTGGCCTTGAACTCAGAGATCCACCTGGCTCTGTCTCCCAAATGCTGGGATTAAAGGTGTACACCACCACTGCCTGGCCTTCAGAGCATCTTTTAAGAGGATTCTTTCTGAGCAAATTTCAGTTATGAGGTAGATTCTAATTGTTCAATGAGTAACATTCTCAGGATTTCTAACTCAAGTGATCAGACAGAAAATATTTTCTAGTTATTATGTGTAAAATGTTACTATTTTTCTGATGACCATTCTGATACAACTGCTTTTCATGTCAAATATCTACTGTGCCCAAATGTATTTGATTTAAACCATTCTAAAATAAATATGACACGATTCTTTTAATGGCTCACCTTAGGTTTTTACTGAATTATAAATTCTAATGTAAACGTGAACTTTTAACAGGCATCTCCATAGCTGTGTTCTCTGATTATTGTGTAGAGTGAGGTCTAAGAATGGAAAGGTGAGGCCTGCTTTCCCTTTGGGAGAATGCTGGACCCATGCATTTAGAGTTGAGGGTCAGATGACTTATCTAGTTTTAACTAGTTTATTTTATGTGTATGATTGTTTTGCCTGCATGTATATATGTGTACCACATGCTTGCCTGAGGAGTTCAGAAGAAGGGATCAAATCCCCTGGAACTAGAATTACAGTTGTTAGTTGCCATGTAGGTGCTGGGATCGAACCTAGGTCGTTTGGAAGAGCAGTGTAGGTGGGTGCTCTTAGCCACTCAACAACCATCCATCTCTCCAGCTTCATAGTCACAGTTTTAAAGGAGTCTCCTCAAGAAGAGCGGAGGATCTAGCACAGTGAGAGTGTTGTGCTCTGCAAGGCCAAGTACCCGGGTTCAAACTTCCCCCCAAAAGAAGTACTGTGAGGTACTTGTTTGTTTTGTTTTTACTGAATTAATCTAGATGTTCTGAGCTTTCTTTTTTTCTTAGCTCAGCCTGATAGGGAGAAGAGTATACCTTTGGAGTGTGAAAGGGTATGGTAGGCGGCTTGCAGCAGAGCCTAATGTCCTCATCACCTGGCCTTTGTGCACTTGTACAGTCTCTTCCAGTTACAGCTGGTGGGCAGACCCAAAGAAATGGCAGAGGGACATAGTGTGACTTCTGAGTGCAGATTAGAATAGGTATTGCTGCTTCTGTCTTGGTCTTTTGGATTGCTCTCTCTGCCAGAATCTGGCCACTACAGCCAGAGAAAACTCAAGCATACCTGTGGAGACTTTCACAGGTAGAGGAGGCTACCCCACTGTCTACTACAATCACCATACACTAATTTTCGACCTTCGTGAACCACCGTGGAAGCCATCTTCCACCCACGGCCACTGTGTTAGGTAGATAAGAGTCTCATAGAAGACCTGGAAGGGAAGGGCCGTGCTAGAGACCAAATGTTTACTGTTTATTTCACTAAGGGCAAGGATTAGTTTGTTATGAAACACTAAGTCACAGAGTGCTGGGTGCCAACCCCATTTTGGCAGAAGGCTGGGGTGTGACACTTAGCATTCTGTTGAGGGGATTTTTAAGAAGTTAACTCAGAGTTTGGAGGTATGCTGTCTGTGGGTGAGAGAGACTCAGGACCATGTTTATGGCAGCCCAAGGAACAAAAATGGAACAGGGCAAGAGGCTAGGTACCTTGGAAATTTGGAAGCACTTTAAAAATGCATATATATTTTAAAAATTTTAAGTACATGTATGTCTGTACACCACATGTATGCCTGGTACCTGTGGAGGCCATAAAGGCCATAAAGATTCTCTGAAATTGGAGTTACACACGGTTGTGAGCTGCCACGTGGGTGCTGGGAATCAAACCCTGGGTCCTGCAAGAGCAACTGCAAGAGCAACTGCAAGAGCAACAAGTGCCCTTAGCCACTGACTTGTCTCTCTGGCCTCGAGTCTAACCACTTTGAGGGCAAAGCAGTGCCTGAGTGTCTTGCTGGGGTGTCATAATTGACACTGGCCAACAGGCTTTCTGCAGGGCAAGGAAGCCTCATCAGAGAGAGTCTGGACATGTGCCGCCGGGTGCCCAGGGACGTCTGCCCTGCTCTGTGCTCTCCAACCTCGTGCACACGTGTGTGCAAGCATGTGCCATTTGACCAGTGCTTACTTCTAGAACAGCCGTTCTCAATCTGTGGCTCATGACCTCCTTGAAGGTCAAATGACCTGTGAAAATGGGCGTCTTATATCAGATATTTACATTATGACTCATAACAAAATTATATTTATGCAGTAGGAACAAAATAATTTTGTAGGAGGGGGTAGGCACAGCATGAGGAACTGTATTAAAGGATTGCAGTATTAGGAAAGTTGAGAAAGTTCTAGAAGATAGGACAACCATTCTCGGAGAGGGTCTTTGACACTTGTGATGTTGGGGCCCAGGAAACAATACCCAATATGTGTTTTGACTGAGTACTGTAAACTAGGGAAACCAAGGTCAGACATGAATATACCCAGTGCTCAGGGCTGGAGAGATGGCTCAGTGGTTATGAGCACTGACTGCTCTTCTGAAGGTCCTGAGTTCAAATCCCAGCAACCACATGGTGGCTCACAACCATCCGTAATGAGATCTGACGCCCTCTTCTGGTGCATCTGAAGACAGCTACAGTGTACTTAGATATAACAATAAATATCTTTAAAAAAAAAAAGAAGAAGCTGGAGAGCCAGTCAGTGGTGGCGCACGCCTTTAATCTCAGCACTTGGGAGGCAGAGTCAAGCAGATTTCTGAGTTTGAGGCCAGCCTGTTCTACAGAGTGAGTTCCAGGACAGCCAGGGCTATACAGAGAAACCCTGTCTTGAAAAAAAAACAAAAACAACTAAAAAAAAAAAAAAAAACATTAAACCCAGTGCTCTGGAGACTAAGGCAGGGGAACTACCTTGAGTTCAAGACCAACCTGGGCTAAGAAGTTCTTAGCCCCAAAAGTAATTAAGACAACGACTTAAAGCAAAGTTTCTTTGCCCTCCAGTATCCTGTGCCTCTGTCCCTCTCTCCCCTGAAGTCACAGAATCCAGAATTTTCCAGGGCAGGGCCTGGAATAGCCCCTCTTTCTGCTTAGGAGCTGACCATAAAGAAACTCTGCTCAATCCTCGCTTCAGAGGGTCCTATCCAATTCCCTGAAAGGAAGACCACCGCAGAGAATCCAAGAAGTCTGGACAGACAGACTTATTGGCCCTGCTATTTCTCTGCACTAGCTTCACCTCATACTCTCCCATGCATCTCAAATTTCTTTGGACCAGAATGAGATAAACATTTTAGGGCTGGGCGTGGTGGCGCATGCCTTTAATCCCAGCACTCGGGAGGCAGAGGCAGGAGGATTTCTGAGTTCGAGGCCAGCCTGGTCTACAGAGTGAGTCCCAGGACAGCCAGGGCTACACAGAGAAACCCTGTCTCAAAAAACCAAAAAAGAAAAAAGAAAAAAAAAAAAAAAGAAACATTTTAGGGCAGCTGAGGGTCTAGGTCTGTGGTAGAGCACTTGTCTCCTAACCACCACAGGGCTTGGGTTCAGTCCCCGCGCTGTGGGAAAAGTGCCAGTGGTAGAGGTACTTGAAAAACTGACCCAGGAGAATTCAGACCAAAAAGCAAACTGGGAAGGAGAGAGTTTGGCTGGCTCAGGCTTCCACATCACCGTTCATCATCAAAGAAGTCAGGGCAGGAACCTGGAGTGCCTGGTGCAGAGGCTGTGGAGGGGGAGGGCTGCTTACTGGCTTGCTCAACCTGCTTTTTTATAGAACCCAGGACTACCAACCCAAGGTTCATAGCACCTAAAATGGGAGGCCCTCCCTCATCAACCAAGAAAGTGCCCTGCAGGCCAGGGCACAGCCTGATCTGATGGAGGCATTTTCTTGTGGTTCTTGTGGTTCCCTACTTTCAATTTGACTCTTTAGCTAGTGTCAAATTGACATGAAATTATCCATTACAAACCCCATTCCAACAAATGAGAGAGAGAGAGATGAGAAGACTTTTCAAACTTTTAAGTAAGAGCAACCAGGACATCAGGTAAACAGAGGGTGCTGGAGTCCCAGTAACGTTTATGGATTGAGGCTGGAGATGTGGCTCCATTGGCAGATGCTTGCCTGGTACACACGAAGCCCTGGGTTCTGTCCCCAGCACTGCACACACAACCTACAGGTTGGCCTCAAACTCGGGGGATTCCTTCTACCTCAGCCTCCTGAATACTTACAAGTATGAGCCTCCACTTGATACTTCAGCACTGTTATTAACTCGAAGCTATTAACTTGGAGTCACAGGAGTGGTGGGGCCCACCTGTAATCCTGGCATTCCGGAAATAGAAGGAGGGGAATCAGAAGCTAGAAGTCAGTTTAAGTTACGTAGTAAGTTTGAGATCTTGTTTCAAAAAACAGACAAGAGTATTCGTGAACATAATCGAACTCTATTATTATTACAATTATTATTTTAGCAAGGGCCACATTATGTAGCCTTGGCTGGACTTGAACTTAGAGCAACTTGCTGGTCTTTGACTTCTAAATGCAGAGATTACAGGCACATGCCATCTCACTTGGTGTAAAATTTAATTTCATGTGATTTTCATGAGTCCTGAACACTCCCTTCCACTAGTTTCAATCATTTAAAAACAATGAATCCCTTCTTACCTTGAAGATTTTATAAAAGCAAGAACTGAACTGTATTTGACCCCTTTGGAAGGTCTCAAACCAATCTGAGAATCAGTCAAAATGTAGACCTTCCCCCTATGGAAAAAAAAGGGGGGGATTTACAGACATGACCCCGACTCCAGGACACCTGAAGCCAGTGGACCCCAAGTCAAGAGCTTTGGGCTATAAATAGCAGTGCTGAAGCTGGAAGTGGCGGCTCATACCTGTAAACACTCAAGAGGCCGAGGCAGGAGGAATCCCCGGAGTTTGAGACCAACCTCGGTTACACTGTAAACTCCAGGCCAGCCTGGACCACAGAGAGAGCCACTGGCTCACAAAGCCAAGACAACAGCAGTGAAACTAAACAAATAATGGAGAGTTTTTGGGCTTGCTGGTCCCCTGATAGCTCTCCAGATGTTAGAAGCCTTCTCAACATACGTGAAGCAAGTATTGTTACCCAGAAGTGGATATTTCCAGCAGGAGACAGTGTGCATGTCAGTGGGAGAGGGCTGCAGGTTAGGAGGCAGAAGGATTGCTACAAAAGTCACAGGGCTTCAACAGTCCAGCAGATTCCCCTCCTGTGTTAACAAGGTGGCAGAAAACAAGCCAAAAAACAAGCCAGGGTGCTGTAGGGCTTCAGTTCCATCCCTGGTGTTTCCAGGCTGGCCCCCTGTGATCTTCCTTAGGACAGTCGTGCTGAGACTAGGGACATTGCTGTGTGAGGCTCTCTCCAAGTGCTGTCGGTGCCACATAGACCCTTGACCCTCACGGAGCAGGTGACCAGGATCACAGACCTAGGTTTAACTGCACCTGGGCTCTGAGCTCGTTGTATGACCATGAGTAAGTTACCTGACCTCTGTGTAGTTTTTCATCCCCTTTTCTACACATGTCGATAATATTACCTATGTTATAAGGATGGTGTGAGGATTAAAAGAAAGAAAGCGGGGCACTATGCTGGGAACCTAGTGTTCGCCTTGTGACACCGACTTTAATCCTGGCACTTGGGAGACAGTGGCTGGTGAATCTCTGAGTTCGAGGCCAGCCTGGTCTTGAGAGCAAGTTCCAGGACAGCCAGGGCTACACATAGAAACCCTGTCTCGAAAAGCCAAACCAAACCAAACCAAACCAAACTAAACCAAACCAAACCAAAAATTAAGAGAGGCTTGGCGCTAAGGCACAAGGAAGCAATTGAGTTCTCTTGGCTAGGCGCTCGTACTACATGTGAACACTAGATGGCAGCAAAGCATGATTCTTGGGGGCGAGGTCTCAAAGATCTCTACACAAGTCTACATCAGATTAGATCAGAAAGTCCAAGCTATGGGCTCTGCATTTTGCTCTTTTGCTTGGATTTGGATAATTGTAACTTGAGACTTTCTTAGGCTTAGATTTTTTTGTCAAAGGTTATGATTCTTTTAAGTTTTTTATTTTATGCATATGGGTGTTTTGCCTTTGTCTGTACACTGCATGCATTCACTCTATGGGTGCTGGGAGGACCCAAGTCCTTCAGAGGAGCAGCCATTGCTCTTAACTGTTGGGCCATCTCTCCAGCGAGATTTCCTGAGGCACTGATTCATGTTCTATCACTCTGAAGAAGCTGTACACCTAAGGTACCAAGAATGTGGCCTGTGTGTCCCTGCCATGCACTAACATTGGAGTTATTACTTTAAAAAAAATTCCCAAGGGGAATGTCATGGTTTGAATATGCCTGGCCCAGGGAGTGGTGCTAATTGGAGGTGTGACTTTGTTGGAATAGGTGTGTCACTGTGGGTGTGGGCTTTAAGTCCCTCATCCTAGCTGCCTGGAAGTTAGTCTTCTACTAGCAGCTTTCAGATGAAGATTAGAACTCTCAGCTCCTCCTGCACCATGCCTGCCTAGATGCTGCCATGCTCCCACCTTGATGACAATGGACTGAACCTCGAGCCTGTAAGCCAGCCCAATTAAATGTGCATTATAAGACTTGCCTTGGTCATGGTGTCTGTTCACAGCAGTAAAACCCTAAGACAGTGAAGGACAAAAAATATCTTTTTCTATTTAAATTTGTTTACTAAAATTAAATATTTATTTAAAAATCACACTGGGGGAATATATATATTTCAAAGGATATATGATATTATTTGTCTACTTTTCTATTGATATTTTCAGTCTTTAAGCCTAACGATAGGGACTGGAGAGATGACTCAGTGGATAAAATGTTGTCTACGCCAGCAGAAGGACTTTAGTTCAGGTCCCAGCACCTCCGTAAAAGCTGACTTGGTGACCAGCACCCATAATCTCAGTTCTGGGTGGCAGAGGCAGGAGGATCCCTTGGCTTACTGGCCAGCCAGCTCAGCCAGGATGGTGCACCTAAGGTCCCCTGTAGAAGAGGGAACAGAAAGATGTAAGAGCCAGAAGAACAGAAAATTTGCTGTGAGATTGTGTGTCCTAGAAATGTCAGAGTGGCTCATCAATGTGGATGCCTCAGCAAGTCCTGAATAAGGTCGACACCCATGGGAGGGGGAAAGGTCTTGCAGCTTCAACCCTAGACAAAGAATGAAGGGCAAGTGGGGTGTGCTGAGATGGGAGAAATGGTGTCCCCAGGGAGGAGCCACACACACCCTAGTTGGAGTAGTTAGCCTTGAGATCAACACACAGGTAACATTCTAGGACCGAGCAGGTTACACTTGTGTGTGTGTGTGTGTGTGTGTGTGTGTGTGTGTGTGTGTGTGTGTGGGCGCACGCGCACGTATAAGAGACAGAGACAGAGAACAGTTAAGAAGGAGTCTGAATTTGAGAGACCAAGGGGAAGGCATTGGGGGTTGGAGGAAAGGGGGACATTTATATAATTACCACTTTAAAAATAAAAACATAAAAAATTAAAAAATGGTCAAAAGCAATAGAGGAAAATGCCTGATATCAGTCTATGGCCTTTATGGCAAGCACACACATGTGTACATCCTTCTACCCTAATACACAGGCACACACACACACACCACCTAACTGTAAAGCCAAGTGTATGCTTGTTTGTAACCCTGGCACTTGTCATGAGGGTTGTATGAGTTAAAGGCCACTGGACTACATAGAAACACTAGTCTCAGAAAAAAAAAAAAGGCTAAAATATCAGAACCTGGGGAGAAATGGGTCACAGGGCAAAGTACTTGCTCTGTAAACATGAAGACCAGAGTTCAGATCCCCAGAAGCAATGTAGATAGGAGCAGAAGCAGGCTACATGTGGCAGCAGCCTGCCTGTAATCCCAGCATTTGGAAGACAGGGGAGAACCAAAACAAGCTGGCTGGCTGCCTTGAGAGAAGATGTAAACCTGCTTTCCACCCAGAAGGCTGAGAATGGATAACAGCCTGGTCACCTGTGCTCCCTGTGGGGCCAGGCCGCACCTGAATCCCACAGACTAGTATGTTTGTTTATCCCAGACTTTCTCATTAGACCTTTATCTTGAGTATCCTTATGGAAGAGCTCACTTGTACTTTGCAATAGCCTAGGTAACGGCTGTGCTCTCTGTGGGGCCAGGCCACTCTGAACTCCAGAGACTTCCATGTTTATCTCAGTCATTCTCCCTAGACCCTTGCTTCTGGGTCAACCGAACCCATCTTTATGGAAGAGGCCATATGTACTTTGTAAAGAGCTTCAATGTCAATGTGTCTTAGTCTTTGCCCGCTCACTCTAGAGAGGTTTTTTTTTTTTTTTTTTAAACTTCCTTAACTGTCACAGTATGCATGGCCCTTTAGCATAGGTCATGCAGGGCCGCCCTGCTCTGTGCTTTCTTTTATTCTTTTAACAATGTATCTTTTGTATACTACCCCCCCTCAGTTTACAAAGAGCTTGCTCATTTTATAGCCCCATAGTGTTTCATTGTATGTATCACACTGATGGATATTTAGGTTATTTCCAGTATGTGACTGCTATAAACTATACCACAAGAGGCAACGCTAGACACACCTCATATTTGTCACCTACAAATGATCTCTAAGGTAAATTCCTGGAAATGGGATTGTTGAGTAAAGAGTATTCGGTTATTACTTAGGTAGAAAATGGCAGATTGTCCTACACACACACACACACACACACACACACACTCACAAACTGTACAAAAACTGTACCAATTCATGCTGTTGCCATCAATTTCTGAATGTGCTCACATAGATGTCACTATAAGGCTTCGATTTTGTCCAAGTGATAGGTGAAGAGCCCTACATTGGTAAAGCTCTGGCATTCCTTCTTATGGATGAAGTTGAACATCTTTTGCATAGGATTGGAGGCATTTGTGTTTCCTTCCCTGTGAAGTATCTGTCTTGTGGGGGTTGTTGTTATTGTATTTTTAAAAGTTTTCACATTAATTAATTTTTGTGTATGCCTGTGGAAGTCAGGACAACTTGCAGCTGTCGGTCCTCTCCTTCCCACTGTGGGTCTCAGGGATAAACCCAGGGCTTCAGGCTCTGTGGCAAGTGTCCCTCCTGCAGCTTGCCAGCCCTCGACTTAATTTTTGAAGATTGTGTTGTTTGTTAGGGGTTGTTGGTGCTGCTGTGTCCTGATTGGGCTTGGTAAGCTGATGCGGGTCACGGCAGTGGAGTGTCCTCACTAATGGAGCCCGAGCTTTCACATCGCCGTTCTCTGGCGATGCGAGGTGAGGTTTCTCGGGTGAGTCAGTACGCCTGTGTGCAGGGATCCAGGCTGCCTTGCTGGGAGACCTTACAAGATTGCAATTTTCTAAGAGCTCCGTTTCCCCAGGAGGAACTCTGGGGACTGACTCCACACAATCTAACTCTACCACCCAGTTTTTAAAAGTTTATTTATTTTTATTCTCTGTGTGTGAATGTTTGTCGCCATGTACATATGTGCACCATGTGTGTGTCTGGTACCTGAGAAATCCGGAAGAGGATTTGATCTCCTGGAACTCGAGTTGCCAACAGTTGCCATGTGGATATTGGAACTGAACCCAGGGTCCCAGGCTGCAAGAGCAAGTGATTTTAATCACTGGGCCAGCTCTCCCGTTCCATACTACCCATTTTATAGGTAAATAAACTAAGACAAGAGACGGTGGATAGGCTGTCTCAGACTGGTGTTAAGATACATGGAAAGAAGGTTTTCAGTTGCATATTTGAGAATCGGTGGCATGAGTTAGTTAGGTAGGCAAGACATATCTCTCTATTTATATATTGAAATCAAAGGTAGACTAGGGGCAGGGAGATTGCTCAGTAAAGTGGGTAAATGTGAGTACCTGAGTTTGAATCCCCCAAATCTGCATAAAAGTTAAGTGTTGTAGTGTACACATAATTCCAACGTTCTATAGGGACACTGGGAAACATAGACAGGAGAATCTCGTGGAAGTTCACTGGTCAGCTAGCCTGGCCAATGCATCAAGGAAAATTCAACAACAAAAGAGACCCTGCCCCATGGAAAGCAGGCACTGATACCCAAGACTGTCCTGTAACCTTCACACACACACACACAGACACACACACACACACACACAGATACACACATGTGTGTGCGCACACACACACACATTCACGCGTACACACCAGACATGATCTCTCGTGGGCACTAAGCACATGATTTCTTTGTTCTTTCTGGAATGAAGAGGTCTCCATGAGTATAAGCTTAGTCTTTTTAGCGCAGTCTCTATGAATGTTGGTTTGATTGGTTAACCTTGTTTTCTTTAGTTTTAGAAGTATTGTGGAAACATGGGGAAAAAAAGGAAATCTTCCACAGTGGGAAATGAAGCTTTGGATCCATGCCTGTATTATTCGCTGTTGTGGTTAGAATGTTTGTATCCTTTCCCAAGCTGAAACCCTAACCTCAAGGTGACTCTGAGCAGGGGGTTGTAGGAGATGATTAGCCATGAGGGCAGAGTATAAAAGATGGCTACTCTTGTTAAAAAGGCCAGGAAGAGAGGGGTTCACAAGGCACCACCCCTAGTTGAGGGCCTTTGGCAGTGGATAGCTGCTGGGGAAGGGAGAGGCCACTGGTAGGCTCCAATGATCCAGTGGATAGCCCACACTCATGTACGTGCAAGCAGCACTAAGTAGACTCAGTTATAACCAAAGAGGAGGAGGAGGAGGAGGAAAGGGAATTCAGAGAGGGGCATCCAGGGGAAAGGGAGAAGAGAGTAGAGGATGGGTATAATCACCATACATTGTATGCATCTATGAAACTGTAAAAGTTTGCCACAACAGTACAGTAGTGATCACTGACGGTCCTTCTGGACGACCTGGGTTTGATTCCCAGCACCCACATGGTAGCTCACAAATTTCTATAACTCCAGTTCCCGGTGATTTGGCATCCCCTTCTGTCCTCTGGAGGCATTTCCGAAAGCAACCATCTTCAACAAATTTTTAATTTTAGTTTTCCTTGTAAGTTTCTAAATTTTATTTCCTTAACTCTTGACTTTGAAAAATTTTAAGCTTACAGGGATGTTCCAAGATTAACCTAGATTTTGTTTGTTCTTCTTTTCTTTTTCATACAGTGTTTCACGCAGACCAGGATGGCCTCAAACTTGATATCCCTAGGATCAGCTTGAACTTCTGATCATCCTGCCTGCACCTCTGGAGCAGTGGGATTAGAGGTGTGCCATCATGTCTGGTTTATGGGTAGAGGACTGAACCTAGGGTTTCATGCATGTTCTTGTTTCTTCTTCTTCTTCTTCTTCTTCTTCTTCTTCTTCTTCTTCTTCTTCTTCCTCTTCCTCTTCCTCTTCCTCTTCCTCTTCCTCTTCTTCTCTTCTTTCTTCTTCTTCTTCTTCTTCTTCTTCTTCTTCTTCTTCTTCTTCTTCTTCTTCTTTTTCTTCTTCTTCTTCTTCTTCTTCTTCTTCTTCTTTTTCTTCTTCTTCTTCTTCCTCTTCCTCTTCCTCTTCTTCTCTTCTTTCTTCTTCTTCTTCTTCTCCTTCTCCTCCTCCTCTTCCTCCTCCTCCTCCTCCTCCTCCTCCTCCTCCTCCTCCTCCTCCTCCTCCTTGTTAAGGTTTTCATTATGCCATTTTGGGCTGGGGGTGTGGCTCAGTTGGTAGAATGTTTGCCTAGCATTCACAAAGCCCTTGGTTTGAGCTCCGGCACCATATAAACTGGGCATGATGGTGCACCTGTTATCCTACTGCTCTGGGGATGGAGGCAGAAGGACCAGATGTTCAAACTGACCCTAGGACTATCAAGTTTGAGGCTAGCATAGTTTACGATGAGACCCTGTTATGACATTCTGACCTGCACCTATGGTTAAACCAATTTATAACTTGTCCATAGGTTAATTCTAAGAATTAGAAGTTGCTGCTGGGGATCTGTCTCTTGTCTGCTGTGCAGGAACATGACAACAAAGAGATCCCCTCCCCTCCCTTTTACCCTCAGCACCAGCAGCAGCAGTGGAGAGAGCTGTGCTCAACTGGGCTCAGGAGCGTAGGAGAGTGGGCCCCGGCCCTCCCCTGGGCAGAATGGTAGAGCTAAACCTGAAGGTGGGAACATGGTGAGCCTGCCTGAGGGGGTGTGAGTGTGGGAGAGCTGGCCCACAACTTGTCCACATGAGGGAGCTTGGGTGAGGGAGAGATGCCCTCCCTGACCCTCAATCCTCTACCTGTGTCAGGCAGGAGGGCTGGCCCTGATGTCATGAGAGCAGGAGAGCTGGCCCTGCACCTTTCCTGGGCAGCACAGTAGAGCTGGCCCTGGATGTGAGGGTTGCAGTTGAGCCAGCCACAAGGGCATGAGCACAGGAAAGCCCAACATGCCTCTTTCTGCTGGGCAGTGGTGTGGATAAGGGAGAGATGTTCTCTTCTCCCTCACCCCTCACCATCTATGGCTGGTGGGAGAGCTGGTTCCAGGGTCTTGATGGGAGAACTGGCCATGTCCCTCACCGGCTGCCGCAGCAGGGTAGAACGGACCTGGGTTGAAGGGGTTACTGGTGAGCCAGCCCTGAGGGCATGAGAGCAGGAGGGCTGGCGGGCTGAACAGCTTAGATCCTTCTCAGGTACAGATCCAGGGCTTTGAGTTGGTGCACCCCAATATCTACCCCATCTATAAACTGCTGGAGTCCATGAAGGGGCCAGACCTTCAGATTCAAAACTATGAGATCTCCATGACACAGGGCAACCAAAGGATACGTGAGAGGCGTCCCAGTAAGGTTGCAGTATAGATAGTGTAGCAGAAGCCAGAGGTCTTGTACCAGACCAACGAGTCATTGCAGTGAACATGTGCGAGCACCAGAGTATACTGTGGGGCAAAGTGTGACACTACAGCTTCCAAAACAAGGCTTTTCCCCTCTGTTGTAGGGTGAGAAGGTTGCAAGGGTGGGGACAGGTATGTGGGATTGGGATGCATGATATGAAATTCACAAAGAACCGATAAAAAGTTAAAACAAAACAAACAGAAAGTTGCTGGTGGTCTGGTTTGTATTGTTGCAATGAAACGTCTTTTCCTCCTTAATTCCTTTAAATGTTTTCTCCTTAAGGTTCTAATATTTCATAGCGATATCACTTGGTAGATTCTCTCTCTCGCTCTCTTCCTCTCTCTCCATCATAAGGTCTCATAGTCCTAGCTGGCCTGGAACATACCCAAAGAATAAGGGATATTAGAAGTTGAACTGCTTCAATAAATGCAAATATTTGCTACATTCTTCCATTCTTTATTTCTGATAATATGGAAAATATAATAATTTTGCTCTAAAAAGTATTCAACATAGGTATTAAAGGTGAACGTTGGAAACTGGCTCAGAGGAACTCTTGGTCTGTGGATATGACCTGGGTTAAAGGATGAAGACCTTCTGTGTGGGTTTGAATGATGGGAACCAAGGCTGAGGAGTCAGGCAGCTCCCACAAAAGGAAAGGGCTGTGGGGGCCTGGGTCCTTTAGCCTAGAGAACAGGTCTGAAGGGGACAGAGCAAAGGCCCCGTCCTGTTTGGGACAGAGGCCACTGTAAATGGGTGGACACCCTTTTCCAGGATGCAGCTGTACTTAACGGGGTCAGGACATGAGGCTGGAGAGAGATGGAGTCACCGTGCAGACTCAGGAGGGCAGAGCAGGGGCGCTGAGTGGGAGAGTCAGGACACACAGCGATCAAGACTCAGCCAAGGGTGTGGAAGGATCCACCCTAGAGTCACCGGGTCTAGCCCTCATCAGGGAAGGCTGGGAAGGAAAAGCTGCCCTTTCTCACCTTCCCACGTGGACCTCCAAAGGCCTCGGGTGGATTCCACTGTGTGGTCGGCACAGTGTGTGGAAGAGTAACAGGAGTCAGCGACCCATTAGCAAACGCAGGAAGAAGACGTCCTATCTTCAGCTTTGCAGATACGACTGTGAGCTCAGGGAAGAGTTCCCGTCCGCTGGCAGCTCTGTTCTCTCCCAGGTACTCAACGCCCTTTCCTCTCATCTCTGACCTCCTGTTGGGCTCTGCCCAGACCCTCGCCTGGCCCCAGAATGCACAATTCTTGAGTGTTTCCTAGGATCTCTCCTCTGGGAGTTCCTGACCCCGTATTAGTGCCTCAGTTCTCTATGGGAGCAGCTCAGGGTACCTGTAGTGGGCCCTGAGACAGGGCGGGATGCTTGAGGTGGGCGGAGTCCCGGATAGACAAAGGAGGAGAGAAGCGGCAGACTGTCTCAAGGTGGGAGCCTTGGGTCAGGGAAGGGACGCTGCCATTTGTATGATTGCTTTCTCAAGTGTTTGGTTTTGTGTGTGTGGAGAGAGAGGAAAAGGGGAAAGGGGAAAAGAAAGCGGGAGGGCGAGAGGCTGTTCCTAACTTCAGCTCTGAAGGTACAGTTACTCTTATTTCACAAATGAGACAACCAAGCCTTCAAGAAGGGAAGTGGCAGGACACAAACGGCCTGTGTTACTCCTCAGGGAGTAGCCATAGGTCGGGGGCCTTGGCCAAGTCCTGTGTCACCAGCCTCCACCCTAAGCAGGAGGTCAATGCCTGGGCCCCTCTGCTGGTCAGGGAGTCTGGGCAGGCCCTGACAGGTGGTTTCCCATCCAGAGTCCTTTATACGTACATAGAGGTTCCTTTGTGTGTGTGTGTGTGTGTGAGTGTGAGACCCCTTGTCCTCTTCTGGTCCTTCCTGCCAGAACAGCTCTTCTTTCAAGCTTGACTCCAGGTTTTCCTTTCTCTCCAGGCTCCTCACAGGATAGAGCCGACTCTTAAGCACTGGGCCTCCCCTTTTCCCACAGTCAGTACCCTGTGATGCTTGCAAAGTGAGGCAACCTACACACAAGTCCAGGAAGCCCCCATCCGTCCTCCCAGCCACCCAGCCTCTGCCTCCTTCCTCTCCTCCTCCTGCCCCTCCCATGGTGGGCTCAAGGCCTTGCCGCAGTCAGGTAAGGTTGTTACAAACGCCCCTGGCCCTCCTCCTGAGGAAGCAGGAAGAGCTCTGGTACAGCTTGCTTCACACCCAAATCCTGCATGATTGGGTATAGAAGAACAGAGGACAGGGGCTGGGCAGGCGGGCCTAGAAAGCCATGTCACCAGTCCACCCTTGGGAAGAGGAGGTTTCCTGTGTCTGGCCACCCAGGCCAAGGACCAGCTGTGGAGGAACTACCTGACCTGACTGATAGTCTAGGCGAGGCGTCAACCCTGGACCCATTGCCAGGAAGTCTACACTGCAGACTTTATTTGGTCCTGCCTAAGAACCTGCTCTGGGCAGGGGCAGGGTGGGGTAGGTACAAAGGTGAGTAAGGTGCACCTTCTCCCCAAGGGAGCTTACACGGAGACATTTACAGAATTACAGAGGTAGCTAATACTCACCGACCCCTTAGTGCAGGGCTAGGCACTGACCTAAGACTTTCAAAGGTGTTGAAAACGAAGCTAACATGCTATCCATGCGACACATGCGCATTCCCAGGATGCGACACAGAGAAATCAAGGCATCTGCCTGAGGTCACACAGTAAGTAAACTCCAAGCATGGATCTACACTTCCATAGTTCTTCGCTTAGCCATCATCATATACACGGACCCCAGTGTCATCTGGCATGGCCAGCACATACACCAGCTTCATCCCTACCCTGCGTATGTGTCAGGAGGTCATTAGGTTCTGCCAACTCATTAGACACCAAGTGTACTTTGGCATAGGCCGGTTGTGACAGCTCTTTGCCGCCTGCCACTGGGGCCTCTGTTCCTGCGGGTTTCTGTTGATATCCTACAGAAACTTCCAGCTCCTCCGACACTCCCACTGGAGCCCCTTAAATCATCTTGCACAGAGCAAAGGCTCAGTTGTGCTTGCAGTTCGGGAGACTTGTGGACGACGTATTCCTTTCTCCATGTCTCTGAAAGTCAAGGGGTCCTCAGTCTGTGTCACAGAAGTTCCCGAGAGTTTAACAACTCCGGATGTACAGAATCACCCTACAGGTTCCAGTGTAAGTGATGTGGGGTGGAGTCAGGGCATGGGGACTTTTGACCACGTGAAGTAATCCTGTTTTAGAGATGTTGGGCAAAGCACAGTGGTGCATGGCTTTGATCCTAGCACTTGAGGGGCAGGTGGGTCTCTGAGTTCAAGACCGAGCTGGTCTACATAGCAAGTTCCAGGCCAGCCAAGGCTACACAGTAAGACCATGTCTTAAATAAGTAAATAAATAAATAAATAGGCAGGCAGTGGTGGTACATACCTTTGATCCCAGCACTTGGGATGCAAAGGCAAGTTGATCTCTGAGTTCAAGACCAGCCTGGTCTACAGAGTGAGTTCTAGGATAGTCAGGTCTATGCAGAGAAACCCTGTCTTAAAATAACAACAAAACCAAAATTAGAATGTTGAAAGTCTCAGCTGAAGGCAGACTTTGGGAGAAGCAGGAAACGCTGATTGTGCTGTGTGGATGGGCAAGCACAAGCCACATCACAGCTTGACCCCTCATGTGTGAGTTTGGGCAAATTAACTTCCACATGTCTCAGTTACCTTATCTGTAAAATGGGAGAATAATCCACCTTGAAGTAGAGCGCTCCAAGTAAAGGCCCGAGAAGGTATGTGTTAGAAGATGTGTAATGTGTGGTAGTTGTTAAAATCATTACACATTTGTGTACCCAATGGTTAATTGTTAAAAAAGATTTGTCTTCAGACAAACTAGAAGAGGATGTCAGATTTCATCACAGATATTTGTGAGCCACCGTGTGGTTGCTGGAATTTGAACTCGGGACCTTTGGAAGAACAGTCAGGGCTCTTAACCGCTGACCCATCTTGCCAGCCCCGATTTGTTGTATTTTTAATCATGTGTAATTGTAGATGTCTGTGTTGGTGTGTACACACGTGAGTGCAGATGCCCTCAGAGGTCAGAAGAGGACACTAGTCCTCCAGAGCTGAAATGACAGGGCTTGTGAGCTGAGCTGCCCAACATGGGTGCTAGGGACCAAATGCTAACCCTTTGAAAGAACATTACAGCCTTAATTACTGAGCCAGCTTTCTAGCCCCTCTGGATTTTTTTTTTTTTTTTTTTTTTTTTTTTTTTTTTAAGATGGGCTCTGGGCTGGAGAGATGGCTTAGAGGTCAAGAGCACTGGCTGCTCTTCCAGAGGTCTTAAGTTCCATTCCCAGCAACCACATGGTGGCTCACAACTATCTGTAATGAACTCTAGTGCCCTCTTCTGGTATGCAGGCATATGCAGGAGACTGCTGTATACATAATGAATAAATAAATCTTTTTTTTTTTTTAAAGGATGGGTTCTTGCTCTGTTGCCTGGAGTCTCCTGGGTGTCGTGATTGGTGCATGCCACCCTGCCAGGTTATCAGCATATCTAGTATCTTCTCTTGGGGGTGTGATAACTGATGTCCATTGTCATTTTGGCAGGACAGAATCATCTAGGACACACACTGAAAGAAGAGTTTCTAGACTGGGTTAATTGAGGGGGAAGACCCACTCTACATGTGAGTGGTACCATTCCATGGGCGTGGGGTTCCCGACTGAGTAAAAAGGCAAAAGAGAGTGGAGGAAGCTCTTTGTGTGTGTGTGTGTGTGTGTGTGTGTGTGTGTGTGATCAGCTGCTTCGTGCCCCTGCTGCCTGCTGCCCTGCTGCTTTGATGGACCATGCCCTTGAACTGTGAACCAAACGAACTTCCTTCCTTATGTGGCTTTTGTCATATGTTCTGTTGCAGAAAGTCCTACAGGATAGAGGACAGCTGTGGTTTCTTCCCGTGCCATTACCTACATGCTCAACCTAACATGCTTTTACGTGCTCAACCTAGCATGCCTTTAGTAATTAGGTTTGGGATAGCATGCAATCTATGGAGATCAAAATGGACAAGATGTTGTTTTGCTCTTGTTGAAAGTGAACCTTAATCATAGTTACGACATGGTCAGGGAAAATGACAAGAAAGAATTGAACTGAGGTGGCAGGGTTCAGAGTAGAGTGGCTTTAAGAGAGTGGACTCCAGGAATGCAGGAGCATAATGAAATTTGTGTTTTGTATCAGCAAGGCTAGGATGGTTTGTCACACAGCAACAGACTTAAAAATGGGGGAGGAGGTATCTGGGGCTGGTTGGAGGATGAGGGACCTCGCTACTGTGGTGGCCACTGTGTGTGTGTGTGTCCTTCCCTCTGTCCACTGACTTCAGAAGCCATCAGATGGTAGCTACTTCTCTCTAGCATGCTATTCTGAGGAGAACCCCAGAACCTGCACAAACCTGAAAGTCACACGCAAGTGAAGGTCTGGGATCTTCCCTGAGACTGTTCAAGACACAATGAGAGAGTTGGGCGGTACTCAGTGGCATTTTCAGGGTTCCTGGTGTTGAAAAGGCTGAGGGGTAGTGTGCTCCTTGGGCACATTTCACATGTCACCCTCCGCCAGTGCTACTCAGGACTTCACTGGAAGCTACCAGAAGGGTTGTTGTTCCCACTTTCTGGTGGCTGACCACACATGGATGATAGGGCAGGACTTTGGACTACACCCATGACTCAGAATCTTACATCCTTAGCTCTAGGGAGGATCCCTAAGGGGGGATCTGTGCTACTTTTCTTGTTGCTGTGAGAAAGTACTCAAGGGGTGGGGGAGGCAACTCAAGAACGGGCTCACAGTTAGAAGGTATAGGGTATAGTCCATCATGGCAGCAGGAGCGTGGCGCAGCTGGGTACATTGTGCCCAGCCTCAGGAAGGGGGGGGAGGGGAAGGGGAGGGGGAGGGAGAGAGAAATATGAGGTGAATCCTGGTTCTCTGTTCACAGAGAGCCCTCTAAACTGCACAGATCTGAAAGGTCACACGCAAAGGTCTGGGATCTTCCCGGAGGCTGTCCCAGATATTGCAGCAATGGTCAGAGAAGAGCAGCCCTCACTAGCCAGTTTCTCCTCACCGATTTTTTTTTTTTAATTCCTGGACCCCAGCCCGTGGACCATTGCTGTGCACATCTAGGGCTGGTCTCACTAAAGCTCTGGAAACACAATCTAGAAATTCCTATAGGCATACCCAGAGGTTTATCTCCTGATTGTAAATCCAGTCACATTGACAGTGTTAGCTGTCACAGTGACTTAGGGCTGGAGGCTCTAGGTGGCCATCCTTAAAATGTCTCTGGTCTTGAATGGAGACCATTGAACTTCAGTTTTGTTTCCAGCCACCAACGCTACCACTGATATTTTCTCCTTCTGATAATTTGCAAAAGGAAGGGAGAATCAACTCCCAAGTCCTTCATTAAGACAGGCTTAATGGTGATACACGGACTACACTCAAGAATGGTGCCAGGGTTGGCGTGGTAATAGGCAAATATGGGCAGTCTTCAAGCTGGGCCGGGAATGAGTGGGGCACATGAGAGCTTCCTACCCTTGTGTGGAGCGAGGTCCCCAGAGAATCTGATCAGTCAGGGTGTGCGTGGGTGGGGACGAAGGGCAGAGAAATTCTGTTTTCTGGCAATTGTGCTGGGTTGTGAAGTGCGTTGATCATTAGCTTACTCAAGTTGATTCGTTCCAGGTGGCACAGCATGTGAGAGACAGGGCGGGAAGGGACGAGCATCCAAGTCCTCACCTCGGGGCGGTCCCGCGGGGGTTCCAGCAGGGGGCGCCCCGAGCTCCGGGCCGAGTGTCCGGGCGCGCCTCCAGCCGGCGCCTGGGACCGGGCTGGCCGCTCCGCCCCCTCTGCTCCTCGGCGGCTCTGCGGGCGGACGCCGGGCGCAGGGAGCAGAGCAGAGCGGAGCGCCGCGCACCCCGCCGCGCCCCGGTGCACGTCCAGCTCTCCGCACATGCAGCGCAGCCTTTCGCCGTGAGTAGCGCCCGGGCCGCGGGATTCGACGGCAGCAGTGGCTGGGGTGGTCGGGCATTGCCTGTCTAGGATATAGCCGTTCTGTGGTTTGTGCGCTGGGACGGCACCCGGAGGCCAGTCTGCAGGCTACTACTACCTCGGGGTGCCTCCTAAGCTTGACACTCTGGTCCCAGAGACGGGATGGGGATTGACGGACAGAGGCCTGACATCTGGGCAGGAGAATGGAAACAACCATGCATCAAGTTTGGCCCCCTCAAAAGTCCCCAATAGGAGAGAAACAAGCCCAGCCTCTGTGGGCTCACACCTCCTCCTCCCCGCCTCAGCCCGGGAGGTTGCTTCCTGTGAAATGAACCTCCAGTGTGGCCTAACAGCTGCGGGCAGGTGGAGGGACACTCCCTGGTTCCCTGTCATCTAAAGGTAGCTGGGGGCAGCTCTTTTGGTTTCTGACACTAGTTCCCAACTAACTGGCTTGGCATCCTAGGGGAATTTTGTTGACTAAAAGTGGCTGGTACCTTGACTGCTTCAGAGTTGGGTTCAAAGCCCTCCCTGTCTCCACCTGCCCGCCGGTTAAGTTTTTGGCATCTAAAGTCATGGTATTGATAGACCAGTAGCTGTCTTTGGAGGCTTGACTGAAGTGTCAGGAATGGGTGGGTATCTGTTGCCCCGGGACAACAAACTACCTGCTGGAGGGAATAAACCAGCCAACCCTGACAGCTTCTCTAGAGCCTTCTATTCTGTTAGATGTGGGGGGCAAACAGTCCGGCTGCCCAAAGAAGCTGAACCTTTTATTAAAAGACTGAGTTTTTCTCATGTCAACTCAGGGAGGTGGCTGACCTTCTGAGCCCCAACATCCTTATCAGGGATCATCCAAAGGGGTTCTGTGATGCTAGAGTCTCCTCCCTTCTGCTGGCACTGCTGGCAGTTTCCCCAGACCTGAGTCTGAGGATTCTTCATGTGTGTGTGTATGTGCGCACGTGTTCCAAACCACTGCCTGTCCCTGCCAAACTTGGGCACCTTCTCCTTGGAACTGTTCTCCCAGAAGCCACTGGCTTTCCAGTCCTGAGCCATCCATGGAGGAGTTGTGTGGGTATCAAGAGAAGCCCTGGGAAGTTTGATGGCCTAGCTGTGCCATGGTGGAAAGGTCCCTTTCCCTCTCTGGACCTCAGATTTCTCCTTTTGTCTAACAAGTGACTTAGACCCGATCCCAGTGGGTTCAGACTTTTGTTTCAATGTTAAGTTTTTACCCCAAACCCCAGTCCACAGCAAGGATACCGTGGGATGGGAGTGCTCTGTATCACTTCCTCAGCCTGCTGACTTCTGAGGAAGAGAGTAAACTGGAAAGGTAACTGGGAGGTCCCTTTCTGTGGGGTCCCAGGAGGTCTATGTTACCTCCTAGAGTGTTGCTTGCCATTAAGGCCATGGGTAGGAAGGAGAATTCCCAGGGCCCCCTTGGGAGGATTGTTCACATCCAGATGGGTGTCATCTTTGCAAGGTAGCCTGAGTCTCGGGTCAAAAGGCATAGTCATGTGCCTTGCCTCTGATATGTGGTTTTCAGCTTCTCAAAATTGGTGGTTATAACTCTACCTTCGAGTTACTGCACTTGACTCTGAGAATTTATCAATTGAAATGAGAATTGCTCTTGTGGAGGTGTGATGGGAGGGTGATGAGCTGCCACGGGTGTTTCATTTCGTATGGAGTATCTGAGCTGTAGCCATGAGCAAGAAGCCTGGGCCCTAACTGGAAATTACCATCTTATATTACCTTATAGTACCTGCTTATGTTAGCTACTCCCTAGGGGACAGAGGTGAGAATATTACACCCTTTGCCTTAGTGAGGCTCCAAAAGCATTTCACATATGTCATCTTACTTATAAGAAAGATCTTTCTTAGGGTGTTGGAGAGATGACCCAGTGGTTAAGAGCACTGGCTGCTCTTCCAGAGGACCTGGGTTCAGTGTTCAGCACCAACATGGTGGCTCATGATCATCTGTAACTTCAGTTCAGAGGATCTGATGCCCTCTTCTGGCCTCTTTGGGCACCGCAGACATGTGGTGCATAGACAAACATGCAGGCAAAACAACCATACACCTACAGAGAAATAATTCTACAAAAACAGTCTAAAAAAGAAAGTAGATATTAGTTTACTCCATGCCTCTCACCCCAGGATCTCATATATCCAAGGCTGGCCTTGCACTCATTATGTAGACGAGGGTGACTTTGAACTTCTGGTCCCCCTGCCTCTACCTCTGGAGTGCTGAGATTATAGCTGTGAGCCACCATTCCTGGTTTATGGAGTGCTGAGGATCGAAGCCAAGGCTGCTTTGTGTCTGTTAGGCAAGCATTCTACAGACTGAGCTGAATCCCCAACACTGTTAATTCTCCATTTCGTTTTCTTCTTGGAGATAGGGTCTTACCCTATGGCCCACACTGGCCTGAAACTCAAGGCACACCTTGAGTGCTGGGATTACAGGTGTGTGCCAACCATACCCAGTGCATTTGGCACTGGGGATGGAAACTCGGGCTTTCTATAAAAGTAACTGATAGCTGAGATCTCTCCTCCACCCTGTGGATAAGTCTTCTCCAAATTGAACCAAACAGCATAAGATCTTTTTGTGGGACCTGGTTTCTTTTGTTCTTCGTGCTTCATGCTCCACCCTATTGTGTAGTGACTCCCTTGTTCTATTGATGGGCATTTGGTTGGTTTCAATTTTTAGTTGTTGCTAGGAGTTTAGTTGATGCTACATGGACCATTCTTGCTGCATGTGTTTCTCACAGTACGTTCACAGAGATGGTTCCACAGTATTCAGAGTGATGTTTCGAGGTGTGCACTGCCTGGCAGTGTCTAGGTGTTCTGGTTGCTCTACACACTTACCCCGCAGTATGGTTACTAGGGCTGTTTTCCATGGATGTTAGTTTGAAGCCCAGAAAAACTATCTTGTCCTCAGTTAAGGGCAATGTGGTCGTAAGTAACGGAACCGGGATTTGAATCCAAACCTGTGTGGCTGGATCTCTCTCTTTCTTCAAAATTTATTTTTATTATCTGTGTATGAGTGTTTTGCCTGTATGTATGTCTGCCACATTTGTGCCCGATGCTTGTGGAGGCCAGAAGAGGATGCCAGTTCCCCTGAAATGGCAATTTCAGATGGTTGTGAACCATCATGTGGATGCTGGGAATCAAACCCAGGTCCTTTGCAAGAGCAGTCAGCGTCCTTAACCACAGAGCCGTCTCTCCAGTCTCTTTCTTTTTGAGTCAGGCACAGATTATGAACCAGAATGAGAAAATTCTAACCTAATCCTAATAAGAGACTTTTTCTAGAGTTTAAAGAGGGGAAGAACAGGGTCGTGGAGTTTTACAGAGAAAGTGGCACTGGGGCGCCTAGACCCTAAGAGCATGGGGCAGCTGTCCACTGGGCTCCCATGGAAAGAGCCCTCCCCGAGGCGAGACATGGCGGGATGAACCAAGTGAACAGGAATGGTCCGCTGTGACTGTAGTGTATGATATGTGGAATAGGGACTCTATGACTGTAATGTATGATATGTGGAATGGGGAGTTGATCTGTGACTGAGTCCTCATGCCCTCCACGCTACCCCTGGCCATGTCTGGGGGAAACTGGGGGCTTCTCTGAATTCATCTCAGCCCCGATTGGCAAACGGAGCTGGCCTCTCACCAAAGGGAAGCTCATAGCTCTCCTGGGACCATGCTTCGTGTTCCTGCCAACAAAATTTGGGGTGGGGTGGGGTGGGTCTTTCTGCTTTTCTCTCTCTCTGTGGGGATTGGTGCCCTTCCCTGAGAGTTGATGAATGGTTTGTTTGGAATGAGTTTCAGGAGGCTGGCGGGGGATATTGAAAGTGAAGACAGGTTCAGCTTCTGATCCTGGTTGAGTCAACCTTGCTAAGGGGATGCTGAAACCTGTTCCCGAGAAGTGAGTGTGGATGTCTCCATGGCCATGGGAAGCAGAGACACAGTGGCCTGGGCTAGGACAGTAAAACCATCCTCCTCCTTACTTGTACAGTACCTTACATCTCCCCCTGCTCCAGTGGCTCCCATGCTGGTGTGTGAAGTAGATGCTAGGGATTATAGGGGTGTCTCCATTTACAGACGAGGATGAGAAAGAGTGCCAGCCTGCTGTGGGTTACAGGGATAATCCACATCAACCTAGTCTTGTGTCTAGGCTTGCTCATGTTAGTATCTGTGCACACTCAGGCCCTCCCTGAGTACACAGCGGGCATGAAGAAGGAGGATACATGAAGGGTCATGGGTGCCCACAGGCAGGTGACCCTGAAAGTGAGATCCGGGAGCTAGGCCAGCTCTGTCTAAGGGTCTCAAGGGTCTGTGTGCTTTGGCAGAAGAATTGAAGGAGTGGACATTTTGGTAATGGGGCTCTGGTTTGTGAGAAGGAGAAATGTATATATCCATTGACATCTGCAAGAGCCCCAGTCTCTTGATGTTGGTGAAACCTATCCTAGGTGACGGTCCCTCTAAACCTAGAGAGGAGAGTTTTTCAGGGTCACGGACTGAGTGTGGTTGGCATTTGATTGACAGGCAGAAGAGAGGCTGCCCATGCTAGCCAAAATAGGCTAAGGAGACCTTTACTAAGGATCCTTGAGTGACCCATGCATCAGCTGGCCTTATCTCTATAATGGGGCCCTGCCTGCAGGGTGCTGTCCTTTGGAAAGGAGATCACAGGGGGAGTTACAAGCCCCAGGGTGAGGATTCCCTGTGGCACAAACTGTCCCCTGTCTTCTGCTGAGTTGCCCCGCGCAGGCAGAGATAGCCGTGTTCCACAGATGAAGAAACAGGGTTCCTTTGCCAAGGGATGAGGTCACCGAGCTAGATGTGGGTAGCGCTGGAACCAGCACCCGAGGCTCCTGACTCCTGGTGCTCTTTTAATTTGTCACACCATCCCCACCCATATTCCCTAGGAGGTGATGAGTGAACATTACCAATCCGTTCAGACTCGCCATCGGGTGGCACTGCCCCCAAGGAAGCTGAGGTCATGATAATCCCTTGTCTTTCCTCAGCACCTAATCACTCACAAAACAGTTTGATGGCTTTGAAATTGGATTTTTTACAGTATTGGCCCCATTTTACAGATGGGAAAGCACAGTGTCTGGTAACTTAAATGGTTTACCCAAACAAAACTGGGCTTTCCGTGTTGGGCAAATAGTCTACCCCTGAATTGTATCACCATATATTGGCTGTAGGAATATTATTTTATATGTAGAGGTGTTTTGCTTGCATGGGTGTCTGCATATCACAGGTGCACAGTGCTAGGTGAAGCCAGAAGAGGGCATCAGATCCCCTGGAACTAGAGTTATATGTGATTGTGGCCCACTATGTAGGTGCTGGGAATGGAACCTGAGTCCTCTGGAAGAGCAGCAAGTGCTCATAACCACTGAGCCTTCGCCCCAGCCCAGCTCTTGATTTTTTGAGACAGGGGTTCACTGTTTTGTCCAGACTGGCCTTGAATCCTTGATCCCCCCCACCTCTCAGTTATGGGGTCATAGATTCCCAGCTGCAGACAGACGCCTCTTGTCCGAGTAAAGCTGAATTTAGTAAGAATAAATAGCTGAAGTTCCTGTGGTTCTGTTTCTCCGTGAACTTCTTCAGACAGATCTGAACAAGCAGGAAGGGCTCTTTTTCTATTTCAGAAATAGGAGACAGGTGTGGTGGTACATGCTTGTGATGTCAGCACTGGAGATGCTGAGGCAGGAGAATTACTACAAATTTGAGGCCAGCCAATGAACTGTAGACCAACAGAGGCTCATAGCAAGACCCCGTGTCCAAAAATAAAATAAAATAAAAATCAAATAATAGCTTTGGAGAGATGGCTTAGTTATTAAGAGCTCTCTCCCTTCCAGAAGACCTGAGTTGAGTTCCCAGAACACATATGAAGTGGTTCACAACTGGCTGTAACTCCAGCTTATGGGCATCTGACATCCTCTTTTGGCCTGCACTTGTGTGCTCATAAACCAAAACATACATATAGATATTAATAAAATAAAACTTAAGAGAGGAATAAAACCTATATGTCTTAGAGTTACTATTGTTGTGATAAAACACCATGACCAAAGAAACTTGGAAAGGAAAGGGTTTAGCCGGCTTACACTTCCACATCTGTTCATCATTGAAGGAAGTTAAGACAAGACTCAAACAGGGCAGGATCCTGAAGACAGCAGCTGATGCAGAGGCTATGGAGGGGAGCTACTTATTGGCTTGCTCAGCCTGCTTTCTTTTCTTTTTTTTTTTTTTTTTTGTAAAGATTTATTTATTATATGTAAGTACACTGTAGCTGTCTTCAGACACTCCAGAAGAGGGAGTCAGATCTCATTACGGATGGTTGTGAGCCACCATGTGGTTGCTGGGATTTGAACTCTGGACCTTCGGAAGAGCAGTCGGGTGCTCTTACCCACTGAGCCATCTCACCAGCCCTCAGCCTGCTTTCTTGTAGAACCCAGGATCACCAGCCCAGGGATGCCACCACCTGCAATGGGCTCGACCCTCCACCATCAATCACGAACTAGAAAAATGCCTTAAAGCCAGATCTTATGGAGGCATTTTCTCAATTGAGGTTCCCTCTTTTCTGATGTCTTGCGCTCCTGTGAAGTTGCAAACTAGCCAGGACGTTATACATCAGTGGTTCTCAACCTTCCCAATGCTACCACCCTTTAATACAGTTCCTCATGTTATGGTGACTCCCAACCATAAAATTATTTCATTGTTCATTTATTTTTGCTACTGTTATGAATCATAATGTAAATGTGTAGTATGTAGTATATCTGATATGTGACACCCCCCGCCCAAGGGGTCAGGACCCACAGGTGAGAACCCCTGGTATGCGGCCTCAGCACAGGTGAGAAGCTCACACGGACCTGTTCCTAAGGAATCAAGCTGTGGGCAACTGAAACCGTCTTGCCCTTTGCAGTTGGTTGCTTTCCAAACTCAGACTCTTAGGCTTGTGCTCGGCCATCCTAAGCTTCGGTTTCTTTCCATTTCAGGATTGTATGGTCCAGGCCTCGATGAGGAGCCCAAATATGGAGACGTTCAAACAGCAGAAGGTGGAGGACTTTTATGATATTGGAGAGGAGCTGGGCAGGTAAGAGGTTTCGTGAGAGGAGGAGGGGTGTGCATGGACAGACACACTCTTCTCTGGGTCGGTTGCTGTTGTAAAGCTGGACTTGTCACAGGGCTGTCGGGAGGCTTGCAAAACAGGCCCGAGGTTTATTCATCCTCATGGGTGACTCTGCAGATCATGTGTCTCATGACAGCAGAGGTGTGCAGCTTGAGGCTGCGATTTCTATATACTCTAACTGCCCACTCAGGGGAGTCTTCATGTATCCATCATTACCCCCACCCAAAAGCCCCTCTCCAGGCTGCCTGGACATCTGACCCATCGGTTTTGTTCTCCGTGTCCCATTGGGATTCCCCATGGTTTCCCAGGATTTTCTTTTGAAAGCTGGAGTCTGAATGGGAGGTGAAGTAATCCTTCCGAAAAGGGATTTGTATTGAGTAACAGCCACACCAGCCTCGTCAGGGAGTTTCTGGGATCTGAGTTGTTTCCTCAGAGTAGGGCTGTACTAACCCTCTCATCACCTCAAAGTCACTACTTTGTACAGGGAGAGACTGGATTTTCTGAGGCTTCCCTCTGGACTTCCATTTTTAAGAATGGCTGACTTTTTAGATGGTATTTTCGCGGTTACAAAACACCAGTCCTGAAGTTCTGATCTCAAAAGCATGTGGGGGATGGAAGTGACTTTCACTCTGGTCTCACGGGTGGGAGACGGCAGGGTAGGGCTTAAGGGAGTTTCTCAAAGTTGCTGAGGGCAGCAAGCCACAAAGCCAAGGTTCCAACCTGTCAGGTCGGTCCCTGCACACCTGTCCTGCGTTCTCGTGTGAGCAAGGTTCTTGCACGCTCACATGTTTCTCGGGGCAACACCATCTCAGCCCTTCGCACTCAGAACAGAGCAAAACCACGGGCTGTTTAGGGTGCCTATCAAACTGGACAGGTAAAGCAGGAAGCTTCTTGCTTTCTTTAGAACTGTTGACTGTTGAATTAGCACTAATTCTTATATCCTTTGTTTTAAAGGCAAACAAAGTAGGGCCAGAGAGCCTTATTCCAAGATGAGAGGCAACAGGGGCATGGGTTAGGGAGTAACCCCTCCCCAGGCCGGTTGGGTGGGGAGCGAATATCTGCAGACTTCAAGGCTCCTCAGCCTTCTGTTGCTAATCTTGGGCCTAGAAAAGGGGTGTGAGAGGGATAGAAGGTGGAGGCTTTGGGGTGCTCTTCTGGAGCCTGCCTCTGAATGAAAAATCAGGGTGACTTTGCTGCAGGCCTTTCTGCCCCGCCCCCCGCCCCCCCCCCCCCCCCAGCACAGGAAACTGGCCTCTCTTGGCAAGGAACTGCCCAGGGTGTCTGAGTTGGTGTTCTTGCCGTTGCCTGTGTTCTGTGCTAGGGGTACAATGATGTGCAAGGGACTATGCATATGTCCCCCCTGGAACTCCAGCCTGAGAGAGGCTTGCTTGACAACGAGGCCAGAGTGGGGCTGGACTGATGTCTGAGGGGCAGAGAAACTGAGAAGTTGGCTGGTCAAGGGCCCTGGAGAAGGATCCAGAATTCCTGGGGAATTCTTGTGTCACCTTCTCCTTGCCTTGCCTCTCCACCACTTTGGACATGAGCTATTAGATCTGGGAGACAATTGAGTTTGCAGGCTGCAGGGGCTGGGTCTCTCCATCTCCAAAGGTTGATGGAGTCGACAGAGACTGGGACTTGTGGAGTGGTCAGACATGCTAGGACTTGGCTACAGGTCTGTGAGCCATTAAGAATCCTTCCTTCCAGGATCCTTATTTGACAGATGTAACTGAGGTTCAAGTAGAGAAGGGTCCTGCAGGGGGCTATAGAATGGACTGGAATTAGAGCTACTTTGAGGATACCACACAGTGTTTTGGTAGGGTAGGAGGTGCTGGGGGGCCCAGCGCAGGATTCTGATGTGTGCTGTGCGACTGAGTGCTCTAGCCACTGAGTGAAGCTCTTAGCCTACAACCAAATCAACTTGCAAAAAGTGATCCGTTTCATTTTACATATTGAGGACCTACTGTGTGCCAGGCATGACTGAAAGCAGTACTAAGTAAAACATGTGTCCTGTCTTCTTGTAGTCTTTGGTTTATTGATGCAGAGAGGCACCAAAAAGAGGATTTACAGAGGATGAGTCATGGTCAGGTCAGATACGAAGGGAGAGCACAGGGTGCTTTGAAGGAGAAGAACGGGAGATACATTTAAAATGGGCTGGTGAGAGAGACTGCTCTGAACTCTGGCCTCCGTGCCGAGTGTGGCTGTACACACTTCTGCTCCAGCCTGCTCATGATGCTGGAGGTTGTCTGCTGTTTCTAGAGTGTTTAGAGAGATGCTGGTTTGGCCTTCCTAACTCCCAGTGGGGAAGAACAGGGAAAACTGACTGGAGCCAGGCTCATAAAGAGAATCCCATTTAACCCATTGTCTTGTATGAAGCTCAGACTGGTGGCTTATCCAAGGTCACAAAGTATGTGAGGGTAGGGGCTGGTGATCAAGTTTGGGGTCCTATCCTTGAAGGAACATAAAAACCCACAGACACAAAACCATTTACTTTATTCGAATGCGTCTGGGGAGTGGGAGAGAATGTAAGGTAGGGGAGTTGGTTCCTTCCCCCTCTTCTGTTTGGCTTTGAGAGTAGGTGTTTGGGGTCAAAGCTAGCAACATAATAAGACCTCTGTGTCTCAAAACAAGCAGCCAGGTGTATGACGTACAACCTAATCTCCATGCTTGGGAAGAAGCAGAAGGGGGTCTCTGTGTGTTAGAAATCAACTGTCACTCACCTGGTAAGACCCTATCTCAAAAACAGACAAACAAACAAACAGAAACAAAACAAAACAAAACAAAAACCCCACAACAACAGCAACAAAACCATGTTAAATTATCAGCTAGTTTTATTGTTGTACCTTTCCTCTAACTGGCCAAGGGTGTTTCTCACTCTTGTACACACCCCTCCTCCTTTGTGTCTACTTGTGCATGGAGTTCACATTCCTCAGAGAGCTAAGGAGGCCCAGACAGCAGAGAGGGGCAGGCGGCTCAGGGAGAGACTAGGCATGAGATTAGGCCTGCCTTGAAGTTGTTTGTGCTGGGCTCTTTGATGTCAGGCAATATCTAGTTTCCTATCTCAGGCATCAGACCACACTGAAACTAAGGCCAGACATCCACCCAACTTCTGTGACTTGTTTCTGCCCTTGCTGTCCCCCTCTGCTCTTAAAAATTATCATTTTAGGGGGCTGGAGAGATGGCTCAGAGACTAAGAACACTGGCTGCTCTTCCAAAAGGCACGAGTTCAATTCCCAGCACAACAAGGCAGCTCACTACTGTCAGTCGTGTCAGTTTCAGGGAATCTGATATCTTCTTCTGGCCTCCATGGCACTAGGCATGCATATGTTGCACAGACATACATGCATGTAAAACACCCACACATATGAAAAAAATCATACTTTTTTATTGAGATATAAATTAGTTGCTATCTCCCCAATAGCTTACTATGGGGGGGGGGATTCCATTCCATACTCTTCCTAAAGAGTTAATCAGCTTTTATTCTAGACCCCCACATCTATGACATTAAACCATTTTACACACTAAAGTGTTTCCCCATTGGGTTGGAGGTCCTCCACCTGGCACCCGGCCTTCTGGGTACTTCAGCCTTTAACCCGTGGATCTCCAAGGCCCCTGTGGTGTTCATCCCTGTCCTTTTACACTTGGTAGGTCCTCAGAACCCACTGGCACCTATAATTAAACACAGAGCTTTCTGGAAGCTGCTTGGAGTTAAATGTGAAGTAGTTGACCTCTGTCACGTCCAACTCTCATAAGCCCTAGACTCCAGATAGAGTGGAAAACAGAACCAGGGAGCACCTCCCTCCCTCCACGGAGCACTCACCACCAATTCTTCATTAAAAAAGATGTACCTATTTGTTTGTGTGTGTGTGTGTGTGTGATGTGGTATGTGTACATGTGTGCAGATGCCATGGAGATCAGAAGCATCAGGTCCCCTAGAGCTGGAGTTACAAGAGTCTGTGAGCCAGTCAGAACTGGGTACTGAACTCAGGTCTTCTGCAACAGCAGTATACAGTTCCAACCTGAAGCCATCTCTCCAGTCCTACTGCATTTCCTTCCTTTAATTATGTAATTACATTTTTTTTCTGGTTATGTCTGTGTATGCATACATACGAGGACAACCTGTGGGGGTTGATTCTCTCCTTCCTCACGTGGGGCCTGGAGATTGAACTCAGGTCGTCAAGTGAGGGAGCAGGCAGCTTTCTCCACTGAGCCATCTTGGTGGCCCTGTATTTACATCTCACACCACCATGTGATGCAGAGACTATTCTAGTCCTGCAGATGAAGAAGCTCGGCCCCTGAAGCCTTGTGTAACTACCTCAAGGAACAGACCTGTGAAGTCAAGAGACACAACAAACCTCAGAGGAAGTCCAGGCTGAAAACCAGGGACTTTCTCTAGGCAGAGCCCTGTCCCTCGCCCTGATCTGGGACTTTTGTGCTGGTATTTATTTCCGGTCTCTGAGAATGTGAAGTGACTGGTTCATGTCAAGACTCAGTACAAGGGGACTCAGTGTTCCCATTTGACAGTTGAGGCAAACAAGAGACGTGAAGACATATATTTATGGTCACGCTGTCTGACGAGGACACCAGGACTCAGTTCTAGGCCTGTCACTTTGGAAAGGTCATGGGCTTTTTAGATTAATTTATTTTACTTTTGGTATATGAGTGTACACATGAGTTCACGGGCTCAGTGCAGACATGCTTGGTGTTGGCCTCAAGGAAGCCTTCTAGGCTGTAGCTATACCCTAGACTATAAGCCAGCGGCTTCTATAAGGTCTGTGTGTGTGTAGATGTATGTTCCCATCTGTGCCTTAGGCTACATCTCAGGTACCTATTGACTATTGGACATTGTCACAGCACAGGAGAGTTGGGATCAGTCCTTGTCCCATGGAGCTGAAGGCTCAACTTGGGCCCAGGAATACTCTGAAAAGCAAATGAAATCAACGCATGGACTAGATCATGTGCTAACAGAGGGACTCTGAAAACATGGACCAGGAGTTCAGATGAGGACGCTACCGCTTTGGGAGGGGCACCTTTTCATGATTGAGTCCCAGAGCTGGTGGTAAGGGATCCTTAAAGTGAGGATTGTGTCAGGACTCAGGAGTGGTGGGCCTGGGCTTGGGTAAAAGAGCAGAAAAGCGTGAAAAACCCCAGCTGCGTGCAGAGAGCCCAGGATGACAGACGTCCTGGATGGGGGGCTGGAGGGGGGGGTGTTCATCACCCATTGTAAGGAAAACAAAGCACAAAGCCACTCAAACAAAGTGGCTGCAGGGAGCCTGCTTCAGTCAGTGGGAAACTCAGCATCCATGCAAATTGTTCTGCTGGATGGGTC
Source organism: Mus musculus (assembly GCF_000001635.26). NCBI lineage: Eukaryota > Metazoa > Chordata > Mammalia > Rodentia > Muridae > Mus > Mus musculus. The sequence goes on from NC_000075.6 coordinate 66,170,798, forward strand.
CCCGCAGAGCCCAGTCCTATGAGATCCTGAGGGCTGTGAGGCTCTCCTGAGGGCTCACTGAAGTCACCGCTCCCCAGGATTTGTGGATGTCCTTTATTTGCTATTCATTCGTTTCTTGTCAGCGTGTAGATGTGTGTGTGTGTGTGTGTGTGTGTGTGTGTGTGTATGTTCACTCACTAAAAAAAAAAAAAAAAACCTTTCTGTATACCCAGAGTTCATATACTTGATTTTCAAATGTAATAGAAAAAAAAATTGTAAGAAAAATGGAGTTCCTGTGAACTTTCACCCAAATTAAAAAGATGATTTATTTATTTATGTTTTTTCTTTTTTAAAGATTTATGTATTTACTTTATGTATATGAGTACACCATTGCTCTCTTCAGACACACCAGATCTCATTACAGATGGTTGTGAGCTGCCATGTGTTTGCTGGGAATTGAACTCAGGACTTCTGGAAGAGCAGTTGGTGCTGTTAACCACTGAGCCATCTCTCCAGCCCCCTTATTTGTGTTTTTATTTAGTGTGCTTTGTGTGTGTGCGTGTGTGCGTGCGTGCGCTGTGTGGAGAAAATACTAAGCAATGAGTCTCCAGCAAGTGTGCATTCCTTGTGGCTTTGCCAGCACTTACTCTTTGGTATTGGTGTGTGTGTATGTGAAGGTATGTTAAGATTTTTCCATTGGGAATTTCAAGCAGTAAAAATCTTGTTTACCTTCCCCTTAACCTTAGCCTTTATTGTCCTTGTTTCTTTACTTTTCCCACTGTAGTATTTCTGCCTTGTTTCGTTACATTTCATGGGTCTTGCAACGTTCTCGCCACAGAAAGGAAGCTGGGGCACATACAATCTGCCCTGTGTCACATGTGATGAAAACAAGGCACTCCACTGACCCAGGCCAGCAGGGACGAGGGGCAGATCTCGGAATAGATGAGTGGGTGCTCCCTCTTCCAGTTGTAGAGAGGACGTGAGGTCCTGGGGAGCCCAGGGTGCTAGTTCGAGGGTTCTGCTTGGAAACATTCAGAGTGCCGTTGGGAGAGTGGGTGCTTGAGGTAGGGTGCTTTTGAAAGGAGACAGGCATGAGCTCTTATTCTCCCTGTTGCTAGGGAAACCAGAGTTGGGGCTCTGAGCCTCCCCATCAATTCATCTGGAGTAAAACACCCAGGAGTCTTAGGCAGTGCAGGTGGGAGGTGCTGCCCAGCTCGGCCATCCAGGGCCTCCCACAAAGGGACAGCCACAGCCTCTTCACACTGCCCAGTCCCAAAGTAGACTTTCAAACCTAAGAACTTTATTCCCCATTGTCTAGTCCAGAGGACAGAAAACTGCAGTCTCACATGAAAAAATCTGAGTTGACCTGTGTGTGAGACAGGCCCTGGAGCTTATTAGGTGGCCTGGCTAGCTTTGTGTGTCAACGTGACACAAGCTATAGTCATCAGAGACACAGGAGCCTTGGTTGAGGGCGTGCCTTCCTGAGATCCAGCTGTAAGGAATTTTCTCATAGTCAGCTATAATAGCAAGTTCAAGGCTAGCCTGGGATCAGTGGGAGAAGGCCCGGTCCATTGTGGATGGTGCCATGCCTGGGCTGGTGGTCCTGGGTCTTTTACTGCCTCTTGTGAGCAGGGGGTCAAAGGTATGGGCCACTATGCCCAGCTATGGTAGGTTTTACAAGTGAACTTTTCCAGTGTATTTGATGGTAGGGAACTACAACCTAGAACTGTAAGCAAGCAAAATGGTGTCTGTATTCCCATATCCATCTGAGAACCAGTATTTAAAAAAAAAAAAAAAATCCTCAAGTACTTAGTATATGTTGAATTACAACACTTAAAAACTTGCAGAAAAGTTTGCCTTTTCCCATGTTATATAATAGCATAGATAATCATGTGGATCTTGCTTTTTGGTCCCCAGTCCCTCAAATATTTACCATTTGGCCCTTTGCTGAGAAAAATGTGCCTCCTGTTCCTCTTCAGGAGAGCTGACTGTTGACACAGTCGAACTCCTTAAAGTGGACACCCAAGGAGGAGAAGGAACCAGGGTACAAACAGGCCTCAGTGAAAGGGGAAGAGGCAAAAGTGAGCAGAGGCCCCCAGGCCCCCTGCTCTGCTGTCCCCCTCACCGCCCATGAAGGGCCCCCAGGCACTCAGGGATCGCAGAAGCCTCTTCTTTTCAGAATCATGGGGCACCCAGGTGAATCCTGCCATTTTCAGAGAGGGTCTGAGGCAGGAAGAAGGGAAGGAGACTGGGGTACCAGGGACTGTCCTCTCTGGACCCCGCTCTGCACTAGGCACCGGCCTAATGGTCTGCCTTAATCCTTGCAGCCAATTGGGGTGCTATGAATTCTTCCTTTTGTATAGTTGAGGAAGCAGAGGCTTAGGGAATTTAACCAAGTAGCCAGCATGAGTCAGAGCTGGGATTTGCTGATGACGCCTGACTCTCGTCCAGTGCTCTCTTTAAGGTACCAAGTTGCCTAGGGTTTTCTTTCTGCCTATGACCCCCAGGTCCCTCCAGAGAGCATGGAGGAAGATTCACCAGTGCCTTTGGCAGTTTACTGGACATCTGCTGAGAGTCCCCGTGTCCATCTCATGGCTTCCCATCGTCCCTCTACGGCAGCATCTAACCAGAGGCTCTGGTACCTTAGTCTTGAGTCCTGAGCTGCTGGACTGTAGCAGGCTGGGCACAGGGCCTGGAGTATGACAAAGTGACCTTCTGTTTTTAGGTCATTTATGCTTAGCACTTCAGGGTGAAACTACAAGCAGAGAGGAGACCATGGTTGGCATGGTTCTTTCTGGGTAGTGTGGCATTCTTACCAGTCTGTGCTCTGGAGGTGCCTGGGCCGAGAGGGGGTGAGAGCAACTGAGACCCACTCAGGAGGACAGCCCAGGGCCAGACCCCAAAGGGCCCATCCTAGCAGCACAAGTCTTGAGCCCTGGAGTCACCACGTCCACACATGATCCTGACTCAACCATTGTGAAATGCTTGATGTGAACATCTTGGCTCTCTCATAGGCTGTGTTTATTTGTCCTGAGATGGACACTGACTTACAGGGCTGTCAAAACCCCACACATACAGTATGAGTCCTCTGTGTTTTATTTATTTATTTATTTATTTATTTATTTATTTAGAATCTCTGTCCTTATTTTGAATCTCCATCCTTAAATGAACATTGCTGGCCTGGCAGCACACACCTTTAATGCCAGCACTTGGGAGGCAGAGGCAGGCGGCTCTCTGAGTTTGAGGGCAACTTGGTCTACACAGTGAGTTTCAAGCCAGCCAGGGCCACACAGTGAGTCCCTGCCTCATAAATAGTGGTGGCAGCAGCAGTGTTGGCAGTGGCAATGGTGACCAAGGTGATATGTGTGTGTGTGTGTGTGTGTGTGTGTGTGTGTGTGTGTGTGTGTGTGTAGGTTCAGGAGAGGTGGCTTAGCAGTTGAGTTCTTATGGCTTGCAGAGAACCCGGGTTTGGTTCCCAGTGCCCAGACAGTGCCTTATAACTGCCTTTAGGGCTGGAGAGATGGCTCAGCCGTTAAAGGCTAGGCTCACAACCAAAAATAACTGCCTTTAACTCCAGTTCCAGGGGGATCAGACACCTTCTTCTGGATTCCACATGTAGCAGACATGCACATGGTACACACATAGGCATACAGGCATTTATACATACATATAAAATGCATGTATATATATATATATATATTTTTTTTTTTCCTTTAAAGAGCATTCCGTTCCAGGGCATTAGGAAATCCGGTTGCCTGACCTAGCCCTTCCAAGGCCTCCAGGGAGTGCTTTCTCCTCCGCAGCCAGGCTCTCAGAGCTGGGGGAACACCTTCTTGTAGACAAGGCTACTCTTTCTCTGTGACCTATCCCAGCAGGGACAAAGGGCCCAGTCTGTATCTGCCCTTCATCTCTGAGAGGACTGCAGGGTCAACTGAGTTTCATACCATGATCAGAGGTGCTGAGAGAAAATTCTGCATAGAAAAGATGGTGGCTTCCAGTGGGGTGACAGACAGACATCTCTGATCATGTGACTTGTGTACTCTGCCATGCTGCCTTTGGCATTTCTTGTACTTATCACCCAAGAGAGATGGTCCATCCTTCCACAGTTGGACAGTTGGACTCTGTTGTTATAGCCTCTCCCTGGGTGGAAATTGCATCTTTTCCTTTGTTTTGTTTTTTGTTTCTGGTTTGTCTTTTATTTTTGAGTCAAGGTTTCATGGTATAGTCTAGACTGACCTTAAATTCATGATTCTCCTGCTTCTGTTTCCCACATACTGAGATTACAGGCATGTGCCACCACACCCAGTGACTTCTTTTGTAGATTCAAAAGTATGTTGAAATTTTTCTCCAAGACAAAGCCAGTTCTGAGGCTGGAAAGATAGCTGTCAGTAAAGTGCTTGTCATGCAAGGTGGATGGCCCCTGAGGAGCATGACTCAGTATTAGTGTCTGATCTGGAAGCACACACACTCATGCACGTATGCACACACACACACACACACACACACACACACACACACACACACACACACACACACACACTCTCGCACACATCTTTACCACCACTACTGTCACCACGGCAATAGTAGCAACCCTAACAGAACAGACAGTAGGAAGCCATTGTGCCCATCTTACAGATAAGAAAGCAAAGGTACAAAGGTCCAGTCTCTGCCCTGGAGAACAGAGAAGACAGATGAGTGGAGATAAGGCATCAACTCAGCTCTGAGCAGCACCCTTGAAACAATTCCTGAGAGGATGATGTTTAAAAGCCCATCTTGAGCTGGAGAGCTGGCTCAGCAGCTAAGAGCACTTCCTGTTATTACAGTGAACAGACCTGAGTTTGATTCCTAGTACTCACCTGGTGGCCAACAACTGTCTGTAACTCCAGTTTCAGGATCTGATGACCTCTTTTGGATGCCAAAGTCACTATGCAGGTGGTATACACACACACACACACACACACACACACACACACACACACACATAGGGAAAATGCTCATTCACATAAAATAAAAATAAATACATCTTTAAAAGCCATCTTAAAGCAGGATACCTACAGTAGTTGTTGAGTTTGGAGTCATGACTAACATCTCGTGTGAACCCTGATTGGTTTCTCCTGGAGTCCGTGCATGCTCCTATAAGACTTCCTGCTGGTTAGGAAGCTCTTCAGGTTGTAGGTTAGAGGCACTAGGTCTACCACCCTCTTCCACAGTTCCTAGTGTCCCTTCTCTCCTGGAATTTTATATGTTAGGCTGTATCTGTGGGGCAGCTAAACTACCATCTCTAGCATGTGGCCAAGAATTGGTCCTTTAAGGTCAAGGGTCAAACTTGGGTGTGCATTACTGCTGGTGGCCTGTGTGAGTCTGGGCAAGTTGCTTCGATTCTCAGACCCTTGTTTTTCATCATGTGTGAATGAGAAAGGCATATATGCACTGTGTACTTTATCAGGTCAAGATTTGAACGCAGCCCTCTCCTGAGGACTGACTGAGGCTATGGTTGAAAGGTGACGCATGATGACTGTCATCTGTGGCCACACATCTGAACCATGGATTTCAAACAAACATGCATGCAAGAGTTTAGATTTAGAAGTCTGGGATAGTGCTTGCTTCTGTGTAGAATATACAATTGTACAAAGTCAGTTCTTCAGATGGTCCTTGAGATACACAGTAGGCTCTCTGGGATGTTGGCTTATTCTTTTCTTTCCTTCATTAAAGAAGTTTCTTTGTTATCTGTCTTGGCTATGTTAATTTACTTACAATGGATGCCTCTGGACTCTGTTCTTTCCCACTGTGTGTGTGTATTTATGTGCATGTACACATGAGTGTATGTATGTATATGTATGTACTCATGAGTATATGTATGTGCATGTATGTGTATATGTGTATGTATGTAAATATGTGTGTATGTGTATATGTATGTGAATGAGCATGTGCATAGAACTGTGCATGTATGTGTATATGTGCATGCGTGTGCATGCATACACGGTGGAGGTCAGAGGACAACCTTTAACGTTCTTACCCTTTACCTCTTTTGAGAGGTGATGGTGTTTGCCGATGTGCCTGTGTGCCACAGTCTAGCTGGTGGGTGCATGAGCCTCTGGACACCCTCCTGTTTCCACCCCCTATCTAGCTATAGGCATGCTAGGGTTGGAGACATGTCCTACTATGTGGGTTCTGGTGATATAGGCATGCTAGGGTTGGAGACATGTCCTACTGTGTGGGTTCTGGTGATATAGGCATGCTAGAGTTGGAGACATGTCCTGCTGTGTGGCTTCTGGTGATCTGAGCGCAGGTCTCACCTTGGACGGCAAGTGCTTTTACCCAGTGAGCCATTTCCCTGGCCTAACCTAATGCTTTGAGGGAAATAGCTATTGACTGGAGGAAGAACGTTGACTGTCTAATTGTCCACAATGCAGGGCTGTTCCTCTATTGTCTCTTTAAGATTGCCTAATGCCCAGCACCATCAAGACTTGCTGACCCATGTTGATTTTGACTAGCTGGTTACTAGTTATCCTTGTAAAACTGCCTTACATGTCTCTAATGTGTTTACTTCCTTCAGTTGCCACCTTAGTTTGCCCTTTGCAGAGCAGGGATCTCAGCCATGTCTTCCTGCACAGCATCTGAAAGAGTGTTGGGAGAAAGTGGCTTCTACACCAAAGGAGATGACTCAGCTAGCCCACCCTCTCACCCACTCACTAGCTAATAGTTCTCAGCTAGCCCACCCTCTCACCCACTCACTGTCTAATAGTTCTCAGCTAGCCCACCCTCTCTCCAACTCACTAGCTAATAGTTCTCACTACAGAGACTCTGCCCAAGACTTTTAGCGAATCGTTCTTTTTCTGCCGATCCTCTGCTCTTATCACTCCTCTTGTCTTCTTCCTAACATCTCTCAGCCCTCGTACTTTATAAATGCTTTCTTTCCCTCTGAGACAACCACATGGCTTCTTCTTCCCAGCCCCATCCAATTCAGAGCCCCCTAGAGTTTGTTTCATAGATCCCTGTCTTAAGCAACATGTTTTCTAGGGTGCAGGCTGCGTTCCAAGCTAGACTGTGAACCCTTTGAAGATGGGGCCAAGTGTTAGACTTAGTGTCCTTGGTACTTCTAGTAGGTAGCTGGATCTATTTACATTAGGTGTTCCATACACACAGGCCAGCACAGTCACAGGCTGTGTCCAGCCTTTGCTGAACTCCTGAGGGCTATGAATCTGTCTGTACCATGGAGAAGGTAGAGATGCATCCTGGGTGGCATTTCACCAAGGCCTTGTTCCATGGCCTTTATTGTTTTCTTATCCAGGTAAGACAGAGCCAAGGGGCAAGCATGTGGAACTGTTTGACATCCTCTGGCTATTTAGAATATTTACTTGTGCACTTTGTAGTGTCCCAGGGTCATCCTGCATTGCAACATCCTTTTTTGCACTGGTGTGGGCCTGGTGACCCTTGTCCTGACTTGTTTCTTTAGCCCCAAGTGGAGTCAGGTTCTTTGGACCCAGCTAGGTGCCCCTTCTCCCAGGAAGGTAAAGTTCTGGGGGATGGGGGGTGGAGGCTCCCTTTGTAGGCAGGGCCTGCTCCCATCCGAGCAGGAAGAAGAGGAAGAATCCTGTTGCTATGGAAACTTCAGATCAGGGTTGAGGCTATCATAGGGCTTTCCAAGGATTAGAAGAATAGAAAGACTCAGCTGTGCTCTCTGGACCATTAGCCATAGACTTGGAATGAAGAACTTGGTTCAGATACCAACCAATATGTTGTGTGTCCTTGGTGTGGTACTCTCCCTTTGGGTCCTATGTCATTTTGGTGGCAGAAGCAGGATGTGAGCACAAGTCTCCTCACTCGAGGTTCCTTACTTCATCCACTTCTTCATAGAAATATTTTGCATATTTGGTGTCACAAAAAAGTCACCTTTCCTATTAACTTGTTCCTTTTGCTTCCCATAGTGCCCTTGAGTAAAGCACCTTATTCCAGTGCCCTGTTGTTGGAGGACACCCCCAAACCATGACCCTCCTGCTTTTCCTTTCTGTCGGTATTTTCCTTTAGGTCTTAGACTTTAGATTGTCCAATGGATGTATTTCTTGACAGTCTCCCAGGAGAGATGAGCAGACCGGTGTTGCCTTGGGGAGGCATCTTTGCATCCTTGGTGTATAATACAAATATGAGTGAGGGGTTGGCTAGATGTCACTTTGGATAAAGGCACTTAACATTGAGCCTGAAGACCTGAGTTTGGGCTGGAGAGATGGCTCAGCAGTTAAGAGCACTGACTGCTCTTCTGGAGGTCCTAAGTTCAAATCCCAGCAACCACATGGTGGCTCACAACCATCCATAATGAGAAACAAATAAAGAACCTATGGGCTGGAGCAAACAGGGCAGGGGTGAGTAGGGCAGTTGCAAGAGGGAGAAAGGGAAAGGGGGGATTAAAAAATACCAGTCAGCTTCCAGCTTCCTCTGTCAAGATTTAAAGGAAAAAACAAAACAAAACAAAAAAACAAAGAAACCATGCCATCTGTCTTGGGAAAAAAAAAAAAAAAAAAGACCTGAGACCTGAGATCAATCCTCAGGACCCATGTGGTGGAAGGAGAACCAACGCACGAAAGTTATCCTCTGACTTCAACATGTATGCTGTGACATGTGTAAGACTATACACAATAAATAAATGACAAACATTAAAAAAAAGAAAAAACTAAAAGATTATTATTTAATGTCAGCTGGAGAACCTAGGGTGTCATGGTATCAGTTAACCATTATTTCAAGAGACTGGGCCACTCTGGGATGACCCTTGTGGGAAATGGACCCTCTCCAACACTTGGCCTAAGTTTTAGCTCCAGTGAGTTGTATTCTGTTGTCTTCTCAGCTCTCTCTCCATGTTGATGGACTCCATGAGACAAGACAACAGAGAGTGTTAACCTAGGAGCAAAAGAGTCCTGGCTTTGGTTCTGGACCGCATGTGCCCTTTCCCTCCGAGCAAGCAGGCCCCTCCCCTGACCCCTATCACAATATGCAGACCAGAGTGGCCTTGAACTCACACCAGTCCACCTTCCCCCTACCTCTTGAGTACACCATCAGAATCAGTTAGTCCCTCTATCTTTGAAGTGCTCTCTAGCACGCCTATCCTATCATGCGTATGTGAGGCATCCTTGCTGGCCAGGAGCCACCTGCTCAGAGAGACTAGGTCCATTCCCCTGGTGCTGTGGCCTGTGGAACAGTAAAGCCTGTGGGTGCCACCGAGACTGCTGGGCTGCTGTGATTAGACAAGGTGACTTGGCACCGTGTCTGTGACCAGTGCCTATTTTAGCAACGTGGTAAATATTGACTCTGTGGTGTGAACGTGGACAGGAGAGATGACTGCATTAACTCATTCAGAGGGGAGAAGTTCACCCACCCCTGATAACATGAGATGGAGTTATGCAATTGGAAGTTTCCCCTCCCCAACAAATATGTTATGTTGTTTAGGAGTGGAGAGAATGGAAAAGAACAAGAGAGCCTTCCATGCACAGTCAGTGGCCGGCTGGGTCTCTGATTCGTTTGTTAGTTTTAAAATGAATGTCACACAGAGAAACGATATATAAGCATAGAGAGAAATCATATGCTTTTCCCGTTTGCTTTTTTAAAATTACACTTATTTATTTGCACACATATACTTGCCACAGTGCACGTGGAGGTCAGAGGACAGCTTACAGGAGTCAGCTCTCTCCTTCCACCATGTCCATCCTTGGGATAGAACTCGCGCCCTCAGGTCAGGCTTGCCCATCAGCACCCTTGCTGGCAGGGCTGCTCGCCAGCCATTTTCCAGGCTTTTATGCTGTCTACAATGATCACAGCATTTGCCACTTTTATTTGTTTTTATTTATTTTTTATTTTTTGAGACAGGGTATCCTGGAACTCACTCTATAGACCAGGTTGGCCTCGAACTCACAGAGTGAGCCTGCCTCTGCCTCCCGAGTGTTGTTGGAATTAAAGGCATGTACCACCACACCTGGTTTATGTAATATCTTCTCTTCCTCCTCCTCCTCCTCTTCTTCCTCCTCCTCCTCCTCCTCTTCCTCCTTTTAAATTTATATGGGTACACTGTAGCTGTCTTCAGACACACCAGAAGAGGGCATCTGATCCCATTACAGATGGTTGTGAGCCATCATGTGTTTGCTGGGAATTGAACTCAGGATCTCTGGAAGAGCAGTCAGTGCTCTTAACTGCTGAGCCATCTCTCCATCCCATAATATCTTTTATAATTGAAAATGAAATTGTATTTTTCTTCCAAAGAGTCTGAAGGATCTTTCAGAATCACCCAGGTATCTTTGCATCTTGCACTGTGGGACCACAGCTGTCAAAAACAAATTCTGTGTAACAGAACCCAATTTCAGTGTGTTTACCTCATCATCTGTAACCATAAAAGTGGAATGTGGTAAGAAGAATTCCAGTCTTGTCAGATTTCAGGATTGCTTTCTATGTCAATAGTCATTCAGTTGCTTTGAGTACTTCCTGGTTGCCAGGCCTGTTCTCCATCAGGGTGCAGAGCTGGGGATAGGGCCCACTGAGCAGTGGTTACTTGAGAGCTAGAGTGGGAGGAGCCAGAGATGGAGGAGGGCCTAGGCCATGGAAACTGGAGAACTGGGGTGAGGGTTAGGCTGGGAGTAGCATTAGAATAATTACCACTGATTGTGTGTTAGCTTTGTTCCAGGGGCCCCCTGGGCTGTTACTAACCCCACAGGAAATTGGTAGGATAGGCTCCAGCTACCTTCTAGGGAAGAGGGTACCTGGGCCAGGGCAGTCAGTTCTCTAAGGCCATAGAGCCAGTCAGCGACTACATAGCCTTTGCCCCTTCTCTCAAGCCAGGCTGCCTCTCTCATGGTTCTCAGTTTTGCACTAGAGAATCTACCAAATGAGTATGTACAGTCTCTATCTGGGTTGAGTTCCTCCTGCAGAGGGAGAGGCAGTCCCAACTGTAAGACATGGGTGGGCTAAAGATATGTGGCAGCTGAACCCAGGTCTGGGTGTGTCAACCCTCAGCGGTGGGACAACCCTAGTCGGACAGTTGGCTTAGACCGTGGGGCTTTAAGAACCATGGGACAAATGGCCTCTTTTGGCCAGCATGGAGGTCCTTCATTTGCTGACTGTTTGTATTGGGGAAGGACCTTTGTCTGGGAGTAGGGGGCTGGAGTGTGTGTGTGTGGTCCTGTATCAAAGCTCTGGGGCGTGAGGAGAAGTTGGTTTGTTGGCCTTCCTTGTACCTGGTCGACTAAACCACCAAAGGGGTCTTAAGCTTTTTAGTTGTATCAGTAGAGCTTGTATCTGAGCCCGAGGAAGTCATTGACTCTGGTTCCACAGAACCTGCCTCAGAGGAGGGGACTGACCCTGAGAAATCTCCTGTCTGCACACTGTAAGTGGAAAGTGCTTATCCCCAGATAAGGGCCCGTCTTCCCAGAGTGCCTCAGAGTCTGCTCTTATCACGTAAAGTCAGTTTCCACTTAGTTCATTTTCTTGGGAGGAAGGATTTGTGTTTTGGGGGGAGGGGTGGCATGTTTGTTGTTTGTTTTAACCTAAGTGGCTGAGTTGATTAGGACCCACGAGCACTCATAAAGACGGCCCATTCCACGGTCAGGCTATTCTGAGCTGTGGTTGGAATGTTTTTGGTTTTCTGGCAAAGCCACGTAGAAGTTTGTAATTTGATGTTGGGAAGGTTTTTAAGTTGCAAAAGGAGAAAGGAGCTGTGTTGCTTGCATTCTCTCTGAGGCTGCAGCCTGGGTTTTTACCTGGCAGTGGTGGTTGGCAGGAGGAGCCTGCCTTTGGATAGAGCCATAGCACGGATAGAGTTTGTGCACAAGCACTGTCTCAGTCAGATCTTTCTTCTGCATTTCGAGAAGGGCTCAGAGAGGCTAAGGTCACAGTCACACACCTATAGAAGAGCAGTGTCACAGTCCAGGCAGGCTTTCTGTCTTGATCAGAAGTAAAGCAGGAAGCTTTGCGTTCATTTTAAGGTGTTGGCTTGCTCAGGTAGTGGGATGTGAGCCCTCTGCACACAGGCAGGGGTGATAACTGGGCCGGGCTCAGCAGGACTGACAGTTTGGGGCCAGGGTGGTGCTTTGCCCTCTAAGACCTTTATGTGCCGCCTGCTGCTGCTGCTGCTGTTTGTTGCTGCTTGGTTTTCATTTGCTCCATGAAGTGGTGAGGTGGAGAGAGGAGTACTATAGGTCCATTTTACAGAGGAGGAAGATGGTGTCTCAGAATGACTCATTATGTACGTGTTATTCATAAAACAAATATGTATTGTACACCTGTTGGAGGCACTGGGGACTGAGGTCACAGCTAGTGACTGGAGCAGAAGGGACCTGAAGGCAAACAAGAGTGAACACAGTAGGTACACATGCTGGTTCAGAGTGAACACAGTAGGTACACATGCTGGTTCAGAGTGAACACAGCAGGCACACATGCTGGTTCGTTTTCTTATTGTCAACTTGACACAGCCTAGAGCCACCTAGGAGAGGGAGCCTGGTTTGAGGAATTGCTAAATCAGATTGGCCCGTGGCCCTGTCTGTAAAAGACTGTCTTGGTGATGGATGTGGGAGATTCCAGTCCACTGCGGGCAGCACTGTTTCTAGGCAGGCAGATCTCAGTTGTATGAGAAAACTAGAGGAGTGTGAGCCAGTGAGCAGCCTCCCACCATGGTTTCTGCTTTGGGTTCTGGCCTTGAATTCCTGCCCCGACTTCTCTCGATGAAGGACTGTGATCTGGAAATGTAAGATGAAATAAACCCTTTCCTCTCCCAAGTTGGTATTAGTCATGGTGTTTATCCCAGCAAGAGAAAGTAAACTAGAACAGGGTTTAGTGTCTGCTGAGTGAGGGTCCTGGAGATGAGCCATGCTATGTAACTTCACCGTTGCATCAAGACTAAGAAGACTATGGCCATTACTGCAGGGTGCTTTTGTTATGATGTAAACCATGACAATAATAATTGCCAGCACTTATTATGGGTCTACTGTGTAGACCCACACGCTGGATATTTTACATGTGCTATATCTAATAACATAACCCTGTGAGGCAGCCGTTGTTGGCCTTAGTTGGCAGAAGAGATGCAACTCATGTTCTAAGTCACCCTATGGTTATAGTTGGAGTACTATTGACTACAAATCCAGAACAGTTTTTGCTGAACCATATCACCTCTCTTTGATGATGAGCTTTGAGTAACCCCATAGAGAACGATGGATGATTCTAGCATCTTCTGGAAGCTTCTAGTGAAAACGGGTCAGGTATGACAGGGCTCAGGTATGTGGATTAGACCATGGCTCTGGCAGAGAAACTGAGAGGTTTTTATACCCTGCCAGTTGGCAGCAGATACCTGAGAGAGAGAGAGAGAGGAGGGTGTGTGGGGGTGGGGTGGGGGGAGGGTCATCCGGTTATGACCTTTGTATCTAGTTGGTCTGATATCATTGGCAGCCAGATTCCCTGGGCAATTGTGAACCCTGAAGAATCCCTGAGCCTCTTTCCTTTTGCTGTCTTAGATTCTCAGGGCTGCTATAACAAATGATCAACTGAGTGGCTTAAATCTCCAGAAATCTATCCCCTCATAGTTATAGAGGTCAGAACTCTGGAGTCAAGGTGTTGCCCTGGCTGGTTCTCCCTCGGTGGGAGCCCATTTCCATGCCTTCCTGACTCCCAGAGCCTGACGATAGTCTTTAATGTCCCTTACACCACATTCTCCCTGCGAGTCTGAGAATTCTGCCTTCTCCTACCTCCCCCTGCTTCACTGACATTGGGTTTAGGACTTACCTACTGCTGCTCTGCCCCTGCATCCTCCCAGGCCTGATAGTCACATAGGTCTTGGCTCCCTGCGGCTCACCAATGGGTAGGCCTTGTAGAAAGCCCCCCACCCCCACCCCCAGAGCCCTGGGATTAGCTGCTCTTGCACTTCAAGGTGGTGATTCCTACCTTGAGCACGCTGCCTTTCTCCTGTGTGGTACTGGCAGGCAAGTGAGTATGGTTGGCCCGGCAGAGCTCCAGGTCAGCCGGACGGTTTGTCCTGCCAGACTGACACTGGCACAGATCTCTGACCACAAGTTGGTCACCTCCAGCTCCAATCCTACTGCTTTGCCTATGTGTCACTCTGCAAAAGTCTGTTCTGTTAGGACCCTGATCCTATCCTCTTAGGGATGAGACTTATTGTGTGCCTCTTGATCACCTGCTCTATGTGCCTGGTAATTTACCTCTCTTCCCTGAACTGGGTCATATGTTATTTTTATTTAACGGTATTAGCTTACCTAAGAGCCCAGTTCCTGTTTCTCTGCTGAGATGTAAGCTTCCCTGCGACATCTTGGATGTAGCTTTTGAGAAATAGCTGTTGCCTTCTAGGGTGCTAATCTGGCATAGGAAAGTATTTATCTGTTTATTAGTATTTTTATTAGCATATGTTAGCCAACTATAACAACAGGCTTTATTATGTGAATATATAATGTATTTGTAAAATATTCGTCCTTCATCACCCTCTCCTGTTCCCCCTCACATCTTCTGATCCCCTTCCTGTTTCCACCTAGTCCTTCTTCTACTTTAAAACATGTGTGTACATATGTGTGTATGCGTGTACATATGTATGTACATTTGTGTGTATGTATGTATGTATGCATGTATGTATATATGTGAGACAAGGTCTCAATATGTAACTCTGTCCGACTTAGACTGGCTCTGTAGATCAGGTTGACCTTGAACTCACAGAGGTCTGCTTGCCTTTGCCTCCCAAATGCAAGAATTGAAGGTCAACACACCTGGTTTATTTACTTGCCTAAGGAAGATATTTTATTTCCTTGCATTTCTGTTCTTACATTTTCAGGTGACTTTGACTTTCTCACCTGTTTACTTAGTTTCTATTTCTTTCTTTGGAAAGCCAGAACATTGCTGGTAAGATGCTCTTGAAGACCCCCTTTTAGCCTGATCATTTTGTGATTATTCTAACAGCCTTAGGATGTCCGAAGGCTCAAGGCCTCAACCAACGTGAATGTTTTCCCCATGACCACAGGAGGGTCACTGATAGTGGCTCCCCAACTCTGGTCTTGTGTTCACTGGTTTCATGTCAACTCAAAAGAAGCTATAGTTATCTGACAGGAGGGGTCCTCGGTTGAGAAAATGCCTTCGAAAAACCAAAAGAGAGAGAGAGAGAGAGAGAGAGAGAGAGAGAGAGAGAGAGAGAGAGAGAGAGAATATGCCTTTATAATATCAAGCTGTAAGCAAGCCTGTAGGGCCTTTCTTAATTAGTGATAGTGTAGGAGGGCCCAGCCCGTTCTAGGTGGTGCCATCCTTGGGCTGGTGGTCCTGGGATCTATAAAAAAGCAGGCTGAGCAAGCCATGAGTAGCAAGCTAGTAAGCAGCCCGTTTCATGGGCTGTCTGCATCAGCTCCTGCCTCCAAGTTTCAGTTCTGTTTGAGTTCCTGCCCTAACTGCTTTTGATGCTGAACTCCTATATAGAAGTGTCAGTGAAATAAACTGTTTCCTCTCTAAGTTGCTTTTAGTCATGGTTTTTATCACAGCAATAGAAACCCTAACCAAAACAAAACAAAACAAAACAAAACAAAAAAACAACAACAACAAAACAAAAAAACAAAACAAAACAAAAAAAAACCCTAACAAAGACCAGCCTTAAAAGTAATAATTCCTCTATAAGTAGTATTCCTAAAAAGCAAACTTCAGGAAGGTTTTCTGTTAGAGCAGTTTTCATGCCAGCCTCACCTCCATGGACCAGGCTCTCTGGGGCACATTAAGGCCATCTTAGAGGCTGGTTAGAAAAAAGACAAGTTAAAACAAACAAACCAATCAATTGAATTGGTGTAACCTCCACAGGAACTGCGTGCACAGCCATGCCTGCTAGACCTGGCCCCTCAGCCACACCCGAAGAAGGTCGGGCCTTCCTCATTTGCTCAGTGAACCAACTAATTCGTGCTGAAGCAGAGGATGTCAATCTGCTGACAATGCCTTCATGACTTATTCAGCGAGACTGGACCACTTTGAAGGATTGGGCCCTTGTTGCCTGTGGCTCCCATGTAATATGCAGCCAGCTGTGCTTTCCCGGAATCCATAATTTCTTAAATTCAGCTTGCTTTCCCAGTGACCAGGAAACCTATAACTCTGCTCACTTAATAGCACCCTTTTTTCTTCGGTTTGTGGTCCTTTTAGAAGAAATATATCCTTATCTGGGCCTCCGTGCTTTTTCTGGCAGTGTGAGAGTTGGGCTAGATGCTGTCTCAGGATTTTCTAGCCCTTAGCTTCTTTTAGTCTTTGTCAATACATTTTATTGTGTGTGTTTGTCTTGAAGAAGTGGGCGGGCATATTTGGTGTTGGGGATTAAACCCAGCCAAGGGACAAGCGCATGCTCTAACATTAGCTATACCCTCCCCCAGACCCATGGTCTTTACTTATTTTTAAAATTAAAATATAGTTATATCATTCTCCTTTCCTCTTCCTCCCTCCAGCCCCTTCCATGTTCCCGCTACTCCATTTCAAATTGGTGGCCTCTTGGGTGTGTGTGTGTGTATGTGTGTGTGTGTGTGTCTGTGTGATATTTCAGAGCTGACTACTTTGTGTTGGAGAACCCATTAGTGGACTTATCCCTGAGCGAGACTGATTCTCCCTCTCTTAGCAGTCATTAGCTGCAGTAGTTGTTTTCCTAGGGTTGGGACCCCAGTAGATTCCCCCTTCCATGGTAGCATGTGTGTCAGTATTGTCATTGTTCCGGTCTTGTTTAGGTAACCACATTGTTGAGGAATCATGGGTGAGACCTCCTTGCCATTTCTAGGAGACATAGTCTCACAGCAGACTCTGTGGTCCTCTGGCTCTTAGAATCTTTCCATTCCCTCTACTTGGATGTTTCCTGAGCCTAGGCACAGGAGTTATGATGTAGATGTATCCATCAGGGCTGGGCACCCCACGGTCAGTTGATCTCTGTATTATGACTTGTGGTTTCTGGGATGGTCTTCATTTACTGCAAAGATAGAAAGCTTTTATACAGAGTGAGAACTGCATTTACCTGTGGATAGAGGGATAAGTTTTAGAATGTAGTGGAGAAACTGCATTGGTGCAGTGGTGGTGCACGCCTTTAATCCCAGCACTTGGGAGGCAGAGGCAGGTGGATTTATGAGCTCAAAGCCAGCCTGGTCTACAGAGTGAGTTCCAGGACAGCCAGAGGAACACAGAGAAACCCTGTCTCAGAAAACAAAAACAACAACAAAAAAGAATGCAGTGGGAATTAGGCTCGGCTAGTAAGGTGGCAGTAGTAGGTCATACTCTAAGTCTGTGGACTCGATAGCGATAGCTCCAGGTTTCTAGTACCAATCTTGACTGAGCAGGCCTTCCATAGGGTTCTTTACTTTCTTACATTCCCCTAGCTGCCCCCTCGCCCTTTACTTTATTGCAATACTGAGTGTTGAACCTAGGTCCTTATGAATGCTAGATAAGTTCTTCACCACTGAGCTATATTTCCAGGCCTCTTCACACCTTTACTCATTATTATTTATGTGTGCATATGACATGTGAGTATGTACATAGTCTTGTGTGTGTGTGCACACACATACCCAAGTATGTACATGTGTATAGAGACTACAAGTCAAAGTCAGGCGTCTTCCTCTATCACTTTATTTTTAAGAGAGATTTCTTCTTATTTTATATGAATGTATGTTTTGCTTGCATGTATGTGTACCCTGTGCCTGCAGAGGCCAGTAGAGGGCATCAGGTCTACTGGGACTAGAGTTACAGAAAGCTGTGAGTTGCTGGGAACCAAACCCAAACTCTTCTGCAAGAGCAGTAAGTTCTCTTAACCACTGCGACATTTCTCCAAACCCTTCGTTTTAGTTTTTTAGACAAGGCGCCTTACTGAACCTGAAGCTTGCTGTTTTGGCTTGACTGGGTAGTCAATAAACTCCTGGGTCTGCCTGTCTCTAGTCCCCTAACCCCCACGCTAGTGTTACAGATGTATGGTGCTATGCCTGGGTCTTTTGTGGGTCCTGGGGATTCAAACCTGGTCATTATGCTTGCATGACAAGCGCTTTATCCACTAGTGGCTCCTCACCCCTGTTTTCTTATTCGGAGGCATTTACAGTTACTTAGATTTAGCCCTCCTGTCTTTGCGGCTTTTGCTTCCATAGGATGGCACAGATGGAATCAGAAACATCTCAGCTGCTTGGAAGCCTTTGGGCTGGTTTCACTTTTCTGCCCAGCTACTAAATCTTAAAGGCGCCTTGGGTAGCTTAAGTGGCTAGCTCTTGGGCTCTTTAGATAACCCAGATTCCCTTAATGCCTTATGACTCTCAGTCTCCCAGCCTTAAATATCAGCAACAAAAAGCAAAGTCTTAGCCCTGCTGTAAATGTATTGGCAGATCCCCTCCCCCCATCCCAGCAGGAAGAGAGAGTTAGAGCCAGCTCTCTTTGCAGGACATTTGAAATGTTATTGTGACTGCTGTTGCGCCCTGGCTGCAGAGTGAATCTGCTTTTTTTTTTTTTTTTTTTTTTTTTTTTTTGTGAATCCTCTCTTAATGACTTGGTTGCCACCTTGTGGATTGTCTGGGGCCCAGGTGTGGTAGGGATCTCAGCCTCCTTGTGGGGACCACACTGACAGGGACAGTTTGTGTTCTCTCTCTCTCTCTCTCTTTCTCTGTTGTCTGTTTCTCTGGGTATGTTATGTGTATGTATGTGTAGTTTGCATGTGTTGATATGTGTGGAGGTGCTTATGCCTATGTGTGCATGTTCAAAGACATGAGGTTGACATTAGATTATCTTTTTTTTTTTTTTGAGACAGGGTCTCTCGTTGGACCCAGAGCTTACCAGTTGCCCAGACTGGCTGGCTAGTGAGCCCCTGGGACATTCCTGTCTTTGCCTCCTAGTGCTGGGGTTACAGAAGGGGCCAGCATGAGTGGCTTTTTTTGTGGCTGCTGGGGATTTGAACCAAGATCCTCATGCTCAGACTGCAAGTGCCTTAGCTGCAGAGCCACGCCCCTCATGTCTAACTCTGTTCCTGTAGTTTCTTATGTTAGACACTGTGATCACAGTGACGGTAGACTTGATATCCATTCTTCCCAGTTAGAGTATAAGTGTTTTCCCTGTCATTTCCTCTATAAAAATTATTTAATGTTATGCAATGCTATAGAGAGAATTTTTAAACATCGTCATCTTTAACTCTTTTTTCTGACACAGGGTCTCATTCTGTAGCTCAGATTGGTGTCAAACTCACACCGAGCCTCCTGCTTCTGCTTCCATGCCTAGCTTTGCTTAACTTTTATAGTTAAAAACTAGTTAATGAAACAATAGTACATCTAAAAGTTCTGCCTCATGTCCCCTGAACCTCTCGAGTACCTTTCCTCAGAAATCATCATGGTTTCTTCGGTAGCCTACACAAATCATCTATGCTTAAGCGACCATACATATGCATGTTCTGTATTTCAGAAAACACAGATGGGGCTATGGGGCCAGATTATATATATATGTATATATATATATATATATATATTTTTTTTTTTTTTTTTTTTTGAGAGAGGGTTTCTCTGTATAGCTCTGGCTATCACTCTGTAGACCAGGCTGGCCTCGAACTTAGAAACCCATCTGCCTCTGCCTCCCAAGTGCTGGGATTAAAGGCATGCACCACCACTGCCTGGCCTTGTTTCACAATTTTATTTTATTTTTAAAAAAGTTTATTCATTGGCCAGGTATGACGGCACATGCTTTTAATCCTAGCACTTGGTAGTCAGAAGTAGGTAGATTTCTGCATTTGAGGCCAGCCAGGTCAATGTAGCAAGTTCCAGGCTACTAGCTAAAGCGATACATAATGAGACCCTGCCTTTAAATAAAAGATTGATTTGTTTTTACTCCATGTGTATATGTGTTTGCTTGTATGTTTGTATTGTGTACCACGTGTATACCTGTTGTCCATGGAGGCTAGATGAGGGTGCAGGATCTCCTGGAGCAGGAGTTATAAATGGTTGTAACCATGATGTGAATTCTGGAACTGAACCTGGGTCCTCTGTAAGAGTGTCAAGTGCTCTTCACTGCAGAGCCATCTCTTCAGCCTCAACAACCATCTATCCATCTATCATCTAGCTGTCTGTCTTTCTATCTATCTATCTATCTATCTATCTATCTATCTATCTATCTATCTATCTATCATCTTTCCATCCACTTCCTTTTTCCTCTTTCTTTCTTTCTTTCTTTCTTTCTTTCTTTCTTTCTTTCTTTCTTTCTTTCTTTCTTTCAGACAGATTCTTACTATTTAGTTCTGACTGTCCTGGAACTCACTCTGTATACCAGGATGACCTCATACTCAGAAGATCCACCTGTCTGATTCCCTAGTGCTGGATTAAAATATGCACCACTATGCCCAGCTTTGATTTTTTTTTTTAATAATACACTCTTCAGTGTCAGAATGCATTTGTGTGTGTGTGTGTGTGTGTGTGATTTTTTTAAAACAGCTGTGTAGGGCATCTGTTGAAAGACTTTTAGATTGTTACAGAAATGAACAATTTTGTATATATGCCGTGTACCTCACCTATTATCTACCAAGTATGGTTCCAGATGGTAACTTAAGAGTAAGCAAGACAGCCAAGTGGTGGTGGCGGCGCACGCCTTTAATCCCAGCACTCGGGAGGCAGAGGCAGGTGGATTTCTGAGTTCGAGGCCAGCCTGGTCTACAGAGTGAGTTCCAGGACGGCCAGGGCTATACAGAGAAACCCTGTCTCAAAAAACAAAACAAAACAAAACAAACAAACAAAAAAGAGTAAGCAAGACAAACCCTGTGTTACCTTCTTATCAGTGCACTTGTTGCATACATCCTGGAAAGTGACATTTTAGCCAGTTCATGTGTCTCACTTATTTAGTGATGAGACACAAAAAAAGACCTACAGTATTTCCCTGAGTGTGTGTACGGTTAATGAGTGGATCTTTGGAGTTTTCTCTCCTGTTGACCCTGGTTACAGTATGATTATCCTCTCCCCAACTGTCCAGTGGTGAACGTGTACAGAGGTTTTCCACGGCATCCGCCCAGTGCTGGAATTATAGTGCTGATAGCTCCCACAGTGCTGTGTGTTTGCAAGTGCTTATGAAGTTCCTTACAGGACAGCTTTGCAGTTTGTCCACGTGGCTATGTGAAGAAATGAGAAAGGTTGGTTTGCAGTTTATAAGGGGAACTGGATCATCAAGAGGTCAAAGTCATTGTGGCTAGAGAGAACAGACTGTACATATGTAGTGCCTCACATATGTAGTGGATGGAAGAGCTAGGCCAAGAACTCAACAAGAAAGGCTCTCCTTCGCGGGACTTATTCCAAAAGCCCTCAGCATGTGTGCCGTTTAGATGAAAGCATCTCCTGATGGAACGGGAGTTCATTTATCTCTGTCACTTGCTGTAGGAACAGAGAGTTCTTCAAGACTTCTTATTAGTAGCTCATGAATTCATTTAGAATTATACTGTGAAGTGTGCTAGGCAAGACTGCTTATGGAGATTTACAGTTAATAGCAGAATGATTAAAATAATTGAAAGGTAGGTTAGTTCTTGGTTCATGCTAGCTACACTTCAAGTGTGCAGTAGACTTGGTGACTGGTTATTGCCGCCTTGGGCAGAGTCCCCATCCACAACTGCAGTGTCTGCAGGGCTATAGAATTTTTTTTCTTTCACAAACACTCCGATGTATATGTTTTAACATTTTGTTTTGTTTTCTTTTGCTTTTTGAAGCAGGGTCTTGCTATGTAGCCCAGGCAGACCTCAAACCCATGGCATCCGCCCAGTGCTGGGATTATAGGCATGTGCCACCATGCCCAGCTTAGCAGGCCATCTTTACTCTGTAATTTTTGGGGAGGTGAGGCTCACAGGCAGGGTGGGTGACATTAAGCATCTAGGAGTGCAAAGCCCCAGTTAAAACCAGTCCTCTGCCTGTGTTTTCTTCACGGCCATCTGCCTCGCTTACCCTGAGAATGCTTTTATGCATGGTGGTATCAGTTACCTTACTATGCCCACTGCCTCATATAGAGGGTATTAGACTCAGTGCCCACTGCAAGCAGGCCCTTCTATCAGTAGCTTTAGGCTTTCATAACCCAAGACCAAGAGACATAGTGTGAGTTGTCCATATGAGGCTACTGGGCCCCACAGATTCTCCCCAGGGACTGCAGTCCTTGCTCTGAACCCATCTCTCATGCAGTCAGGACATGTATCAACAATCTACCTGTGAGATTGTGGGAAGCTGAGCTGTCACTCTGCATGCGACCCACCCCTTCTTGCAGGTCCTGAGGAATGAAATGCTGGCAGACTGGCCCTGTGTTTTCACAAGGGGAGGTAGGTAGATAAATCAGAGATAGAAGCTTACTGTGAAGACTCAGCACTTAAATGTGAACTCTGAGAGCAGAGAGCAGATTCACTGCTCAAGATGGCCTTTGGGGGCCAGCGGGTGATGAGTACCATTTGGGACTGAGACAAACAGGGAGCCCCACCACACTGAGAGGGCTGAGGAAGTGTGTGCTTGGTTAGCCTCATGGCCCTGAAATCTCATTAGGAAAATTGTCGGAGCACTGGGTCGTCAGTAACTTGTAATTATTACCGTTTCCTTGTCTTTGGGAATTGTGGAAAGCAGAAAGAAAAGAGTTAGAAATCGCACCCACAGGCAGTCTGCAGAGTTGAAGAAACTCCTCCGTCCACTTTCAAAAGAGAGTCCTACTGACTGGTTCTCAAACTAGCATGGACAACAGGAACCACCCAAGCTTCTGATTTAGTGGGTCAGTGCTTTTTATTTCTAACATATGCTGGTGCTGATGGCCCTGGACTGGGCACCACACTTTGAGAGCCACTGGTTTCTACCATCTGGTACCAGGGAGAACTCATTTCAGGTCCCAGTGACATAAGTGTGATGCTCTGTGCCCCTTTCCAAACCTTGCTACTTATGTTCCCATGTGTTGGCTGTCTCTGCTCCTGAGAAGACACTTTAGGCATAGCTTTGTAAGATTTATTTTTAATTTTTAATTGTGTGTGTGTAAGGGTATGTATAAAATGTATTTCTGTGTGTATGTATGTACACATGAATGCATGTACCCTTGGAGTCCAGAAGAAGGTGTCAGGTCCTCTAGGGAAAGTATTTCAGGCATCTGGCACGGGTGCTAGGGACTGAAGTCTGGTCCTTTGCAAGAGCAGTGTATGTTCTTAACCACTGAGCCATCTCTCCAGTCCTGACTTCTGCCATTTCTCATCATAACTGTTTCAAATAGTTTTCAGTCCTAACTGTTACTAAGTCTTGAGTTTTGCAAG
Source organism: Mus musculus (assembly GCF_000001635.26). Classification (NCBI taxonomy): domain Eukaryota; kingdom Metazoa; phylum Chordata; class Mammalia; order Rodentia; family Muridae; genus Mus; species Mus musculus. The sequence continues at coordinate 66,194,010 of NC_000075.6, forward strand.
ATGCCTTCTTAAATCGGGTGTGGTAGATCACAGATGAGGTGTTAGACATTGCCCTTCCCTTAAGTAGATTAATCTAGTTTGGGGGTGAGGGACAGATAACCAGCAAAGTACACAAAAAAGGAAAGGGTGTGAAAAGATGATTAGGAGCTGAAACTTGAACTTAAGCAGGAGGAGGGCTTGGGTAAGCAGAAGTTCTCCTAGGATAGGGAATCAGGACTAGAGAAGCCCTGAGGTGGAAATGAGTGTGTCGTGCTGTGCCTTGTGGGAAGCCACAGTGCTATTGGGCAAGTGGATTGGGGCCAGGTGATGAGAGGCGCTGGGGCCCAGCCAAGGAGCTCAGGCCTGATGGGAAGGGGAGAGTGGTATTGAGAAGAACTGATGGTGCCAGTGTTGTAGGGAAGTGGGCTGGGAATGTAGGAGAGGGCTGGGCCTGGGCTGGGGGTGGGGGATAGGAGTGCTGATCCAGGAGGTTGTGCCAAGTGCATTGGTTTACACGTAATGCTCCAGGAGGAGACCAGAGACGAAGAGAGTCTAGCATAGTTCCATCAGTAACATCACTGAGGATGGAGAGGTAGCTCAGTGGTTTAGAGCACTTACTGCTCTTGCAGAGGACCCGAGTTGAGTTCCCAGCAACTGTATCAGGCAGTTTATAACTGCACGAATCTCCAGTTCCAGGCATCCTATGGCCTCTTCTGGACTCTATGAGAACCTGCATGTAAACTCACTCACACATACACACACACACACACACACACACACACACTAATACACACACTCACATACACACACACATTCACATACATATACACACACTCACACACACATACACATACTAATACACTCACACACATACACATACTAATACACTCACACACATACACATACTAATACACTCACACACACATACACACACTACTCACACATGCACATGCACATACATGCACTCACACACACATGCACACACATACACACACACTCACACATATACACTTATACCCACACACCACATACACACACATGCACACACACACACACACACTCATTAATTAAGAATTAACTAGTTAATTAAATGTAAAAAAATACAAACTACAAACCTAATATGCACCAAATACTGTTAGGAGCCAGGAGTACAAGGAAAGAGAGAGAGAGAGAGAGAGAGAGAGAGAGAGAGAGAGAGAGAGAAAGAGAGGCTCTTTCCAAGATGCTCTAAGTCAAGGAAGCCGAGGAATGCTGTATGGCACCAGGGCACCAGAGAACTTGAGTAAATAAATCACACCATGGTGGCGTCCATGGGAGATAAGCACAGAAGGGGAACCCATGTCAGAAACACAAAAGATATTTTGAGGGGCAGCTCAGTGGTGACTGAACAATGCTGCCCAACTTCCTGTAGACGAAGAAGAGGTTTGTATACTGGAAGTGGGGGGCTGACGCTTTCCTTCTCTGTCCACAGCAAGGCCCCTGGTGACTCTGAAGCACAGAACCAATTAATATAAGTCATTTATAAGTGATTATTATTCTCTTATAAACATGTGCCCTTTACATTTATTTTAGATTTTTTTTTATGTGTATGAGTGTTTTGCTTGCCAGTATGTATGCTGTATGTCTAGACACCTGTGTGTCTGGTGCCCTCAGAGCTTGGAATTGGGAATCAGATCCTTGGAACTGGAGTTACCGATGGTTGAGTAGCCATGTGAGTCCTGGGAAACAAACCCAGGTCCTCTACAAGAGCAACCAGTATGCTTATCCACTGAGCCATCTCTCTATCCCTAACATGTCCTTCTTAAAAAACATACTACATTGCTGAGAGTGGTGGTACATGCCTTTAATCCCAGCACTTAGGAGGCAGAGGCAGTTGGACTATTTCTGTGAGACTGAGGCCAGACTGATTTACAGAGTGAGTTCTAGGACAGTCAAGGCTACACAAAGAGACCCTGTCTCGAATAAAACAACAAAAAAATTACATTTGTGTGTGTGTGTGTGTATGTATGCATGTATGTATGTGTGTGTGTGTGTGTGTGTATGTGTGTGTGCATATGCTGGCACATGTGGATGTCAGAGGACAACTTGTGGGAGTCATCTCTCTTTTTTCTTGCCAGGTCCTAGGGACCAAACTCAGGTCATCGGGTTTGGTAGGAAGCCTTTAGCCATCCAGCCATCTCACTAGCACAGACATGCCCTCCTTGGTGTTCATCATTTGTATATCTATATAATCATCCATTGCATCCAGACCGTCTAATTGTCTGGTTCTTACTAAGAGATGCCTGACTTATTTCTAGCTCTCCATTTTCTATGGAGCTGGGTCCTGCTGAATTCTCTCCAGAGGCTAAATTCCTGAAGAACAGTGCACTTAGATAACCTGATTTTAATTCCAGATGTGACAAACTGTCTCAGACAACACAAGTCTTTAAGCCTCAGGTTTTTAGTCTGTGCAACACTGGTGACACCAGCTATGCAGTTAGAAATCGAAAACTGTACACTATCTACCTTCCAGTCATCTAGATGGAAGCCAGCAAAGGTCTGGTGGTCCCAGCATGACGGAGTAAGAATGGGCCTCTCTGTTGTAGCTGTTTTTGCCCATGTAGTTGGTAGGTTTTTTTTTTTTTTTGAGTGAGATTTGGGCCCTCTTTCTATTCATTTGGTTTCCTGGAACTGGGCTACCTGTGGGTGGGAGGGAAGAATAATCTCCACTTCCCTCTTGGCTACCTGCTTTCAATGATGTAATGTGTACTTGGCCTTCTCCTCTTGTAGCTGCCAGCCCTTCCCCAAGTAGGCGCCAAGTCAGAGTTGTATGAAACATGAAGCCGGGTGGGAAAGGAGAGTGAACTAGGCTGTCTGACAGTGGTGGGGGGTGGGGTGGGAGGCTGCTTTGGTCCTAGATCTGCCGCTGCCTGGGCAAGAGGCAAGTTCTTCACTTTACCCACACCTCAGTTTCCCCAGCTGTGAATGGAGGGTGATGTTGAAAAATTCCCTTTATTCCTGTGGTTTACAAACCTTGTGTCGTGGGGGATTTTAGGTGACAACTCTTGGTTGGCTCTGCCGTGCTCTGTAGACATGAGGCAGGCTGATTACTTTTCTAGAGGCATTTAGTTTTCATGTGCATTGGTGTTTAGCCTCCGTGTATGTCTGTATGAAAGTGTTGAATCCCTTGGATCTGGAGTTACAGACACTTGTGGGCTGTTGTGTGGATGCTGGGGATTATTTAGTGTGGAATCTGGGTCCTCAGAAGAGTAGCTAGTGCTCTTAACCGGTCATTTCTCCAGCCCTTCTGTGGGGATCTTAATAAAGATACTGAGGCTGTCTTCCCCAGCTAGAGACGGATGTTAGCTCTTCTTGGCTGAGACAAATGCCAGAGAGAAACAACATGAAGGGGGAGAGATTTTGAGCATGGCATCATGGTGCCAGGGGCATGTGGCAGAGGAGCTGCCCACTTTGTAGCATCCAGGAAGGCAGGGAAAGGCTGGTGCAAGATTCCATCCTCAGGAACATATCTTCAGTAGCCTATTTGTAACAGCAAGGCCTTGTTTCCAGAAACTACTATCACCTTCAGTCATGCCACCAAATTATGAATCCTTCAGTGGATGGACGCTTTGATTAGGTCAGAGCCACCGTGATCCAGTCACTTCTAAATGACTGGATCCACCACACAGGGACCAAGCTGCCAATCACAAGTCTGGTGGCATTCAAACTAGGTATGGCTCATTCAGACTATGACTTGCCAAGAGCTGACATACACCATATAGACCAGGTCATGATAGAAGGAGGAAGAGGCCATGTTGGCTTCTGGTTTCTAACTGGTCTGTTTGGAAGCCTGCAAGGCCCAATGTTTGGTGCGGATTCTTTGGTTCCTGACTTAAAAAGAAATTGTATTTATGCCTATGTATATGAGTGTATGTAGGCATGTGTGCAGGTTCCCATAGAAGCCAGAGAGGGGGTTTGATCTCTTGTACCTGGGGTTACAGGTGGTTGTGGACTGCCTAATGTGGATGCTGGGAATCAAACTCCAGGCCACTGGAAGAGCAGCAAGTGTGCGATTTTTTTTGTTTTGTTTTTCGAGACAGGGTTTCTCTGTGTAGCCCTGGCTGTCCTGGAACTCACTTTGTAGACCAGGCTGGCCTCGAACTCAGAAATCCACTTGCCTCTGCCTCCCGAGTGCTGGAATTAAAAGTGTGTGCCACCATGCCCAGCCCTGCAAGTGTGCTCTTAAGAGACGAACCATCTCCCTTGCCTCCTTTTTAATAAACTGACAAAAGTTACATGTGGCAGACCTGGCACGGGTACATAGTGGTAGGTGCTGCTGTGATGGCCTGAAGTCAAGCTGGCCTGGGGAGACTGTACATTAGAGTGACAGGCTGGTACCTAAAGTCTTGGGGGTAATAGGAGTTGGCTCAGGAAGAGCCATAGCAGCTGGCTGGTTCTACCCAGGCCTTAGAGGGTATTTTTGTTTTGCTTTGTTATGTTTTGTTTTTTTGAGACAAAGCCCCAGGATATATCTGTGGATAGCCCAGAACTGGCTGTGTAGACCAGGATGGTCTTGAACTCACAGAGATCAGCCTGCCTCTGCCTTGCAGTATTGGGACTAAAGGTGTATTCCACCATATCTGGCTGTCTCAATAGTTTTGTTGTGGAAACTGGTCCCACTCCTGGATCAAATGCTAATGATTCATTTCTCTTCCCCTGTGGGCCAGAGAGTGTCTCAGTTTTTCCCTTCCTACCTCCAGCCATCTGTCTCGCAGTTTGCTATTGGCCTCAGGTAGAAGAGACTCTGGGCAGACAGCCTCATTCCTGTCTCAGAAGGTCACATAGCCATCCTCTTTCCTTCTGAGTTGCTGTAGGCATCCCTTCCCACTCCTTCTCCAGTAGCTGTACTAGTTAGCATTCCTTCTAGGCTCCACTCACCCAGGTAGACCTGGCTTGCTATAAAAGGGGCTGTTTGGCCCCTCCTCCCTCTCTTTGTCCCTTCTCTCTCTGACTTTCTTGTCTCCTTGATCCCTTTCTTCCTCTCCTTCCTCCTTCCCTTCCTCCTCCTCCTCCTCCCCCTCCTCCTCCTCCTCCTCTCCCTCTCCCTCTGTCTCTGTCTCTCCCTCTGTCTCTGTCTCTGTCTCTACTCCCCTCTCATTTTCTTCCCATGCCCTCAATAAACTCCATTTTACACTCTACCCATGTGTGGCTGGTACCTCAGCGGGAAGGGATTCCTCAGTATGGGCCGCCAAGGCATCTCTCTCACCTTACCATACCTGGCTCTATCAAACACATCCTGGTTCTTTTTATAAGACACAACAGTACTTTTTCCTGAGCTAGTATGGAGTTCCTGGGCTAGCCTGTGGGATTTCCGTCAAAGAAGGGTAAGTGCCTGCTCTGCTTTCTACTGGCTGTTTACTTCCCTGTCTGAAGCATGTGGCTTTACACACTGAGCCTGAAATCAGATAGGATGGTTTGCCATGAAAGGATGGTGTGTCCTTCCTGAGGTGAGCTTGGCTTTCCTGAGACCACACTGCAGAAGACCCCCATAGGGTGGATTGGGGGTTCCATGGCAGCATGCCATTGTCCTGTCAGAAACATGGTCTTGTCCTCCTAAGGTCAGGTCTTAGGCCGCAGTGACGGATGCAGCACGAAGCACAGCTGCAGCCTGGGGATCCATTTCCCTGTTTGGGAATGAGGGCTTCTCTCCCAGCCACCTTCCTTACTCGGTGTAAGAGAGCTCTGAAAGCTTCTGAAAAGTCTCACCTCGAAGGCGACCTGGCAGTAGGAAGAGTTAATGTTTTAAAGAGAAGACAGGCGGGCACACATTGCTTTTGGCACTGAAGCCAAGATCTGAGGTCAAAGAACAAACCCTGGCTGCTGAAAGGGAGAGCGAGGCTTAGAGTTACTAGATCCTTGGCCTGTGTCCTGAGTGCTGCATGCAGGTCTGCACGTGCCCGCTGTGCTTGTGTGTGTTCTTCAGAGTCTGTGCAAAAGCCCGGCTCCAATACAAAGGGCCCAGAACGTAGATGTGATGAAAGAGTCCCTTCCCTCAGCCAGCCATCAGAGTCTGTGGAGACTAGCAAAGAACCCCACTTCCACCTGTTGAAAATATGGGGAGGGGGTGGGGTGGGAGGAATCTTTGGAAGCCTGAATTCCATTAGGAGCCTAAACTCTCAGAACTCAGTACTCTGCCCATCAGATGTTAGTTGCTGTCTTATTTTTTGAGACAAGGTCTCTCATTGAGCCTGGAACTTGCTGACTCGGCTAGATCGAATGGCCATCAAACCCCAGTGATCTTCCAGTTTAGGATTACGGCATCCACTGCTGTGCCTGCTCCTTACAGGTGTTAGGGATCCAAACTCAGGCCCTCGTGCATATGCACTTCACTGACTGAGCCATCTCTCAAGCCCTCGTCACCCTTAAACTAAGGCCTGGGGGATATGGTCGGTTGGCTCTTGCCTTCTCAGCAGGCTAAACCCAGGTTCTAGACTCCATTCTCTATTAGCATAGAAGCAGTAGGTTTGTGATCTGGAAACGTCAGACACTTCATAGGACGTTTGCTTATCTTGCAGTCTCCAAAGGCCTCTGCCAAGGCTGCACCGTGGCTATGATGGAGCTCATTGCTTATAAACCTTCCTGTGGATGGAGATTAGTTTCACACCCTTTGGAGTGTTGCTGGCTTTGCTCAGTCACTGGAGAGAGAGTCCAAGATATTCTCCAGACCTGAGTTGCCCTTTAGGAGTAAAAAAAGCAGGGCCTTTACCTTCTCACCTGGCAACCTCTCTTCCGGGGCTGGCTCCTCCCTACTTCTTATCATGTCTCCCCTTCCTTGCCCAGCCTCCAGATCCCATAATTCCTGTTGTGGGGAGTTAATGAAGAACTCGTTTATGATTCAGCTCCATTCATAATTCTCTCTCTTTCTCTCTCTCCTAGTTTCATCCATTAGGTAATTCTGTCAAAAAAAAAATCAAGACTGTAAGGAATGGCATTTGAATTTTTTAAAAAATAATTTTCGTTGATTTCAAGGCAGGGTCTCATAAGCCCAGGTTAGTATCAAACTCACCATGAAGCTGAGGGAAATCTTATATTTCTGAGCCTCTTGCTTTTACCTTCTGAGTAATGGGTGTATGAGTATGTACTACACCCAGCAGAAAGGACACTTACTTTCTTACTTATTTCTTTGTTCACTAACTTTATTTATTTGTTTGTTTGTCTATTATTTATTTATTTTTTGAGACAGGGACTCATATATAGGCCTGGCTGGCCTGGAACTCCCTATGTAGACCAGACTGGGCTTGAACTCACAGAGGTCTGCCTGCCTCTGCCTCCTGAGTGCTGGCACTAAAGCTGGGATGACACTTTAGAGATTAAATGATGGGCATGGGTTCATTTGAGGGACAGAGGTTTGTCACATGTAGAAGTAAGAGGACAATTTGTTGAAGTCTGTTCTCTCCTTATACCATTTGGGTCCTGGAGACTGAATTCAGGTCACCAGGCTTGGCTGCAAGCCTCCTCTTTACCCACTGAGCCATCTTGCTGGCACTCTTCCAGTTAGCTATATGTCTATGCATGCTGTTCTGCATCAGGTCTTTTATTAAAATGATCTCTTTTTTGTTATCATGTTGGCTTCACATCAGACTCACATAGGCAGGCATCATATAAAAGTGGAAACTGAGGCTGGAAGTTTAGGATATGCTCTGATCACCTTTCCCATTAGTCATTTATCTGTTCATCTATTAATTCATTAATTTAAAACATTTACTGATCATGGTGTGCAAATTGCTGTGGAAAACCCTTCAAAACCTGCTGCCTTCAGAAGCATTTAGTCAGAGCACATGTACAAGGCATTACTCCCTTGAGAAAGCTGACTCCTATTTCCAAGAAAGTCCAATCAAGGGCGTTGCTGATGAACTTTGCCACTAGAAGACGTTAAGCACTTCCTATCCTTTCCTGTAAACAGCAGCTAGCCCCCGTTGAGCTGTGATATCTCCACTCTGTGACATGAAATTACCATGTCGAGGCTGGTACTCGAAGGCTCACGACCTTGGCTCCCCTGGAACAGGACTCAGCAGCCCCATCCTCAGCAGCCTTCCAGGGCTTCTGGGTGTGCAGCTAGAGAGCTTAGGTGAAGCCATTGAATGGTGGTTCCTGTCGAAGTTTTTCTCATCCATAGGAGTCATTCAACAGCTACATATTAATTTGTTTGCTCATGATACTGGCTTTACCAGGGCAGGAGAGCAGAGTTTTCAGCAAGAGGGTCCAAACTGAAGGGGTTAGGAGTGAATCTGAGGGTACCCAGGTTTTCACTAGGCAGTGGGTTCAGGCCTCCCTGTTTGTCAAAACTGCTTCTCATGATTTAATGTGCACACAGACCACAGAAGTCCGTGCAGATTCTAACTCAGCAGGGGTGGGCAAGGCCTCAGGCTCTGCCTTTCTGAGAAGCCCCCAGGTGAACACTGTGTTACATGACCAAGGTGAACAGTGCTCTCAGGGTGCCAGTGTGCGGGGCTGGGGGAGGAGAGGAAATGCAGCGCAGGGCCAAGCACAGTACTGACCTATTTGAGCCCTAACACGAGGTTTTCTGAAAGGTCCAGGCCCGCATCCACATCTGGTGGGAAGAGGATGCTGTCTTCCCAGCCTGGGCCTTTGCTGTGAATTTTAATGAGGCTGAAGCACACTATGAGTGTTTGAGCCCCATCTGGGGTTGGGAGGAGGAAGGAAGGAACTTGCACCATCAATATGGTGACTGTCCTCTTGAGAGGCATGCCGCATTTCCCCATGGCCCCTCAGTGATCTAGAGATAACAGAACAGGTCAGTTCCTCCTGTTAGTATCTGTTCGTGCGGGGCAGCAGAATGCAGGCAGACTGGATGGTTTTGGGGTTTGGGTACATTTTTGTTTGCTGTTTTCAGAGGGTGGAAGTGAGGCGTGTTGACTTATAACTTTTGAAGAAGAAGATGCACTATCTTCTTCAAAGAGAATGTAAGCTCAGCCCCTCCCTGCTATCTTCTTCTTCTTCTTCTTCTTCTTCTTCTTCTTCTTCTTCTTCTTCTTCTTCTTCTTCTTCTTCTTCTTCTTCTTCTTCTTCTTCTTCTTTTTTGAGACAGGGTTTCTCTGTATAGCCTTGGCTGTCCTGGAATTCACTTTGTAGACCAGGCTGGCCTCGAACTCAGAAATCCACTTGCCTCTGCCTCCTGAGTGCTGGGATTAAAGGTGTGTGCCACCACGCCCGGCTCCTGCTATGTTCTTCCAACATGTTTTGTCTCACTTATGCCCAGCTTGCTGGTTTCTGGATACCCACGTGCTGCTCTCTAGCACCTAAGGACCCACATGGAGCATGGATAGTTACAGTGAATTTGAACCCATCCTGGGCTACATAGTGAGACTGTATTTGGGTAATAACAGTAATGAAAAGTGAGGCATGGCGGTGAATGTCTGTCATCCTGGACCTCAGAGCCTAAAGCAGCGTATATAAAGGAAGTCAAAGATGCCTTGGCTGAAAGGGAGAGTCACACAGCACCCATATTCCCACCCCTGTGAGGCTTTCAGATTCTTTTCTCTCCCCTGTACCATATACTCCCCTGCCACCAACAGTAGTCTTCCTTTCTCCCACATAAAAGTTCCTTTAACAAGCTAGGTGTGGTGGCACATGCCTTTAGTGTCACTGAACACGGAGGCAGGTGGTCACTATGAGATTGAGACCAGCCTGGTCTATATAGCAAGTTCCAGGCTAGCCACTTACACAGTGGGAACCACCCCCCCAAACACACACACAGACACACACACAGACACCACACACACACACACACACACACACACACACACACACTGCACACACAGAGACACACTCCTTTAGTTTACTAGCTTAGCTGAGTTCTACCTTTTGGTAGGAATGGATGCAATTAATTGATATTAATGGATACATAACTACTAACCCAAATGTTAGTTATTTGTGGTTTTAGGAGTTTTAACACTGGATCCTCCTCTCCTTTGGTCCCTCCAGTTCAGAACCTGCCACTTAGGGAACCTCTGAGCCTTTCTAGAACTCTCTCTTTGTAGATGATGCCCCCAGAAGGTGTAGGGAAACCTCTGGGGTCAGTGCTAGGTAGGTCCTCCTGCAGTCGATGTGTCTGTCTGGGGATGGGGAAGAGATTCCTTGCTGTCTATCACAGGTGTCCACTGAACACAGGAGGCTATGGTAGAAGGGAGGCCCACCGTAGTACTGTAGTTTTCATACTGCCCTGTGGTATAGACTTAGGGGCTATTCCGTATATATGGCTGTGTGCATGTGTGCATGTGTGGATGCATGCATATGCACATAGTGGTCAAGTGACTATGTTTTTCCCTTTCAACCAAAGCATCTTTACTTTGATCTATTTTGTATATTCTGCTTTGAACTCCAAGTTTTGGGATGCTAGGCATGCACCACCATGCCTGGCTATCTATCTATCTATCTATCTATCTATCTATCTATCTATCTATCTACCTATCTATCTATCTATCTATCTATCTATCTATCTATCTATAGATAGATAGGATCTCACTATGTAACTATGTAACTCAAGATGGATTCAAATTCATAGTAATCATCTATGTTCCACATGGAACAGACCCTTATTTGCTTGTTTGTTTGTTTGTTTGCTTGCTTGCTTCCTTGCAAGGGTCTCATAGACCACAGGCTGGCTTTGAACTCACCATGTAGACAAAGTTTGGTTTTAACTTCTGATATTCCTACATTTCCCTCCTAAGTTCTGGGATTATATGCATGTGCCACTATGCCCAGCCTGCAGCACGCATTGTTACAATGTGCCCATAATGGCTTTCTTTCAGAAATTATGACTATGCCATGATAACCTGCTTAGAAAAGCTGGCACCCTTCCTTCTCTTAACTCCCTTTGTTGTCTTGGTGGCTTAGATCTTGGGTCTGTTTCCTTCCACACTGGTGTTCCTGAGGTTCTCCTAAGGAATGTGTTAATATTCAGGCGTCCAGGCCTTATCACTGTTTGCCAAATCAAAATCCTTAGAGGGTTTATAGTTTTTTAAACAAAATAAGTGTAGGGGCTCATTATGTAGCCCAGGCTTGCCTAGAACCTAAAATGATCCTGCCTCAGCCTCCCGAGTGGTAGGAATGCAGGTGCACGCCATCATCCCTGGCTTCTGCTTTCAATCTTTATTTTTCTGTTCCAGTTTGAATTTGACTGTGTGCTTCCTGTTATGTTTGCTCTGTATCCTGAGCACACATGACCAGGAGGAACTTTAAGGACGACTTACACTGCTATCGACATGGGGTCCACTAGCTCAGGAAGCAAGCATGGGGAGAGACAGTGACTGTGCACATGGCTAAAGTCAGCCCCGGAGGCACTGTAAGGCAAGGTCACTGAAACAGGGGCTAGGGGTGTAGCTTAGCTGGTAGAACACTTGCCTTGCATGAACGAAGCCCTGAATTAGATAGCTACTACTGAATAAACTGGGTACAGTGACACATGCCTGTGACCCCAGCATTTGAGAGGTGGGAGCAGGAAGATGAGAAGTGCCAAGCCATTCTACAGTCCATAGCAAGTTGGAGGCCAGCCTGGTCTACATAAGATCTCATCTCTTAGAATGACAACATGATTCAATCAATTACAGTAATCCCAATGGCCGTGCTGACAGACTGCAGAGTGGAGGATGTTTCCCACAGGAATTCAATGGACCCAGCTCACTTCTTCTCCCAAGCTATTCCTCAACCCCACCCTTACATGGATTGGATTGGGTAGATCCACACCAGACGCCCCATGCCCATAAGCCTAGAGGGCAAGGTGGAGGTAGAAGGACCTGGCCCCAGTCCTCTCAGAAGCCTGCAGATTTCTCTCCACACTCCCTTCCCACACAGCCCTGATTGCCCAGATTGCCAGCAGCAGCCAGAGCCTCTGCCAGGCAGGCAGCTCAAAGCGGCTGTGCCATCTCCTCTGTCATCACCATGGCCAATTAGTGGCTCTCGGGCGCCTCTGGGGCTGCCACTCCCGCCTGGCTCCTCTAAGTGTGCTCGGAGTCGGTCTGAGCTTTGGCACTGCCTTCAAGCCTAACTGTCCGGGCACGGGATGGGTACATGTCACACCCAATAATATTTTCCCTCTCTACCTAAACTGAGACCTAAGTGAGCCCTGACCTTTAATGTTGCCTTTTGTCTCTTGCTGAGCCTCACCCCCTATCCCACCCCAACCTCCTCTTTGCCACAGTTGCTTTCAGGTGGCTGAGGTAACCCATGTTGGTATCACAAAGTTTAATAAGCCGTCCTCCCAGGGTATGGAGTGCTCAGATGTGGAATAGACTCTGAGGAAAACTGCACAATGATTCTGTTTTTTTAGCTGGTAGTGGCGTGCTGGATGAATTTCTTGGTCCTTTGGTAGGGATGGCAACCCCCTCAAAAGTTGTCATGAAGATTAAATGTGTTGATCTCCGTGAGTGCCCTGGGCAGCACCTGACACAAGGAAATGTTAAGAATCATAAACGCCTCCAGCTTCAGTTTCTCTTCCTATGTAATGAAAAGAACACATTTACCTTGTAGAACAGAGGAAGAAATTTAATACTAGAATTGCATGAATGTAAAGTGGGGCACAGCAGCTCATGCCTGTAACCCCAGCACTTGGGAGCTGGAGAGAGGAGTGTCAGGAGAGCACGGTTATCCTCAGATACATGAGTGAGTTTGAGGCTAACCTGGGCTATGTGAGACCCTATCTCAATAAAAAAAAAATCCTAAATCTTTAGATGGATTACGTAAGTAAATATATAAGAGTAGTGCATGCCAGTCCTGGGGTCTAGAAGACCTATGGTGCATGGGGAATAGTTTCCGATTGATAAAGATAAATTTCATGGCTCAGAGCAGACATTTCTATCATGATTACAGGCTGCCCTTTCCTACCCGTCAGTATGCCAGGAAAATTCCCCCTACCCTCAGTGAGAAAGACTCAAGCACAGTCAGTTCCTGGCTGTCACACAAGCCCAGGCTGGCCAGACAGGCACATTCCAGCCTTATCTCGAGCATTAGCAGGTCTAGGCTTCCCTCAGGAGCAGAGGGAGGAGCCAGGTTTCGTCTCAACATGTCTGGACCCAGGACAGCCAAAGGACATACTGTCTCCCTTGGGCCATCTGCTACGATCTTTTCTCCAATTCAGACTTTCTGCCAGAGGCTAGGCCCGCCTGGCATTGCTCTGGGTGATGGACCTGCCTCAGTGGAGACCCAGGGATGTTTCTTGGAAGCCCATCCAGAAGTAGCCAAGATTACTGTGACCACGAGGACAACGGGTGGTTTCTCTGTCAGCTCTGCATCCTCCACACAGCAGCTCTTGCTGTTCAGGAACATTCTGAGGACCAGCATGCTCCTGCTATAGCTGTCAAATCCCGAATGACCAATGTGGCTATCGTTCATCATTGTACTTTAGCATCTATAATGCCTACTGAATATCAGCTCAATGGATGGTCTTGAGCGTGGGTACTGGGATGCAATGATGAACAAAGGCCTATCCCTTATCCACAGGGAACCATTAAATACTGGAGGACTTTCCCTGCTCCTTCCCTCAGAAGGCCTCCCTTTGCTGAACTTACTGTCCTTTGTCCTTGAGGACAGGGTTGCTGTCTTCCTACCTTAGGCACACAATGGGTACTCCATACGTACAAAGCTCGCTCAGGAGCATGGTCCCAACGCTCTGCCAGACACCTACCTCATCACTCTCAGGCTATTGTCTGCTTTGAAGGAATTTTCCCATGGACCTCAGATACCAGAAAGAATCAAAGCACTTCAGTCAAAATCCCCTTTCTCTCTGCAGCCCAGGGATTCTCTGAGCAAGATGGAGCTGAGGTTAGGTCTTGCCATGGGCTAGATGTCAGACCAAGCCTTTCCAGGCACAAATGGAGGGCTAGCAATTCTGCAACCATGTTAAAACCTTTTTTTTTTTTTTTGTGCTTAGGAAACATCCCCTCTCCCACTTCAAATAAATGTTTCAAGTCAGGTGTGGTGGAACACACCTGTAAAACCAGCAGAGGTTTAGGCAGAAAGATTGCCATGGCTTTGAGACTAGCCTGGGCTACATGGCATGACCCTGTTTTTGTTTTTGTTTTTTGTTTTTTGGTTTTTTTTTAAGTAGAACCAGTACAAACAAACCAACAACCCGAAAGGACATTGTACAATTTGATATATAAGTCAGGGATGGAGGTGCTTTATATCCAAAAAGGGAGTCAGGTTGGTTGTAGGCCATTGGGCTTTGCTGGAAGACCATGTGCAGATGCCAGTTCTGCCTTCATTTGGCCTTCACAATGCCAGGAGCAGTGGCTTTGAGGAAAGGACTCCGTGTGAGTGCCCAAAGACCTAGTGCCCCCTTAAAGATGGAAGCCTGGAACGATTCTGCCATCAGAAAGTAAGGGAATATTTGAGCACATTTGATAGGTCTAGTATCAGTAGCATGTAAAGAGCTTTTTAAAAATAATAAGAAAAACACAAGGAGCCCAATAGAACAATTAGAGAAATGTTCACCGTCTATTGTTAATAGACAATAAGGCTGAGCATGATGGCACATACTAGAATCTCAGCTGACCTTGGCTGAGTAGCCAGTTCCTATTGCCAACAACAGCAGCAACACACACACACACACACACACACACACACACACACGCAGTAAAAAAAAGATGTGATGTTGTATATATAGCATCATCTTCCTTCTAACACGAGCTGGCTTAGTGGGGCAGGCCTGCAGTTCTGACTTCTCAGGAGGGGATCCAATGCCTGACTGATGAGTTTATGAGACCATCTCAAGATAAAAAGAGGGAAAAGAGCTGGCTGGGGACATAGCTCAGCAAAGGGCTTCCCTAGCACATGTGAAACCTTAACTTCAACCCCCAGTATCAAGAAAAAGGGAGACGGAAGAGGAAGAAGAGATAGAGGAGGAGGACAATGACGATGAAGACGATGACTAGAGGGTATTCATTAAAAACAGAAATTCTAAGAGAGCAGATCCCCAAATGATAGCACCTCACCTCAGGAAGATAAGATGAAGGGAAATATTTAGCTTCCTCCTCCTCTTCCTCCTCCTCCTCTGTCCCTCTTCCCCTCCCCCTCATCCTCTCCCCTTTCCTCTTCTTCCTCCTCCTCTCTGTCCTCCTTCTCTTCATCTCCCTCCTCCTTCTCTCCCTTCTGCTCTCCATATTTCTCTTCTACTTCATCTCCCTCCTCCTCCTCTTTAAAATAATGAACATGTGGACCAGCAAGCAGGCTCAGCAGACAGAGAGTCACTTGGTACCAAGCTTGGTGACTTAAATTTGATTCCTGGAGCCCACAAGAAGAAGTGACTGCTGCCAACTGGCCTCTGACTTCCACATACACAGAGACACACTAATGAGTATAATTCTATTTTAAAGATAATAAACTTTTATGAATTTGAAAAATCATGAACATTTTTTAAAAGACTTATTTATTTATTATATGTAAGTACACTGTAGCTGTCCTCAGACACTCCAGAAGAGGGAGTCAGATCTCCTTACGGATGGTTGTGAGCCATCATGTGGTTGCTGGGATTTGAACTCCAGACCTTCGGAAGAGCAGTCGGGTGCTCTTACCCACTAAGCCATCTCACATTTTCTTTTTTTAAGGAAATCTGATAGTGAAGTGCCATGTAACATCATGGGCTGTCTTCGGGGAGCAAGGCTGCCAACCACACTTCCTGCCTCTTTAGTGTATAGTAGGCATTTTTCTACTAGCTGGCTACATAGCCTTCTTGTACCCTGTGCTGGGATGAACCCTATGAAATGGCAGTCCTTACTCTCTTGGCTTCTCAGAGCTTCTTGAGAGTTGAGAGCTAGGATGAATGTCCAGGTCATTTGCTATCACAGTATTTCTGTTGTTAGATTGCTCCATGTTTGCCTGGACTCATCTTCATAGATGGCACATGGACATCTCAGAGTGTCTGAGATCTGCTCTGCTGACCTGAAGCTCTGGTCATCTGCCTCTTGAAATTGAGTTGGCTTACATGATCAGACTCAGCATTCTATGCGCCATGATTGAAACTTAGAAGCAGCTTGTGCATCTTTGGATTGTGTTTCTTACTGATCTATACATGTGATGTAGTGACTTGAATCAGAGCATCTTAACAGGATAAAATGGGATGAGGATAGGGACCCAAACGAGATATTTGGTCCAGCATGTTATTTTCCGATGACAGATCTAAAGCCCCAAGAGAGCTTGGAATTTTGTGTTTGAGCCAAGATGCCTAACCCTGTCTTTGTTCACATGTGACCTTCACAGTACTTGGTTTTGAGAAGAGGTGACTGCCAAATAATGGGCATGGATGAGAAGAGGTGACTGCCAAATAATGGGTGTGGAAGCAAACTGAATAGAAAGTTCACAGAAATTCTGGGAAATAGCACCTACCCATAGGTTGCTAACAGTTGAGTTTCAACCAGAATTCCTTAGCCATTAACCCGGCACACGAGGGCAGTGGAGAGGAGAGAATGGTAAGCTGCAGGTAGCCTGTGCTACAGGACAAGAATGTCTTGGGCATTAGCATTCAGTGTACAGGACTGGGATATAGGTGGATGTGCTTGCACCAGTGACAAAAACTAAAACCAACCAAACAACCAAAATCTCCAGAAGAAAGTGGGTTGTGATCTGAGTACACCGACACACACATTCACATTTGGGTTGTGATCTGAGCACACCGACACACACAGGCACATCTACCCAGGGTGAGTTTTGGGAGTGTAGAACCTTTGTCTCTAAGTAGTTTCTTTACTTGCCCAATGTTTGCCTAAGCTTGTTACTAATTTTTTTTTAAGTCATTAAAATGTGAACATGTTACTCAGAGAAGGGATTAGGTTAACTCTTTGGAGTCTCCTGTCAAATTATATGCAGTGTGGAAGAATTGAAGGGTTTTCCAGAGAGCCTGCCTGCATGAGAGGGGAGGGTGTGCAGGTTGGGAGGGAGGTATTCAAGAAGATAAACTGAGTGTGTTAGCATTTAAGGAGAGATGACCTTATATTCCACAGCAACAGGCAAAGTATCCTGGATTTTCCATCTTTTCTTTGAAGTCTTTTGCTTTCTTTAAATCTGTTGCTGTTGTTGTTTATGGGGTGGGCTATAGCCACAGCACACACGTGGGTGTCAGCAGACAACTGTGCAGCAGTTGGTTCTCCTCCTTCCAACGAGGAGATTCTGGGGTTCAAACTCAGGTCACCATGTACACTGAGTCAGCCCATCGGACCTCTGTCCTTTCCATCCTGGACAGCCCGAGCTCACATTTAAAGATCTATTCTGTATGGACTAGTCTGTAAACTCTAAGGGAACTTTGAGTGAGGGCTGAGCTAAGTTTTCAATGAAAATATCTCCCTATATAGTCAAGTCTAATGTGGACTGGGCCTATTTTATTTTAGGACTTGTGTCTGTGCCTCTCCCCTCACTCCCCCATCCACCCCCCAACTCACCCACCCCCCGTTCATTTGACAGCAGCGTGAAAATGTGCTTATGATTCAAAATCAGTAACCATCCCTCAGAGCCACTTGGCTCTGCTCAACAATTCCTTCCTTTTTGTGCTTTAGGAATTTTTTTTTTTTCTAACAGGAAAAAAAAAAAAAAGACAGAGGAAGGAAATTCGTCTGTAGGGCCAGAGAATTAAATGAGCTAACCCATGAAAGCAGCTGCCACAGACCTGCACACAACAGCATCTGTGACTGGGGACTGGGGACTAGGGACTGGGGACATTTTGTAGGTCATGCTTAAGTTCCCTGGAGATTTCAAATTCCTGATCCTTGTCTTGCACATATTTCTTATTCCTTAAAAAAAAAAAAAAAAAGATTTAGCCGGGCAGTGGTGGCACATGCCTTTAATCCCAGCACTTAGGAGGCAGGCAGGTAGATTTCTGAGTTTGAAGACAGCCTGGTCTACAGAGTGAGTTACAGGACTGGTAGGGTTTCACAGAGAAACCCTGTCTCGAAAAATAAAATAAAATAAAATATTTATTTTAGTATTTATTTATTTATGTGTATGTATGAGTGAACGTAGGTACCCATAGAGGCCAGAAGAGAGCATCAGACCTCCCCACCCCCCGTGGAGCTCAAGTTACAGGTAGCTGTGAGCTGCCCATTGTGGATGGTAGGAACCAAACATGAGTCCACTGGAAGAGCAGTATTCCTTTTAACTGCTAAGCCAAGCCATCTCTCCCGCCCCATGTTTCTTTCTCTTGGCCCTGAGTTTGCCTTGATGAGCATGCTTCTTAAAAGGCTAGATGATTTGGGCGAGCCTCAGTGTATTCTACTTCCTTTCTGTTGTCATTTGCATCTGGAAACTCCCTTGGGATCATCTACACTCATGCTCCTGTGTTTACTTCTCAAACTGGGTTCCCAGGAGCTTTGGGGTTCCACAGAGCCTCTAAAGAGGAGGCTTCATAGGTGTGGGGGTGGTAGATGAGTGGGCTCAGAGTGTTCCCCCCAACAAAGAAACATGGTGTCTTATCTGTTTTACCTATTGTACTCTGTGAAGTATTTGCCTGAGAGAGGCATCTCCACACCCAAATAAATGTGAAAGCCATTGTCAAGGGCCTAGAACTGTCTAAGCCATGTGGCCCAGGACAAGGAAAACATTCCTCAGACAGAAGAAAAGCCCCGTTTGAATGGCTGTGGGCCCTCTTCCATTTACAAGTTCCCTCTTGGCTGCTGTTTCTGTTTTCCCTGATATCCCACCTGCTGTAGGTGGGTGCTGCACCCTCCCTGTCTCCCTCCTGACTCACCCACCTGGCTTTGGGCAAAGCTCTGCTCCCTCCTTTATCACTCACCTGCTTCCTTCTCTGACTTCTGACAATATTGTGTTTCTTTACTCTACTCTGGCTTCTTGACTATATGGTTTCCTGCCTGCCTTGACTTAGATACCAGTGTCCTAAAGTATTCTCTGTCTTTCTGGGTGTCCTGTCCCACCAGAGGAACCTTGCTTTTCAATGGCCTTCCAGCACCGTTTACTTTGAAGCTGAGGTTGGGGTTCATCAGGGTTAAGTCAAGTTCCTGAACCCACCGTGATTGGGAAATGGAGCTGTGGCAATCCAGTGGCTACAGGGAAATGGGGATTTACACCCACGGAAGCTTGCCTTACCAGGAACTTTCAGACTCCTTTCATTCACATTACAATGTGGTAAAACTGCAACATTCCTGTCTGTGTTAGGTACGAAGAAACTGAGGGGGAGACTTACACGATTGGCTAAACTCAGCAAAACTGGAAATAGACCCTGGGTCTTTGGACTCTAAATTCTGAATTTGAGTGGTTGTAGTTTATAGACTTACACATATAAGATTAGAAACAGGTTAGTGGCTACAGTAGTGTGGGGACACACATACACACACACACACACACACACACACACACACACACACACACACACAATTTTTTCAGTACTGGCCATTGAACCCTGAACATGGGGCATGCTAGACAAGTACTCTACCACTGACCCATAGCCTCAGCCAAGAGAGTTCATGGGAGTAGCCTGGCTGGAGGGCGGTTATGGGAGATAAGGAAAGGGCCTCAGAGGCCCAGCGTTGGAACCTAGCCAGGTAGAGTGCAGAGAGGCCTCAGAAACGTCATCTCCAGAGTGTCTGTGCACCCCTTATAATTTGGCTGATCCAGTTCCTGGGGACTGTAAGTTGACCTGCTCCTGTCTCCGAGACTGCACTGGCTGAAGGTCCTATTCCCTCTCTTGGGCTGCACCTGGTGTCCCTTGAGTGGAAGTTTCAAAGCACTGCCTTTGCCCTATGGCCCTGAATGACTGCTGGGTAATTCCAGAGGAACTGTGGCCCATTGTTCTGCAGGGTGAGAAAAGGAACTGCAGTGCTGGCTGAGGGGAAGCAGGAGGGGGAACCCTCTGTCGGGGTGATGTTCTTAAGATTCAGTCATCTCTCTCTGCCCCTGCTCCACCTGATAAACTGGTGGCTTTGGGGCACTCACTTCATGGATGCCTGAGAGCTGGTTGAGAAGGGGAATGAGTTAGACCCACTGTTCATAGGATGCACAAAACTTCAGCACCTGGGCCCTGGGAGTTGATAGAACAGGTCTGGCTGATCGTGGCTTAGGCGAGAGGAGGGAGTATGTGGGCAGTGGGAGCACTTACCCTTGCTGCAGGCGTGGCTTAAGGGTTGAGTTGTCTTTTGAGAATTTAACATCAACAATAAAATTTAGTTAAAAAAAAATAATCACCCTGCCTTTTATCATCTCTGCATGCTGGCAGTGTTAGACAAATCAGGTCAGAGACTAGCTCAGCAGTAGGGTGCTTGCTTAGCATGAGTGAGGCCCTGGATTTGATCCTCAGTACTGCAAACCAAACCTTCCCTCTGTGGTGGGCCCTCTCCCCACTGCTTGGCACCCCTTAGCAGGCTTAGTTACCTTGAGAACCCTGAAGCTGGAGTCGAGAGACAAGGACTTGTGTTTATACCGCTTTACCCAACTGCCAAGTTGCTTACCTTTTTTAATCCTTAGTATTCTTTAGGACATACATTTAGTTATTGATGTACTCTGTGTGTGTGTGTGTGTGTGTGTGTGTGTGTGTGTGCGTGCGTGTGTGTGTGCGTGCATGCTACTGCACAACACATGTGGAGAGACAACCTGCAGGAATTGGTTCTTTCTTTCCATTATTTGGATCTCAGGGATCAAGTGCAGCCAATGAGGCTTGGTGACAAGTGAGGGACAAATAAGGACATGGCCTCTCTAGGATATAGCTGAGAAGGTTTATTGTAGGTATGAGGGAGAGCACAGCCAGAGGCATCTTGGAGGTCCCAGGCTGAACCCAGTCATGAGAGGTGGGGCAGGGAGAGGGAGAAAAGAGAGGAGGGGGAACAAGCAGAGCTTCTGGGAACCAGGAGACTCAGAGAGTGCATAACCAGAATGGCTGGTAATATAGGGGTCAGAGGCTGGAGGAAGGGAGCCAGAGCCAGCCCTTGGGAGGGAGAGGCTTAGGATGGGAGAAAGATGAGGGGTGATGGGAGAAGCCACAGGTACTGAGTGAGATGTGTATGTGTGTGTAGTGTCTGTGTGTGTGGTGTGTGTGTCTGTGTGTGTGTCTTTGAGAACTAACAGCCAGCACCTTTACTCATTGAGCCACCTCTTCGACCCCCCCCCCGTTTTTATTTATTCTTACTGTGTGTATATGAGAAGTGTGATGGACATGTGTGTCAGAGGACACACTGTTGAGTCAGTTCTCTTCTTCCACATATCTTTGGGTTCTAAGGTTCCAGGGATCTAATTACAAATCATAAAGTCTGCATGGGCAGTATTTTATTCTTTGAACCATCTTTCCAGCTCCCCCAATATTCTGGTCTAGAAAATGGAACCAAGATTGTGTCTTCAAGTATTTTTTTTAAAAAAAGAATAATATTCAATAAGATAATAATAAATAAGTAATAATTAAATTATACTTATATATTTTAAGTATACTTATATACCTATAATTATAAAAGCCTACAATAGAAATTAGCCTTTATAGAGAGCAGCTGCACATGTAACAGTACCCACATAACTTTATGAATCTATCTCATGGTATGATATTTGGGTCATCTGGGATTATTCTCTCTTGGCAGTGCAGAGTCTGAGAGGGTTGAGTCAGGCTTTTTCATGTGGTGTTGGGTATTGGGTTGGGACATTACCAAACCTTGAGATGCCATCTAAAAATATACTCCTTTTAATGGGGCTCCTAGGCAGATAACAGGGAGCCCTTGTGAGGTGCAACCAGGTCCAGCCAAGTTCTATAGCTAGGCCTATCTGTTGGTGACCTGCCCTGCCCTACCCTAACAGGTGTGGAGTGTTTGGGGAGCTGAGCCCTCTGCCTGAGAAGAGGGTAGGCTGAGCAAGGATGGCAGCTTCTATGTCTTGTGAATTTACTGTCCCTTGCTAAACCCTGCTACATGGCTGGTACCAGCTTCAGGCACTAAGTTCCCACCTGCCAACACCTTGTTCCTTCTCATCTGGATAGTCAAGTCCTGTTACAGATATTATGACTTCCCAAATAATCCTCCAAGTTGGGTGAAGCAGCTTTCTCTCTCTCTCTCTCTCTCTCTCTCTCTCTCTCTCTCTCTCTCTCTCTCACACACACACACCCACGCTTGCGCGCACGCGGACACCGCCTTGAAAAGGGAGGAAACCGGGGACAAGGGGGTTAAATAGGATACTTGAGGCTCTGACTTTGGGAGCTGAGCCTTCTGCCTGGGAAGAGGTGTTCCTGCCACAGTTGTGTGAGAGTGTGTTGGCAGGACACGGACGACAGTTTGTAACTGATCACTCAGCCCTGTTGATCAGGGCTCCCAACACCAGCTCGGAGACAGGACTTTGGAGAATGAAGGGGAAGCTTTCGATTATGTTCACTTTTGACTCAGGCTCTTTGGAGTCTTCTGACAGAGTGTTAGCAGGTCTCTGAGCTGGTGTGGCTGGCTCCCTCTAACACAATCCAAGATTGGATAGGCTCTACTCTCTCCCTGCATTTTACACTGAGTGGCTCTGTCCTAACTTAGAGGAGCCCTTGCTATTTGCCCTTCACCCCCATATCCTAACTTGGTTTCTTTCTTTTTTAAAAAGATGTATTTATTTATTTATTTATTTATTTATTTATTTATTTATGTGTACACTGTAGATGTCTTCAGACACTCCAGAAGAGGGCATCAGATTTCGTTACGGGTGGTTGTGAGCCACCATGTGGTTGCTAGGATTTGAACTCAGGACCTTTGGAAGAGCAGTTGGTGCTCTTAACCACTGAGCCATCTCACTAGCCCCCTAACTTGGTTTCGTGTGTACTGTGAGGACCTCAGCTTCTGGCTGTAGAGCCTTCGTGGGGCAAAGACCTGTAGCTGTTTTCACCTACTCTTGAGTTTACAGGTGCCCTCTGATGGGTATAGTAAGATTATCTCTGATTCTGCTTTTATGCATGTGCAGTGACCATGGAATAGCCCACTATGCATGTGAACTGCCAAAGCCTAGAGTGATTTCCTCTCCTGTCTCTTCTACACACACACACACACACACACACACACACACACACACCCCACAAACACAGAGGGTTGTGGGTTTTTTTTGTTTGTTTGTTTTTTTGTTTTTTAAGAATTTCAATGGCTAGGGGATGTAGCTCAGTGGCAGAGTGCATACTTTGCATGTATGAGTTACCTGGGTGAAAACTCCAGTATCTCCACTCTTTACCCAGGTGGGGGTGGCCTATGCCTTTTTTCCCCAGCACTGGGGAGACAAAGGCAGGTGGATCTCTGAGTTTGAGTCCAACCTGGTCTACAGAGTGAGATCTAGGACAGCCAGGACTATTACACCAAGAAACCCGCCATGTCTCAAAAAAAGGGAAAAAAAATCACTGAAGTATTTACATCATTTCTCACCTCTCTAACTCCTCCCATTCCCCTCCCCCACACTGTTCATCAATATATTGACCAAAGTTTGCATAAAGCCAGAAAATATGAGCCAGGTGTGGTGATGTATGAGAGGCAGATGGCTCTTTTTGAGTTTGAGGCCAGCCTGGTCTACAGAGTGAGATCCAGGACAGCCAGAGCTACACAGAGAAACCCTGTCTCAACAAACCAAGCCAAAACCAAACCAAAACAAAACAAGGCCAGCAGCTTGACTGCTGATACCTATAAAGGCAGTAGAAGCAGGCTCTTTCACAGGGGATCCTAAAAAACCTATGCCTCTGTTTTGATAGTAGGTTACTATCACAGCAGTTAAAGGAGAGCCGTTCTAAGTCATGGTTCCCAGCCCAGCTATCTAAGAGAGCCACCAAGGGGCTGAGCACAGGGGTGTCTGTATTCGGGAAGCTAGGGTACAGGGATCATGAGTTTACAACCTGCCTGAGCCATCTAGTCAGGCTCTATATCAAAAAACAAAACCAGAATAAGATAAAAAAGTTAAGTATCTTCATCTCCAGGTCATAGACCAGACCTAACTCAGATTCTCTGGACTTGAAATCTAGACCTCCTTCATTTTAAAATTCCCCAGGGGCCTCTAGAATGCTGCCAAGGTTGAGCCCCACTGCTCTTCAATTGAAAGAGTCAACTAATTGTTTAGAGTATTCCCACATCTGGGTGTACACTGGCATCAGGGGGAAGGGCGCTTTTAAAATTACACTGATTCCCTGGCCCTGCATTCCAGACCATCTGAAGCAGTGACTTCCAGCCCTAGGTATCTCTTAGTCAGCCCTCATCTATGCCAGCTGTTCCTACGGACGGTGAGCCAAGGGTACAAATGTTTCCTTTACAACTGTCTACCAGTGAATCATGACTTGCATTTCATAGGTCAGGAAAAGGATGTTCAGAGCAGGTAGTGGCCTGACCCGCATGACCAGGCAAAGAAGTCCCTGAAACAGGTCTGTCTAACCTTGAAACCTTTCCCAGTTTTCCAGACCCCAGTCATTGCATCCTGGGCCGAGTGGAAAGTTTTCTCTGCTCTTCCCCCAAACAGCTAAAGGCAAGGAAGGGGAAGGTAGCCTGAGACTGCGGCTCGCCTTCCGGCTGCTCCCAGAGCCTGAGCTGAGGCCCCTTCAGGAGAGACGAAAGGCCCCAAGATGACCCCGGTTGCCTGGTGTTTAGCTTGGTCCTAGTCTGCTACTTTTGAAATGCTTATTTTTGGAGGGAGAGAGAGTAAGCCTGCCTTACTCACTTCTCATTTGCACCCTCTTCTCCTGGAGAAACCAAGAGGCAAAAGCAAACACTCACTTTTTGAGAACTTAAGGGATTTTTCAGCCACGTGGCAGAAAAATGTCTCCATTCCCCTCATAAGACCAAGGAGATGTGATGTCAAGGTGACCGGATACTTTTAGCTTTGCTTTGTGACTTTGTGTTCCCAGGTCTTTGTATAGTGTGACTTGAACCTGGGCACTGGGGGATTTGGGTGTCAAACCTGCTCCTGTGCCACCACCTTCATGTATACAACGTAAAGGCCTTGAGGTTTCACTTTCTCCATCTATCTACTTATTGAGGATTGTGGGGGGACAGTTTGTGGAACCCAGAAATGCCAGGCCTGCCAGCAGCCCTTGAGGTACCAGAAGGAAAGGAATATTTGGCCCTGATGCTAAGACTCAGGCCACCTGGGACCAAAAGCTTTGTCAAGTGTTTGCTGGCACCTGTTCAGGGACCTTATGTCCCCAACACTTAGAGTGGCTCCAAGTGGCCATCTGTGTTAGAGATCGCATTGAATGTGCTCACTCTGGCCTTCCTCCACCTGTGTCAGCCCCCAGTGTGTGGACAGCTCAGAGCCAATACTTAGAGCCCGGATAGCTGAAACTTTAGAGTTAGTGGTAATATAAATTTGACCCCAAGCCTAGCTCCTAGGGACCTCCCCCCTTGGGGGTGGGAGCTCCCTCTGCACCTGTTGCCTCTGCCTTTGTCCCCTGTTATTTACCAGCCAGCACAGGGTACATGCTCGGACGGTGTTGAGTGAAGGACAAAGGTGGAGGGATGAATGACTTTGTTTTTGGCGACATCTCTCAAGTGCCTGCTATGACAGGCTGTTTAGCTGTCAGCTATCTGCTTGCTTGCTCGCTCGGCTTCATTTCATTTGTGTCAGCCAGTTCATTTAGAAGATCGTCTCTTTAAAGAACGTTCTAAAAATAGGATGCTTTAAATGCAATGCCATTTTCCAAGGTTGGGACAAATGCCCAGAGTTTCTCACAAGTGTAACTTTTACACCAGATCCACTAAGAAAGTGCATTGGGGCTCTTGATCCACCGGGCCCCTTATTAAGCCATTATCAGATTAATAAATCTTTCTGAGCTACTCGGGCATTTGGGGGATGGTGGAACAATATGGGACAAAATGGAGGCTGAGAGGGAGGACCTCAGAGTTAGGTAAGGAGGGGACACTAGCAGTCACTAGGGATTTATGTCTGTCCCAGTTCACAGCCTGAGTTGAGATGGAGAGGTATAGGCTGCACTCAGCACACTTAGGGAAGCTGGCTCAGGGCTGCTTGGATCACCATTTCATGGCCCTTGTCTCAAAGAGCTTGAGCCGGTCATGTCTCCGGTAACAACCTGAGAAACTGTGTGGGCAGCTGGCTTTGATGTCCAGTTCTGTTGTTAATTCAAGTTATGAGTCACTTCACCTCTCTTTATGCCCTAGTTTGCAAATTTTACAACTCCCTGTTCACACTATGATGATAATGATAATTAACCTTGCCAAGTGGCCTTTACCCCACCCCCATCCCAATCAGGAGCCTCACCAGATCAGCCTGTTTTTATGGATGTTGTGACTTTAACTGGTACTATAGACCTGGGTTCTAGATGAGTCTTCACAAGGACAAGGCCATGTCAACCTACCAAGTTAACACTTCCCAGGGCTTTGTATGCTGGGAACAACAACATTAACATCCTTCTTAGTAAAATGTGAAGATCCCTTAGGAGTAGAAGGGAATTCAGTCCCTGCTCTACCTGAGGCACTCACTGTTAGCCCGGCAGGGCCACTGGCCGGTGGGTGACACACCTTTCTGTCTTGGTAAAGTAACCTGCTGATTGTCTTGGTAGCTGGACACGAGGGCCACTTTTCCAGTGTCTACACCTTACTTCTCTGTGTCTGCGTCCCCGCAGTGGCCAGTTTGCCATCGTGAAGAAGTGCCGGGAGAAGAGCACGGGGCTGGAGTATGCAGCCAAGTTCATTAAGAAGAGGCAGAGCCGGGCCAGCCGTCGGGGCGTGTGCCGGGAGGAAATCGAGCGGGAGGTGAGCATCCTGCGGCAGGTGCTGCACCCCAACATCATCACGCTGCACGACGTCTATGAGAACCGCACCGACGTGGTGCTCATCCTTGAGCTGTGAGTGGGGTGCCGGGACCCATGACGTGGGGGAACGGGGTGTAGGGCGCCGGGACCCATGATGTGGGGAAGCGGGGTGTAGGGCGCCAGGACTCATGACACGGGGAAGCGGGGTGTAGGGTCCTGGGACCCATGAAGTCGGGAAGCAGGGTGGGCAACCAGACCGAAGCTCAGCCCAGAGAAGATGCAGTCAGCTATATATGGTTTCCTTTTGCCTCCCTTATCCTCAGCCTATGTCTGAAATGAAGCCGATGGAGGGCGTGAGCGTGCTAAGTAGCAAGGGTAACAAATAATGACCTAACTCTTGCTTTCATTAGATTTTGGAGATCAAAGAGAAGAAACCACTGGACCATCTCACCGGTCCATTTAAAGAGCCTAGCTATACTCCTGCATTTGCAAGGTGCCATGTTTGTCATCTTGCTCTGCCCTGCTTAAAACAGTCTCACTAACTCAGAGAGGTATCTATGTTCACTCTGTTCACCTTACTTCACCCTCATAAGGATATAGTCATGGAGACTCTTAGCATACCCATTTTAGAGATGAGAACACCAAGAAGGTCAACATCCCATAGCTGGGAAATACAAAGGCTAAGGTGCAGCCTTGGGATGGCTGAGAAGGACTTCACAGTGGCTGGTGGAATTTAGTGACACCAAGACTCCAGATGTCCCTGAGCTAGTGAAGCCTGGTCGGTAGTAGGGTCTGATCAGGCTGTGGCACAAGTCACCATAGCCTCATCCAGCCTGCTAATCAGCAAGAGCCCAGGACAAGAGTGCTCTGAGCCTCATAGCATCTAGTAAACACCTGCCAATCCACAGAGGAGTGGGGTGTTTGTCTCAATATTTCTTGATTTTGTGACTGTGAGCAAGTCACCTGAGAACCAGGAAGTGTCCTTTACCTGCCTCCAGATTGAATGGACAACCTGATGTTTGAGACTTACCTATACCTTGGAAGATGTAACTAGTTAATTGAGAGAATTTACATCCTCTTGAATTTGATTCTAGCATTATCAACCTCTGTGTTTAACTGCATAGAATTGCCAATAATCACCTCTTCTCTAGGGCCCGATGTCCTCTCGTTTCATCTATGGACCCCTTTGCAAAATGAACTAGCTACTGCCTGTGTCTCCCTGACCAAGACAGGAGTCTGATGAAGGCCTTCCTCTTCTTCCCCAGAGATGATAAGTCATGTGTACACTCCACATGGCATGCTCTAAGGCTAGGGATCACTGGTTAGCATCCTGATTCCCAGCAGACAGTGACAAGTCCATCTTCCTGGGAAGTCCAGAGTCACTTCTTTAAATGTCTATTATCATCCCCCGCCCCCCACCAAAAAAAAAAAAAAAACCATAAAAACAAACGCAAACAAAAAACCAAAACCCCACAGGAATTAGGAAAGGCATCTGTAACCCTCCAGCCCAAATAGTTACTTGTGATTCTCTGTGGTTCCTCTCAATCCTTATCACTTTGTATATAATTTTACAATTTCCTGTTCCAGTTTTTTTCTCCAACTAACAAAATTCCATATATAGCTGCTTTTCCATTTAAATAACTATATCATGTTTCATTAAATTACACATCAGTGCTTCTCTATTGCTGGACATTTGCTTACAATTTTCCAGCTTTTATCCTTTCCAAACTTTACTGATAGAACTCTTTCTTCCCAATGGTCTGCCTCTTTTCTTTTGAATTAGTTATTTCAGCTGACTCTCCAGGAGTGGAGGATTAAGTTAAAGGTGGGCAGTTTTAGGTTCTTGGTGACTTTACTTCCAAAGGATGCTGGGACAGGACAGTGTTTCTATTTGACTTCAGCCTTGGCATCCGTGGAACATCTGTTTTAAAACACATGTCTTGCTGGGCAGTGGTGGTGCACACCTTTGATCCCAGCACTTGGGAGGCAGAGGCAGGCGGATTTCTGAGTTCGAGGCCAGCCTGGTCTACAGAGTGAGTTCCAGGACAGCCAGGGCTACACAGAGAAACCCTGTCTCAAAAGAAAAAAAAAAGTAGCTTTCTTTATTCATCTTTATAGTTACAAATCAGTATCTTGTCATTTTAATTGGCGTGCGTTTGTTTGTTTGTTTGTTTGTTTGTTTTTTGGGGGGGGGGAGTTCAAGACAGGGTTTCTCTGTGTAGCCCTGGCTGTCCTGGAACTCACTCTGTAGACCAGGCTGGCCTCGAACTCAGAAATCTGCCTGCCTCTGCCTGCTAATTGGTGTTTCTTTAACTTCTGGGAAAATGATCCATTCCCACATGTTTGTGGGAACCCAGCGTTTGGGGAACGATGTGCTTCTGCTCTGTCTCCAGCTCTCCCAGTAGGGCTCATGACCAGCCTGAACTTACATACTGTCATATATTATATGACATTATATACTGTGAGTGCAGGTGCACCGTGGGTAATAGCAGTCCCCACACAGGTGTTCCCAGGACTTGCTATGTTTAGCTGTCCACAGTTTCTGTCTCCTTTACTTCCAGGTTGCCAAATTGTGCTTGGCATGTCTGGCAGAGGAACACTAAGGGTTTATGAAATTAGAAAAGAGCCACGCTTTTGGTTTGTAAAGACCACGCTCAGACCATGCTTGCTGGGCTCTAAGGAGGACTTTCCAGAGGAGGAGGACTTCCCAGAGGAGGAGGACTTCCAATAGGAGAAGGACCTCCTGGGGAGGGGTTCCTAAGGGAGCAATTCAGAAGTTTTTTCTTGGACTTGGTGACTCTTGTTGGGCTCATCAGAAGTTCTTAGCATTTGAGTTCTCTCTGGACAGCAGGTTAGCCCAGTGGTCAGACATAAGTGTTAGTGTCCACTCATTCATTTGCAGAATTTACCTATCTATTTGTTGGTATTTTTCTCAGACAGCATCTCACCGTAGTCCAGGCTGCTCTAGACCACGTGACACTCCCAGCTCAGCCTATTCAGTGCTGAGATGACAGATGTGTGGGTTTATAGATGTGTGTGACCACATGTATATAATGTGTGCATGCATATGTATATTCAGTATACACACACGTGTGTGTGTGGAGGCCTGAGGAAGAAATCAGTGTCCTGCAATACTTATTCCTTGAGATAGGGTCTCTCCTTGAATCTGGAGCTGGGCCAGCAGCCAGCAGACCCCACTGATTCTCCCGTTCCTGCCTCCCACAGTGTTAGGCTTACTGGTGTGCTTGGCAACACACAGCTTTTCACATGGGTGCTGAGGATTTGAACTCGGTTCCTGGTGTTTACAGAACAATTGCTCTTATCCACTGAGCCATCTCCCCAGCCCCTCACTTGCAGTTTTGATGGGTGAATTGACTCTGGTCCCAGGGCACTCTCTAGCAGCTGTTGTCTGGTTTGATGCTTCCATTAGTTTCTACTGAAGAGGCCAGTAGCAGAAGACATGCCCTGTCGAACTCCTGTTCCTTTCAGCTGTCTTTATCCCATCTCTGCCTTCTTAGAATCACCTGTTTCTGGTCATAATGATTAAAGGGGGGGGATTAGGAAAGATTTTGCTGTCTGTATAACTTGATTTCCATGTAGTCCTAAGACTATATTAAAAATCTCAATAGCTGGACTCATGCCATATGTGGAGAATGCCCCTTTGTAGCCTCCTGGACTCTAGGATTGCAGTGAGTGGTGCCCTGGCAGGGGCTCCTAGGTGATGCTGATACTTCCAAGCTCAACAGCTGTGACAACATTATTGCTCCATCATTGCCTGTGCAGGTCATTTATATACATGATACCAGAAGAACTCTGGAAAGCATTTCACCAGGCGTACCAACCTGCAAGGGAGAAGGGGTTGGCCCTCAGAACACTATTACAGAAGAGAAGAGACCCGACTCTTACTTAGCCTTTGCGGGAGGGGTTTGATTTGCACTGTGAGCTGAGGGAATCCTGGAAGGAGATGGAAAATGGCCCAGGTTTTAGAACTGAGAGGCTCTCAGTAAAAGCTGTTTCCAGGCTTGTAGAGACAGCATGGCAAGCTTCTACCTTTGAATTCTATTCTCTTTATGTGTGTGGGGGTAAATCTACCATGTGCATGCAGTGCCCACAGAGGCTGGAAGAAGGCTTCCGATCTCTGGGAACTGGAGGCATAGGCAGTTGCAAGCTGCCATATGAGACCAGGGAAACAAGCTCATGTCCTTTCGAAGAACAGCCTGTTTTTTTTTGTTTGTTTTGTTTTGTTTGTTTGTTTGTTTTAACTGCTGAGCTATCTCTCTAGCCCGCATCAATGTTTTAATTTATTTTCCATTTTAAAATGTTTTTGTTTGATTTGTTTTGTTTTGAGACAGGGTGTCTTGTAGCCTTGGCAGCTCTTAAACTCTCCATGTAGACAAGGTTGGCCATGATCTACCGATCTTCCTGTCTCTACCTCCCGAGTCCTGGAATTACAAATGTGTGCCATCTAATTGAGTTTATGAAACAGGATCAAACCTATGCTCCCTGTATGCTAGGCAAGATTCGTATTAATTGAGTCACCAAACTTCTACTGAGTGGCTTCTACTGAGGTGTTTCAGAAGCAAACTAGTCTATGTGGAGAGAGATCTAGTGGAGCCTGATGAGACGGAGGCTGTCAGCTCAGGGGCCCAGTCTGGGTGGCTTTGATGGAGACACTTGGGCTACATGATGTGGAGAGAGCAGGAAGAAAGGAGCTCGTGGAGGGCTTGCAGTCAGGGGATGTGGCTTTAAAACCTGGTTCTATCACTCATTAGCTGTGTTAATGGGGAGCCACTTGCTCTCTTTAGCTCTCAGTTTCATTCTAAATGGAGAGAGGAAACCTGCATTCCTCCAGGTAGATGTGAGGGTCAAGTGAGAAAATATTCTGGAAGGCATAGTGTAGGAATGGTGAACTTTAAATAAAACTTTATTTGAGACCTGCTCCAGCACCGCACCTCTGCAGGGACACTGTACCTAGGACTTATCAAGGACTTGTCAAGGCCTCCCAGCGCCCAGTCAGCCCAAAGGCAGCCAAGAAGTTTCTCTCTTGTTTCAAGAAGAAAAGCTGACACCTGGGAACTTGCAGACAACCCTTTTTGAGGTTAAGGTCGTGGAAGGACTGGACTTCCACCCTAACCCTTCCTGGGACAGACTTAAGGTGTCCCTTGTAGCAACTGTGAGGTTCCAGCACCTGCCCCAAGACAGGGTGAGGACAGGATGCTGGATGATGTCACCCTGAGTCCTAGAAAATGCTGTGCTAAGCTGATCTCTAGCACCCATTCAGCCCTACAGGCCACGCCCAGCTCACTCAGAGCAAGGGAGGACCTGTAGCAGGAGCAGTGAATGGACAAAAGAAATAAAAAGGAAAGGAGCGGACATGACTGCTCCTGGGTATGGTGGAGGAGAACCTTTATTCTGGGTATGCAGGAGAACAGAGCCAGAGGCAGACACGTCCTAAATGGTCACATCCCTGAACCTTGTGAGGAGAGGGGAACCAAGTATAACAGCCAGCAGGACAAAGGTACAAAAGGATACAAAAGAGGACAGGTAACCAAAATGTCTGGATTATATGGGGGAGAGCCTTTGGGGGAAGGGCAGCCCAGCCCTTGGGCTGGAAAGTTCAGGGCAGAGGTGTGGTGTGCCAGCCACACCCTGTAACAGGTAGGGACTGAGGCACGCTGGGAGAACCTGGAGGCAGGGCCTTTTCAGTATGTTAAATAAGCACCCAAGCTGTTTGTCCCAGCTTTGAAATTTAACAGACAGCAGGTTTGCTCCAATGTGCACCCTTGTCCTCCTTCCCCCAACCTAAAATAAGCACCAGCCCTGTTGCTGAGATTAAAAATGTCCCCACAAAGACAACTGGAGAGAGGAGGGGGTTACTTTGACTCTCGCTGTGAGGGTGCAGTCCTTCACAGCAGGAAAGGGTGCCAGTCACATGGCAGCCACAGCCACAAACCAGAGGTGACGACTGCTAATGTACAGCTCACGGAATCTCTCTTTTTTTTTCTTTTTTTTTTTTTTTTTCCGTTTTTGGTTTTTCGAGACAGGGTTTCTCTGTGTAGCCCTGGCTGTCCTGGAACTCACTTTGTAGACCAGGCTGGCCTCAAACTCCGAAATCCACCTGCCTCTGCCTCCCGAGTGCTGGGATTAAAGGTGTGCGACACCACGCCCGGCACGAAATCTCTTTTTATTCAGTCCAATAGAATTGAATACTGACCAAATGCAATTCTAAATTTTTTAGTAGCCACACTGAATAGGTAAAAAGAAATAGGTGACCTGATGTTAAAGATAATTTTAGTGACTCCAACATATACTGACTTTAATATGTAGGCAGTATGAGGTTATTGATTATATATATATGTGTGTGTGTGTGTATATGTATATATGTATGTATATATATATATATATATATAGTATATATAAGCTAATGTGGATTTGACATTTGACACTCAGAGCACATATCTGCTTATAGGTATTGCCCTGGTTAAAGTAAACAGCAGTTCTATTTAAACAGTAAACTTGTGTCTAATGAAGAAATTTTATACTTCATCAGTTTTTATATTAAAATTAGATTAAATTTAAAAATTGAGTTCCTTAGTCACATCGGCCATATTTCAAGTGCTCAGTAACCACACACATTTAGTGGCTAAGTATTTTGTTTGTTTGTTTTTTGTTTTGTTTTGTTTTGAGACAGGGTTTCTTTGTGTAGCCCTGGCTGTCCTGGAACTCACTCTGTAGACCAGGCTGATCTCGAACTCAGAAATCCACCTGCCTCTGCCTCCCGAGTGCTGGGATTAAAGGGGTGCGCCACCACTGCCCGGCTTAAATATTGTTAAACAGTCTAGACAGAGAGGACTTAAGCAAACAGAGGTGCTTGTACACAGGCCAGGACACTCATGTGCACCATTATGGAGGTGCAGAAAATGTTGGAAAGGGCAAATCCTGTAGTTTTCTAGAGATTACTTTATGAGGATTTATGTGTAAGCTAGGGGCCATGTGTAGATTATCCTGAGTCCATGAAGAGGCCATATTTCATAAAACCAAGGAGGGGAAGCTCTAGGGGCCATCTTGCCCAATCTGTTCTTTTTCAGGTGGGAAAACCACGGCTTTCCTAGAGCAGGAGAATGAGTCACCAGGTCACAGCCAGTCAGGTCTAGCATTTGTTCCTCTTTGTTGTCTGTCTCAGTCCATTCAGACTGTGGCTCCTCACTCTCCTCTCCCAAAAGTCCATGTCATCTACTCATGTACAATAGATCTGTTGTACCCTAAGAGTCTTACATGATTTCGGCATCAGAATTTAAACATTGATGGCAAGCCATGCCTGGTGGCACACACCTTTAATCCCAGTGCTTGGGAGGGTGAGACAGGCAGATCTCTGTGAGTTTGAAACCGGCCTGGTCTACAGAGCAAGTTCTAGACCAGCCAGAGCTACAAACGAAGACCCTGTCTTTAAAAAAAAACAAAATACACAAACAGAAGCCACCGTCTTAGGGGAGCACATCTCGGTCAATTATGGGTGAGAGTCAAGAGGGTCCATCCTGAGCAAACTACACTTCAGCTGAAATGGGAGCAACCAACAAGCGCTGTGGTTTTAAAGTCCTGTGTGTGGTAGGAGTGGTGTGGACTGTTCCATTCCAAAGGAGCAAACTGGGGAAGAAGAAATGAGTGACGGGTCTTGAGTCAGTCAAAGACCACTTTGGACTCAATATTTTGCCCTTCAGTCTCACCAGGGTGCTCACATCCTGCATAACAGTTTTGGGTAACCTTGCCCTCTTGTCTTTGCTCTGAGTAGCCTATACCACAACCCTCACAGGTTGGAGTTGCCTGGCTGTGGCTCCTCCAGACAAGAATGGTCCTCTACACCCGTGGGTGCACTGGTCTAGAGTCTCCAGGTGCCAGATTCCCTGATGCACTAGGTACTCTCTGCATTGGCCTCCACCCCCACACAGTTCTCCTTCCAGGGGCCACCAAGCTCTGAGGCATCCTTTGAAATCCAGGTGGAAGTAGCCACACCCACACAGCTTTGCTTGGCACAGAGCAATCATTTTAGGAACCAGTGGAGCCACACCTGGGGTGACTGATAAGCATGGAGCTGGAGTTCTGGAAGCAAAGGCCTCAACATGAACCAGGGCTGGGCAGTGGGGGGCTCTTCCTTTGGTAGGGTCCTGTCCTTCAGGCCCTCTCTGTGGCCCTGTGACAGAAGTGGAGCTCCTTCCCTATATGAAGTCTGAGATGACTTGAAACCATTATCTCATTGTCTTGGACAATAGGCTCTTTATACAGTTGACTAATCGCCATTGTTTTGATGAATAACACCTGGCCTTCCTTGGGCTGGGCTAACTGATCCTTGTAAATCTCCTTATCAGGCAAACCTCAGCTCCACCTGGGTTCTCTCCACCACAGTTTCTCATGGGTTTCTTCCCAATAGGAATAGGCTGAAAAAACTTAAAACTTTTACATGTTCCTTATTTTTTTAAAAACAAATATTTTATTTTAAAATATTTCTCTTTGGGCCAGTGAAGTTGCTCAGTGAGTAAGGTACCTGTCACCAAGCCCGATGACCTGAGTTTGATTCCCTGGGATCCATATGGTGTGAGGAGAGAATTGACTCCTGCAAGCTGTCTATACATACACACTCACACAAACACACACACATACACACACAGAGAGGGGGGGGGAAGAGAAGACAAGGAAAGAATCAGAGACAGACACAGAGAAAGACACACACACACATTTACATTTCACTGTGTTGAGAGGGGCAGACTCCTTCATCAGCGTTGTGCTTAGACATTTTCTTAGCTAGATATCCAGTCTCATCACTCACAAGTTTGGCCTCCCGTAAGACACTAGCACATGAACAAAATTCAGTGACATTTTATGCTGCTATTTTATTACAAGAATGGTAATAAAGTACTTCCACTGACTGATGCCACATTACTCGGTTCTGTCTGCAACCCTCACCAGAATGGCGGGTCGCCACCTGTATTTCTACTTGAGTTCTATCCAGAACCACTTAGATACTTTCAGGGTGCTGAGACTCCCCTCCCCAGAACCGTTTTCTGTGGCTCACTTATGACATTGAAGACTAATCCCAGCATGCATTTCACAGCTCATCTGCCTCAGCCTCTTACCTACTTCCGAAGCCACTCCCATGGTTTTTGCTTTTGGTTTGTTGGGGTTTTTTGGTGACAGCATCACCTCATTCAGTACAAACATCCTATGTTGGGTTCTTCAAGCAACTATGTAACAAAATACCACAAACTGGTATTTATTTCTTATACTTCTCAAGGCTGAGAAATTCAAAATCAAGGCACTAGGAGACTTGTCTGGGGAGGAACTTGCTTCGTAGATAGTGGTCTTCCTGTGTAACTGAAAAGTTTCTGTTTGGGGTTCACCAGCACATGGAGACAGATCGTCTTTTTGGGTAAGAGACTTATTAGAAGAATTATTAATGCCATAGATATACATAAAAGTAGGCATTGCAAGGGTTTTAAAGAGAATTTAGACCCACGAGGGCTAAGTAATCTCTTTTGTAGGTTTTAGAGAAGATAGAGTGGTCCCATGCTATGTGATTGACAAGTAGCCCATAGTACATTCTCGGAATCTGGCCGTCTCTGATTCCCCGGTGGTAGGGGAAGGGGAAAGATTTGGTCCTTTAGTTAATATGTGTGTCTATCATATGGGATGGGCTGCCTGAAGTCCCAGGTTACTTAGGGTGGTTATAAAGCTTCCCTATGATTTATGTATGGTATATAGGATCCATATATATAGGTATATAGGGTAGCTCTGGCTGCCCTGGAACTCACCAAGGTCTATGTGTCCCCATCTAATATCTGCGATTAAAAGCATGTACCACCAAGCCTGGATAAACTGTAGGACTTTAAAAGATAATGCAGACTGATGCCTGGACTGTGGGCATGGATCAGTTGGTAAAGTGCTCGCTGCATAAGCACAAAGACCTAGGTCCAAGTCCCTAAGCTCTCACATTGAAGCCACGCATCTCTGATTTCTGCACTAGGGAAAAGGAGACAGGAAGAGCTTGCAGGCATCCAGTTTAGCAGAATCCAGAGTTCTAGGTTCAGTGAGTGATCTTGTCTCAAAATATAAGGCAGAGAGCACTTGAGACAGACATTTGACATGGATCTCTTGTTTCTACGTGCATGTGTGCACAAATGAACACACATGCAGAGTGAGGGTTGGTACAAATGGAGAATACTTCATGCGATCTGACATTGGGTCCAGATAGCTTCTGAGTGGGCAGTACCAGGAGCAGGGAAAATCACTCTTAGTTGAGTCCAGGACAGTTTGGAATTTGTCACCTGGTGATCTACAAGACAAGCACATATTGGAGGGGGCCCATGACAGTGATGGACTGGTGTGCCTCACTGTAGTCTGTGGCTTCTCCTTTCATGAGTCGTGTGTTAGGGAGTTGTTGTTATTCATTGGTCTGGTGACTGCAATGAATTCTCAGGAGATTATTTTTTTTATTAATGCAAATAATTCACTTATCGTTCTCTACCTTCTGGATGTGCCTTCGGGACAGATGGTAGTTGTTCATATGTACAAACAAGATACCAAGTCAGGGACTGGAAAGCTGAGTTCAATCCCTGAAACAAACATGTTTGGAAGGAGAGAATTGACTCCAGCAAGTAGACCTCTGACTTCTGCCTGTGTGTCATGGGCATGTGTGCCCCTTCATCACCAACTAACTAACTAGCTAGATGCCAGGTCACTGTACCTTACATTCATACTGCTGCTCTATCTGAAATGTGATTCACAATGGGGCACAGCCTGCTCTTTACAGAAAAAAAAAAAAAAGAGTAATATTCAGGGTAATGAGGGACCTGGGCCTAGAGCACAGACAGAGGCCTTTCTGGGATCAGCCTCGTAGTGATTCTTTATTTGGAGCTTCAACAGAAAGAACACAGAAGTGAAGCCAGTACAATAGAATGTGAGACAATGTGAGAGTCAGCTATAGGACCTGCACCCATGAGCTAGGCCTCAGGACAAACAAAACTAACTGGGCCTGGCCCTCCCCACCGGTGTCTTCCAGAGTGTCCGGAGGAGAACTGTTTGATTTCCTGGCCCAGAAGGAGTCGTTAAGTGAGGAGGAAGCCACCAGCTTCATTAAGCAGATCCTGGATGGGGTGAATTACCTTCACACAAAGAAAATTGCTCACTTTGATCTCAAGGTCAGTACAGGGGATAAAGGGCAAGCCGTGTTGAGGAGGAAGGGACCCTGTGCCCTTGCCATTGATAGGAAGGGTCTAGTGCCCACAGGCCCACTCTGCACACCTCCAACCCCTATCCTGACCTCGGGCCAAGGAATGGCCTGTTGCATGTGTCCACCTCAGTTTCACTTCTTCTATCAGGTCTTCCTCACGTGGGGCTGACTGCAAGAAGCTCTTTGAACACTTTTATCTCTTCCAGGGAGTAGGTGGTGAGGCATAAAAACAAAAAACAAAAAACAAAAAAAAAAAAGAAAAGAAAGAAAAAAGAAACTTGAAACAGAACTCATTTCACAAGAGGAACGTTACTGGCAAGGGAGAGCCAAATCATGAGGGGGCAGAACTAGCAGGATTTGCAGAATTGCTGAGCTTGGCTGATACTCCAGACCTAGCACAGCGTGGCCTTCTGTGTCTCCTCAGTGGAGATGACAGATCTTGGAACCCAAGGACCATTGGCTGCCTGCTCCTCCCTCACCCCAAACTGGAGCCACAAGACTGCTTCCAGGGCCCACTGATCATTTGTGGTAACTGGGGTTCAGGGTTGAGAAAGTTCATCGTGGCCATGTTTAACTGCGTGTATGCTGAGGTCAAGGCAGAAGGACTGGCTTCCTCAGTAACTGAGCTCAGGCACAGAGACTGAGGGGCCTTTGCAGAGCTGACTCACTGAAGTCCCTTCACCTTGTGAAGAGATCCCTGTTTGTAGTAGGAGTCCCACACACTATTGGCTACTATTGCTTCTTTATTTTGCTTTTGAGTCACACTCTTATGTACCTCGGGCTGACCTCAAACTTGTTGGCCTTGAATTCTTGATTCTCCTGCCTCTGCTTCCCACATGCCAGGCTTACAGGTGTGCACCACCACACCTGCCTGTCTGTCTGTCTGTCTGTCTGCCCAGTCTTCTCTGCAGAAATCCCTGTCCTGTTTTGTGCACCATGCTAAGCATTTTTTTTTCTGGGCTTAACTCTTTTCTTTCTTTCTCTCTCTCTCTCTCTCTCTTTCTTTTCGTTTCTGTTTTTGGAGACAGGGTTTTTTTTTTTTTTTAAAGATTTATTTATTATTGTATGTAAGTACACTGTAGCTGTCTTCAGACACACCAGAAGAGGGAGTCAGATCTTGTTATGGATGGTTGTGAGCCACCATGTGGTTGCGTTCAAATCTGGACCTTTGGAAGAGCAGTCGGGTGTTCTTATCCACTGAGCCATCTCACCAGCCCAAGACAGGGTTTCTTTATGCAACTCTGAATGTCCTGGAACTCCCTCTGTAGACTAGGCTGACCCCAAATTCAGAGAGAGATAGATACCTGTCTCTGCCTCCAAAGTGCTGGGAATTAAAAGTGTGCTCTACCACCCACCTGGCTAGTTTTTCTTCAGAGATTTGTGCAGGAGACAGAAAAGAAAGATCAGCCATTCTAAGAGTTGTGATAGAGGGAAGCACTGGGAGGTCGGGGGTTGGGGTGGGGATGGTGGGGTTGGTGAGGAGCTGGTGAGTCCAAAGGACAGACCTTTAACTCATCCTGAAGTTATGAGAGAGAGAGTGTGTGTGTGTTAGTTGCTTGGAAAAGCTGCATTTGATTTTTCTAAAAAATCAACAGGGATTTGCAGAGGGAGAGGACTATCTGAGGAAGATTTATATACTGTGTATATGATCTCAGTAACAACACAAGCCATCAATGAAGTACAGAGAAAGAATGTGTGTGCATAACTGGAGAAGAGGCTGGGAAGAGGGTAGGAAGCAGTTGAGAGCCACAAAGGCTGAGTCAAGGAGGCCTTTTACCCTGAGAGATACTGGGGACAGAGTAGCACACATATATTTCAGCTTGATCCCTCTGGCTGGGAAGATGGATGCAAAGGGGACAGCCAGGCAGCTGGAAGCCTAGCCCAAAGACTTACGCAGTAATCTAGATAAGGGATGGTAAGGGACAGAGGTCAAGCTCTAATTGCTTAGGTGCTTAATTTCATGTGAAGGTAAGGAGGAGGTAGCATCCACAAGGACTCCATATTTTAGTTTGAGGGACTGATCCAGAGAGAACATGAAGTGAGTGCCTCCAGTCTCACAGCACCCACACAAGAATCCCTGTCCTAGCTCTTATCCCAGCACGAGCCCCTTCCTGATGCCAGTTTTTTCAGGCTTTTAAAATGATTTCTATGGAAGATGGCTTACAGAGTCCTCTCAGGGGTCCCAGTGGAGGGTGGGTTTGGACAAACTTTTGGGCAGTTAGATAGTGATACACCAGGCAGGTAATGGTCTAACTGGATTGCATCTGTGTTTCCTTCCTAATAATTCTACAGGCAGTTAACTTATTTTCTTGGACCTTCACTGGCTCCTGGAGACTACTTCCCTTTGTCTTTTCTCTAGTGGCTGATACAGATGGAAGGGTTTGCTCTGGTGAAGGGGGCCTGCATCGGAGTCAGCTGTGTTGGGCTTTATGCTTGATTCTGCCAGACACCTGAAGACACCTGAACCTTGGTTTTTCAGCCCTGTTGTAGCTACCACCACTTACCTGGCAGAGTTGACATAAGAGGGGAGCAGTGCTCAGAGGCGCATGCAGAGTACGTGTTGTGCGCTGTTATTGTTACCTCCCTTCCCAGAAGAGTGGAAAAGAAAACAGAACTCTTATTACAATGTTTTGGGCTCTGCTAGACTAGGAAAACAAACTCTGGTAATGCAGAGAGCTGAGACTTGCTGTGTGGTGGGGCGACTGATGGGGCTATTTCTAGCCCTCAGACTGAGTCTGGACGTTTTCCATGACCTAAAGACAGTCTGAGTTTACTCTGGTACATGTAGGTTAAAGATGCTGCTAAGCCCGTCCATCCTCCAGTATATAGACTCTGAACGTTCTGATTCTCTCTTCTCAAGGGTTTCTTGGCCTAGGCCCAGATAGGCAATTTTGGGAAATGATGAGCAGCAAGGCCACAAATGGATTTTCCTCATGCCTAGGAGACACTTCCTATACCCAGAGTGTAGCTTTGAGTACTGTTATACTGGAAGCTTTCACTAGCATTGGGGGATACAGTCAGCTGGTAGCCTAGAAGAGGTTTCTTGGTTCCATGTTGCTTTCTACCATCCGACATCCACTGTTCTTGTTAGTTTTCCTCGTCTCTGATGAGCTTCTGTTTCCCGCTACTTGCTTGTGTTCTGTTACTCCTCCACAAGAAAGCCTGGTTTCCCTAATACACAGATGCTATGCCATCTCCAAGCCCATCTATTACCTCTTCTCCTGGTCCTCTTTCCTGCTTGAAGGAGCTATGGCTTAGAAGGGTTAGCTGTTTGTTCTGCCCTTGTGATATGAATGGCTTCTTGGGAAGCTGTCTTAGTTACCATGACCAAGGCAACTCAAGGGAGAAAGGGTTTATATCTCAGCTCACAGTTCAAGGGAACAGTCCATCATGGAGTCACATGGCAGCAGGAGCGTGAAGATGGTGGGCATTGCATATAGTCAAGAAAGAGAGAGGGGAAAATGCATGTTTGCACTTAGCTGACTCTCCATTGTATAGAGTTCTGTTCAGGGAAGGGTCCCACTCACAATAAATATAGGTCTCTCCACATCCATAAACATGAGGATAATCCTCCACATGCATGCCCAGAGGCCCATCTTCCAGGTAATTCTAAAGACCAAGGGTGCGTGTTGCAACCCCTCTAGTCTTCCCTTTCCCTTCCCAGGGCCTTCCTGCTCATTCTCTAAGACCCAGCAAAACTGTCCTTTCCTCTGGAAAGCTTCTGCTGTCAGCCAGAAGTATAACTAAGAATTAACCAAGGCCTTTGTGTCTGTTACCCTCTGTACAAACTTCTGTTCAAAGTGTTTTTCTTTAGGACTTACTTTCTGCTGCACAATACCTGGCATAGGATGAGTCACTCTGAGTGGATGAGTGAGCACATGAATGCACACCTTAGTGACAACCAAACAGACCCTTAGATGCCATGGAATTCAGCATCTTTTCATGGGTTATAAGGCAGGGTGCAGCTAGCTCAGGAGTGTACACATTTATAGAAGATCTACTATAATCCAGGAGAAGCACTTAAATAATGTGATATAGTCCCTGCCTTGCAGGAGCCTAGTGTCTTCAGGGAGAGGGACATAGTGAGGCTTAGTGAGGAGGCCATATGAAATAAAGCCTATTAGGAACTCTCTAACCATGCCCACCTCCAAGGAGTGAGCTCCTAGCCTCAGGCAAAGTGACCTTCCATGTGTTATAGAACTGGACACAGATTTGAGTAGGTTAGGGTAGAAGAATAAGGGTTGTTACCCTTTTGGAAGGGACATGGACTGACCGCCTGTTGGTATCAGGAACCATCAGGCAAGATGCCCATAGGGAAATAGGCCTCAGAACCATTCAGAAACCTCACTTTTGTGCATCATCTCAGTACAAATAG
Source organism: Mus musculus (assembly GCF_000001635.26). Lineage (NCBI taxonomy): Eukaryota > Metazoa > Chordata > Mammalia > Rodentia > Muridae > Mus > Mus musculus. Next base: position 66,236,259 of record NC_000075.6, read on the forward strand.
AGGCCTTGTAGAGGGTGTTTGTATATGGTCTTGTATACTCAGTTTATTTTAGAGAGTTTCTCCTCTGAGTTGGGATGTATCCTTTCCTCTCTGCACCAACCAAATCTAGCCTGAGAACTCTGAAATAGAAGGTAGTCTCCAGGACTGATGGTATATTAAAGCAAAAATAATAAATTATAAGGAATGATTAAATTGATATCTAATCCAGAAGTTCAAGACTCTGAGGAGGCTTTTAGTTTTTATGAACACGACTAAGAGGGTAAATTTCAGAGCCAGGAATCCCACCAAAACCCAAGCTTTTAAGCTCCTTTATGCCCAGAGCCATCCTCAGTGCTGCCCTACACTCATGGTGTGATAGAGACTGCTGGGCAAGCTTTCATAAGGGTGGTCACGGCAACACTTTGAGGGCATAGTACTCTCTAGAATCTAGCATGCTTATGCCTTTTTCCTCATTTGATCCTCATGGCAGCAGAAGGTGATGTCATATTTTTACAAACCAAATACTTGGGATTCAAAGAGATTAAGTAACCATTCAAAATCACACAAGTATCAGATGACAACTCAGCACTTGTTATTCATACAGCTAATCCAAGGTCCGGGCTGGGCTATACATTTTGTTTTGGTTTTCTGAGACAAGGGCTCATGTAGGCTAGGCTGGCTTCAAACTTGCCATATAGCCAAAGATGACTGTGGACACCTGATCCTCCTGCTTATGCCTCCTGAGTGACAAGCTTGTGCCTGGTTTCTAGTCTTTTCTTTTCTTTTCTTTTCTTTTCTTTTCTTTTCTTTTCTTTCCTCTCTCTTCTTTCCTCTTTCTTTCTTTCTTTCTCCCTTTCCCTTTCTTTCTTTCTTTCTTTCTTTCTTTCTTTCTTTCTTTCTTTCTTTCTTTCTTCCTTCCTTCCTTCCTTCCTTCCTTCCTTCTTTCCTTCCTTCCTTTCTTTCTTTCTTTCCTTCCTTCTTTGGGCCAACATGTTCCCCATTTTTCAGTTGAGCAAACTAAACCAAAAATGCTGTCCTGTAGCCGTGGCTACTTTGTGGGTTCTTCTTTCTTCCACATTTCTTCACCCCTTTTCTCTTACATTTTCAACCTCCTAACACCGGATAGGAGAGAAAATAGGATGGAGGGGAAAGGAGTCAACATTATCATTAACTACTTCCTGCTAATTAGAAGCCCCAAATACCTTAGGACAAGTTTGTCAGGATATCTAATTATTTCTTTTTCTCCCTCTCCCTCTCTCTCCCCCTCCCCCTCCCCCTCCCCCTCCTTCTTCTTCTTCTTCTTCTTTTTGGTTTGGTTTTTTGAGACAGGGTTTCTCTGTATAGCCTTGGCTGTCCTGGAACTCACTCTGTAAACCAGGCTGGCCTCGAACTCAGAAATCTGCCTGCCTCTGCCTCCTGAGTGCTGTGATTAAAGGCGTGCGCCACCATGCCCGGCTCCTCTCCTCCTCCTCCTCCTCCTCCTCCTCCTCCTCCTCCTCCTCCTCCTCCTCCTCCCCCCCCTCCTCCTTCTTCTGTATCTTCACTTCTCTTCCTCCACAGCAGAACAGAGAAAGAATAGGCAGTGATTTTCTTTCCTGTTTTTTCCCAACAGGGGCAAGGGCAAGAGGTCAGAGCCACACAGTGGTCCCTCTGCTGGTGACTAGGTGGAGGCTGTGGTTTGACAAATCTAAGGGCAGCTGAGTTCCACCCTTCCCTAAGCCACAGCTGTGGCTTTTCTAGGAAAAGCAGGGAGCTGGGGCGGCATACTGACTGAGGCACAGAGCCATGGTGAAATGCCTATTGTGCCAGCAAGCTGGGTGATCCTAAGGCCATGGCTGCATCAATTAGATGAAGAGAGGCATCTAAGGAGTAGGAGGCACATAGGCTCAGCTCATGCTCTGCTGTTGTTGGCTGAGACGCCTTTGAGAACTCCTGACCTCTTGCCTTGGTTTCTTCATCTGTGTGGCCTGAATCCTGACAGGACTGGCCTCATGCAGTGGATATCAAAAGAGATGAGGACCTTATAAACTATTAAGTGCTACAGGTTTTTCTATACATTCTACATGACTTGCTAGCTAGATGCTGTGAGGAACGTTGGAAAGGGATACTAGTTTGGTTGTTTTTTTATTAATGCAGTGGGGAAAGCAAGACTCATTTCCAGAAATCCAAGCATGGTGGCTCATCCCTGTCATTCGGAGTGCTCAGCAGGCTGAGGCAGGATCACCACGTGTTTTAGGCTAACCTGTGCTACAGAGTGAGAGCCTATCTAAAAAACAAACAAACAAACAAACCAAAACCAAATAACAACAACAGAAGACTTATCCCCAGAATGCTTGGGCACAATAGCCCCATATCCTCCAAGATGCTCCGGGAGGAGAAAGGCTGGGCTGCAGGTTCAGCTGATAGCTCCTGGGAAAGACAGGAGTTTGGTGTTGCCTGAAAGGATGGCAGATGACCAGGTCCTCATTCTGAGAGGGAAAGACTCAATGGGAGAGTCACACTGATGCCTATGGCCCACTTTGTACATCATGTTTGACCCTCCTAGTAAGTGTTTTGAGCAGTGGTTCTCAATTGAGGGGGGGTTGAATGACAAGATCATGGGGGTCACCTAAGACCATCAGAAAGCACAGATATTTACATTACAATTCATAATGGTAGCAACACTGCACTTATGAATTAGCAACAAAAACAATTTTATGGTTGGAGGTCACCACAACACAAGGAGCTGTTTAATACAACCCTTTAATAGGGTTGCAGCATTAGGAAGCTTGGGGACCACTGCTCTAGAGATAGCTTTTATTATTAACCCCTATTTGTAGGCGAGAGACGTTAGATAGCTTGCCCAGTGTCAGACTGCTATTCATGACAACGTGGAAGATGAGCCCAGACTCCAAGGCCTGTGCTGTTAGCCATTATCCATGCCAGGTTCTTCCCTGAAAACAGGACATGTGAGAAGTATACGTGGGACTGCGTTGGTTTGCTCATTTGCTTGTAACCAGTAACTGAACAGCTAGTACAAGGCTGGCCGATCTTGGATGCTTAGAGATAACAGTAAGAGGCAAGGACCCTGACTTCCTCCTGGGGCAATGTGGGCAGGACACGTAAGGAAGTGATTATCACGCTGGTGGTGTTCTGCCAGAGGCTGTGTAGTGATGACAGAGGCCCTGAGGTGGGAACCGTTAGTGTGTTGGAGGGATGGGTCACAGACATTCCTGTGTGGGTGTGGAGTCTGTGCAGTGAGGCGGGAGGGGAACTATTAGGATGGGGTTATCTAGCAGAATAAACTGCTGGTTTGGGTGGTGTTGGTGGAGGTAGTGGAGGTGAGGTGGGTGCTGAGCTGGCAGTAGGGGCCATGGGACCAGGAAGTCTTTGAATGGCCGACATAATGGGGGCTGGGCACTTGTGATACTGAAGGCTTGTGGGTCAGGGTTGTTTATGATGGACCAGTTTTGCTTTCTCAGGTTGCCCAGAGGTGTCTAACCAATCTGGGTCTGGACTTGGATTGCCCATGAAGTTTTCTTGTTTGAATAACACAAGCTCAGCCGGGCCTCAGCTTCACCTAGCAGCAAGCAGGCCAAACAAGGCACTTGTGGCTCAGTGCACTTGAGCTCTGCCTCTTCTGCAGCAACTCGACTTCTTTGGGCTTCTCCACAACATGACTGACTGACTGACCTCTGAGATCCCTTGTGACCCAGCATTGTGAGGCTGGAGCATAAAACAGGGTGGGGAAGGGAAATGGGAGGTGGGAGTGTGGGAAAGATGATTTGTGAGAGCCCATGTCCTTCCTGGACTCTCGTGATTGAACAGAGTGTCAAGTACCACTCCCAGAGAGGACTCTCAGCTACTGTGGGCAGCTTAGCCAGTATGCTACAGCCCCTTCACGCATAAACCTCTCTCTGAAGCCACAGAACAATGCTATGACCTATGAAGCGTGTTTATGTGAGTACACTGTAGCTGTCTCCAGACTCACCAGAAGAAGGCATCAGATCTCATTCCAGATGGTTGTGAGCCACCATGTGGTTGCTGGGAATTGAACTCAGGACCTCTGGAAGAGCAGTCAGTGCTCTTAACCACTGAGCCATTTCTTCAGCCCCCAATTCATATTTTCAGTGGCAAAGCCGAGAAGCGAATTCAGAGCTGCCTGACGCCAAGCCCTTGTCTTTTGCCCTTGACTGCATGGTCCCCAAGGTTGCCTCCATCCTGTTCCAACCATAGGGTATGCTGTGCTGGTCCCATGGAACCAGCTTCCAGTTGGTATCACAGCAGGCACCTCTAACAGACATGTTGGCTTTCCCCAGAGTGCCTGCCTGACTGGCAGGCCAAGCCAGGCATGTTTGTTTTGACAGGTGGGGCAGTCCCACCCCACCACATCCCCCTGTGGCAGCTCTCTGGGCTCTGGGCTGGCAGCAGCACCTAAAGAATGCAGTGCCTCCTCCAGCCATGCTTTGCAGGTGATGTCAGCTGCGTGGGCTAAGTACCTGGTTGAATACCATTGGCCGAGGATGACTGGGGCAAGGAGGATGGACAGGATTGTGCTACCCACGGGGCAGTCTGGCTGGGGGCCCAGCTTCCTGTGGCTACCGTGGCCTACTCTTCTTTCCTGACCTGAGGCAGAGGCACAGGATCCTTTTCATGGCTAGCCTTGGGGCTCAGAGCAGCAGACGTTTGCCCAGCTAGCTTGGAATTATGTGTCACATCAAAACTGCTAAAGGAACTTAGGATGACATCTGTGGAGTAGGGAACTGGACCCAAAGAGAGGAAATGGCCTGTTTATTAAGCACTCTACTTTTGCTCCTGGACCTGAAACTGTTTCCCAGCCCCAGGCTTGGGCTCCTTTTCTATTCGGGGAGGTGGAATAAGAGACCACAACCTGGGGAACTGCCAGTTTGCTGGATCTCAGGCTGCCTTTCGGACCATATTTTAGCCCTATTAACAGCTAGCCAGGAGGGCTCTCTGGCACTCCTAGTGGTGGCTTATACAACCAGACAGAGGAGGAAACCCTGGCTGGAATTCTTTTACTGCATTTACATGAATATGAATGTGCAGAATGTAAGATAGCAGAGGCAACACCAGGAACCTTTAATGGGATTGAATTTACCTAGGGGAGATTTACTTGCCACCCACTAGACAAGTAGCACTGCATCCAGAGGCGATCTGAGGTGTCTGAGATGGTGGTGCTCACCCTGTGGGATGAGAGCAGGTCTAGATGTGAGATCTACCAGAAGGCTGGAAAGGTAACTGGGGTTGTGGCTGGGGCTGGTTCAGAGATCTGATTGCCTCAGTTCTCAAAAGGAGCTTTTGATGGTCACTGGGACCACTGGGATATTTAACAAGCCTGGTTGATGGGGTAAGATTAGGAGCAGGACTTCCAGAGAAACTCTCCTGCCATCATGCTGATGGGCCTTGGGCAAGTCTTTTAGTTCCCTGGGCCTCAGTTTCCTACATCTGTAAAATGGTAATGGTAGTAGCATCTACTTCTCGGGGTGGGGAGGGGCTGCCAGGATCCTATGGAAAACCCAAATGAGTCTCTGGTCCCTGGAACTGGTTGGGCTGTTACTGGAGGCTGGGACGGCAAAAGAAAGAATTATAAAAACTGCAGATAAGGGGGCCCGTGTTTGCTGGCTAGCCTAGAATCCCTTAATGGCCTGGAGGTAGCAATATCATTTGGTGGCAGGGAGCCAATGGCCTGTCTGCGCCCAGTCTGAGTATACAGGGCCAACTAATAGTTCAAGTAGCCCGTTGAGTGGCTGGTGAGGTCCCAGTCCTCTCACTTAGCAGAGTATTCCTGCAGCCCCAAGGCCATCTCCCTGGTTGAACACCTTAGGCTGTGCTTCTTTGTGTATACCTAACTTGGGATCTCTCCTCCTAGAACTCCTCATTTTCTATTTTTATTTATATATATCCCTGTGTATATAATGGCACATATATCCAAGCATCGTTGGAAGCTAGAGAAGGGCGTCGGGTCTGTTGGAGCTAGAGTCACAGGTTATTGTGACCAGTTTGACATGGGCACTGAGATTTCAACTCTGGTCCTCTGGAAGCTTAAGGCTCTCCAAACATCCCTCCCTGATATTCAGTCTTCTTGTCTGAGATGAGAGCAGCTAGCGTAGGAGCTCTTGAAGGCCTGAAAGCCAGGCTAGGGACAGGGTTTGGAGGATGCTCATTTGCATGAAAGCATCCACAGAAGAAAGGCCATCCTGTGGGGGAAGGTGGATGCCTGCTCCAGACACTAGTCTGCATGGGTTCCCCAGCTCAAGCAGGGAAAGGGATCATTTAGTCTAGAGGGTGGGAGAAAGAGCTTTGGGTACGACAGATAGATGCTTAAATCTCTGTGTCCCTTGGCTTCTTTTTCAGCAAGAAAGGAAAGATAGCACCCTCTGCTCCAGGCAGTTGAGCGAGGTGTAAACTATACCGTGTGATTGGTTGGTGCCAGGCCCTGCATATTTAACCGGCCTGATAAAAGGTACTTGATTTCTCTCAGGGAACACGTACTGAGTGCTTGGTGGCTGTCAGGCTCTCTCTTAAGCTCTGGGGAGATGCTAGAACAACTCACTTAGGAAGGTTGATGCCCATTGGAGGGCGGTAGACAAGTAACCAGAGAGCTCTAGCTTTGGACCTAAGAAAGTGTTATAATGAGGAAGTGCAGGGTGTTTGGGAGCGGGAAGGGAGAGGGCTGTCAGGAAGACCTTTTGGAGGAGACTGACTGTCTTAACTGAAATGTGAATGGGCAGCACCAGCTTAGGGGCAGGGCAGGGCAGGGAAAGTGCTCTAAACTGCTGGAAACAGATGGGTCTCTGGTAAGAAGATGTAGTCTGCCATCTGTCCAAGCCAGTGGACAGGCCATTTCCACTGTAGCCACAGATGTAAGTAGATCCAAGGCTGCCTGTTTTCTGAGGATGGCAATGCCCTAGAGATGTCAGCCTCAGTTCTTTGATGCTTCGTCTCTGCTGCTCTGTAGTCCTGAACCTCTAGGCTCTGGGGAGTCCATCTCTGTGGCTCGTGGATTCCGTTGCATTCATTGTGCTGAGATGGGTTCTGAGCTGAGGTGGTCAGGATAGTGTAGGGCCTGGTCTCAGGGCCTCATCCCTAGAGAAGTTCCTGACAAGGTGGCCAATGATGTGGGTAGAAGAGAAATGACGCTTCCTGGCAGGGAAGTAGTGGAGAGTGGGGAGGATGTAGCTCAGTGCAGGAACAGCAGCAGTGTTCCTGAGGCAGCCAGCAGAGTGCTGGGCCAGGAACACTGGGATGGGGCCGCCTGCCTGAATCTTCTCTCTTGACCTCCTCTGCCCTCACACTCCCTTCAGCAGAGGCTGAAAAATCTGCCTTGGGAAAGGACTTTGACACATGTTCAAAATAAAGTTGAGAGTAATCTCTAGAGGGCAAGAAAAATAAACGAGCTTTAAAAATGCAAAAGAAAACGTGTTATTTAAACAAACAAAAAAAAAAAAAAAAAAAAAAGGAAAAAATTTGAGGGAGGGCCTCAGTTCCCTTGAGTAAAAGTCTCTAGCCTCAGCAATGGGAGGTCACAGAGATTTCAGGGAGACAGAGACACCCGGTGTATATGTTGTGGGGTGACCAGACCAGATTAAGTGTGAGTTTAGCTAAGAGTTAGGGTCCAGCTCAGTGTGTCCCCATGAGGGATCCACACAGCGTGTGGGGTGGGAGGGCATTGCCAGGTCTCAGTTTTCCCTCCTGTTGAAGATAGCTCTACAAAGAGTCAGGGAGGATGGCAGGGGCTGCTGGACTGGAGACAGCAGCCAGATATCCTAACAAAAAGAACTGAACAAGCAGGGGTGACCAAGGTCTGCTTACAATCAGGCAGGGCCTGGCTGGGGCTATTAGGAATGTCTTCTAGGAAGAGAGAGTTGGAGCAAACCTTGTAAACCCAACCAGGATTATGGTGGGAATGGGTAGACCAGAAAGCCCTCGGGGCGCCGACAGTGGTGTGAGCAAAGGCACAAGGTGGGAACTTTTCCTCCTCAGTCCTTTTGAGAATGGTGGCTTCCAATCCTCTCGAATGTGTTTGCTTGGTTAACAGCCTTCCTGGACTTTACTCCACGTGTGACACCATCCACCACTTGCTGTGTGTAAATGATAGATTTTATAACCAAAAGCACAACCATCCCCAGTGCAGTTTTAGAATTAATTTTAGAATGTTTTTATCACCCCCTAAAGAGACCACACATTATTAGCAGTCTTTATCTATTCACCAGTCTTGTTGTGTTGTAAGACAGAGTTTCTCTATGCAGCCCTGGCTGTCCTAGAAGCTGATCTGGAGACCAGGCAGGCCTGGAGTTCTCAGAGATCTGCCTGCCTCTGCCTCCTGAGTGCTGGGATTAAAGACATTCGGCACCTCTGCCTGGCTTCCCGGTCTTTTTTATTTTGAATTTATTACATTTTGATGTGTGTACTTGTGCACATACACACACAGCAGTGCACATGTGGAGGTCAGAGATCGGCTTGCTGCAGTTAGATCTCTCCTTTCTACCATGTGGGGTCCTGAGGACTGAACTCACATCAGCAGGCTTGGCAGCAAATTCTGTTACCTCAGGATTCTCAACCCCTTTGGGGAATCACATATCAGATATCCTGTGTATCAGATATTTACATTACAATTCTCAACAGTAGCAATATTACAGTTATGAAGTACCAATGAAATAATTTTATGGTTGGGGGTCACCACATCATGAGGAGCTGTATTAAAGGGTCACATCATTAAGAAGGCTGAGAACCACTGCTTTCCATGCTGAGCCATCTCACTGGCCCTATTCCCCAAGTCTTAGTCAACTGCTAATCTTCTTTCTGTCCGTATGTATTTGCCTAGACTCTGTGTATATTTCTTACAAGCAGAATCCTGTATTATGTGCCCTTTTGTGTATGTTTCTTCCTCTTTCTCCTTTCCTCCCTCTCTTCCTCCCTTTCTTCCATGTGTTCCTTCTCCTCCTCCTCCTCCTTCTGTTGGAAGAGACTTAAGAGTATCCCAGGCTGACCTCAAATGCACTTCAATCTTCCCAGGTACAAGGGTTTTCGGGCAAGCAACCTGACACCTGGCTAGTGTAACATTTTCAAGGCTTTGCTACATTGTAACATAGATGAGTAGTTCATTCCCTTTTACCTTTTTATTACTTTAATTCCTCTTTATCATCAAATCGTATTCTTAGGGCCCTGTAAGAGTACTTATCTCACACAAGTAAGGTACTGGGTTCAGTTCCGAGCATGGGAAAAAGTAGGGCTTCCTGTGTGAATATGGTATGTGGTGTGTGTATATCCCTCTTTGTGTATCTCTTTATCAGTTAATGGGCATCTAGTGCTTTCTGGCTCTTGTGGGGATACTGCTGTGAAGGTTACAAAAAAGGTTTTGTATGGGAAATGTTTTCAGGACAGTCCATGTCCTGAAAAGGACATGGTGAAGGGTGAAGGAAAGATGGCTAAGCAGGTAGACTTGTCCATTCCCTGTTTTGTCTCAGAGCTTGGAGGCAGACCTCAGGACCCTGTACCAGATGACCTGGGATCTGGGAGAGGGATAACAGGGTGGACTGTGAGGGTCTGGTCCGTCTCCTTTCTCTCTGCCAAGCCTGCCATTGTTGTGTTGGGCCAGCAGCTGTTTCTGGGCCAGAAATAGTTTGGGCAGCTGGTATTTTCCCTGGAAATCAGGTGCATTTTTTTTCCTGTGTCCTGCCAAAAGCCAAAATTATTTAAACACACTGAGAGAAGTTGGTCAGTCTCAGAGAAAGTCAACAGGAAGCCGACTGGCCAGAGGACAAGAGGGAGGTCAGAGAGTCACTCCAGGCTAGTGAGCCTTGTATAAACCCAGGGGAAGCCCGTGTGTCCCTCTCACATCACAGGGACGTGGCTTTGCTTGTAGGAAAGGCTACCTACAGGTGTCTGATCCCGTCTGACAGATGAGAAAGCAGGGAACCTCATTGAAGGGTTCTTCCATTCAGAGACAGATGGGAAATCGGAGCCCAGTTCTCTAGTTTTGCTGTCAGTACCGGGTTAGTAATAACTGGTCCTTGACCCTGGGTGCTAGGAGACCTAAGACAGAAAAACAAGAACTCTGCTGTTTTCATCCCTCCCGGACCCCCTGCCAAGAGAGCACGAACCCCACCCTAACCCAACAGGAAAACACAAAACAACACTTTAATTACTATCTTGCTTTCTTTCTGTTTTGTTCTCCAGCCAGAAAACATCATGTTGTTAGACAAGAATATCCCAATTCCACACATCAAGCTGATTGACTTTGGCCTGGCTCACGAAATAGAAGATGGAGTTGAATTTAAAAACATTTTTGGGACACCTGAATTTGTTGGTGAGTTGTGGGATTGTTTTTCTCTCAGTCTGGCACGGAGGAGACCTGGGAGGGAGTTCAGACCTGAGTTCAAGGCCCAGAATCTGTGTAAGAAAGCCAAGAGTAGTTGTAATCCTAGATTACAAGTAGCATGCTAGGGAGGCAGAGACAGGTAGATACTGGTGGGCTCAATGGCTAGCCAGCTGAGCCTACTTGACAGGTTCTAGGCTGATGAAAGACACTGCCTCAAAAAATAAGGTGCATTGTACTGAAGGAGCAACAGCCAAGGTTGTCCTGTGGCCTGTAGGGGCACACACATACACACACACACACACACACACACACACACACACACACACAAAGAGAGAGAGACAGAGACAGAGACAGAGAAGGAGGGACAGAAATCTTCGGAACAATCCTTCTTCATGTCTGGGCTGAGGTATCCCATGCTTTGGCATACTTGCAAGAAACTGAAGGGTTGAGAAGGAATGGCTTTGGTAGGACCTCAGTGAGGGGACAGGAGTGGACTTGGCTTTGAGTGCCGACTGGGACAAAGAGTAGCCACAGGGGGTGGGGGTGGGGGGTTTAGGGGCATTTGTAGCGTTAAACTTCCCCAGAACTAGCTCCATCTTTTACTCTTGAAAGAGTTTGTTGTTCAGATTTAAAATCCCTTCCCTGTCCTGGTTCCCCACATGAATCCTCTCTCTGAAGTATTTTTTGATTTCCTGAAAAGGAAAGAGGCAGTCATCTGCCAGGTACCGGATCCACCACACCACCTGCCTCTTTGGAGACCTGGCCTCCACTCACCAGCTCCAGCTGAGGCCTGCCCTTGCTCTCTCCCCTCTGTCCCTCTCACCCCTGCCCTGGCCTTTTTTTGTCCTGCACACTAGATAGTCCCCAGGGGACTGGTCCAGAGGTTTGGGGCTCACAAGAAAATATCTCTGCAGAGAGGAAAGGAATGAGAGTTGAGAATCAAACAATCATTTATCTTTTATGGAACTTGGAGTGTTTCAGAGATGGAGGGTGTGATCTCCTCAAAAGGCAGCTTGAATTATTTTCTCCATCAAGTACCTTGTTCCAGGCCAAACCCTGTCTCGAAAAATAAACAACAACTGCCCCCCCCAAAAAAAACCAGACAAAATATGAGAACTTTAGGGCTGGAGAGGTGACTCAGTGGCTAAAAGTGCACACTCTTGCAGAGGACCCAAATTCAGATGCTAGCACCCATGGTAGATAGTTCGCCATCATCTGTAACTCCAGCTCCAGAGTATCCAAACCCCTCTCCTGGCATCTGTGGGCACCTGCACTCACATGTGCATACATACCCACACATAGATACACACACCTGTACAGAAATAGAAATAAAAACAAACTCTGAAAGAGAAATTCGGTGTGTAGTTGCATGAGACAGTCCTCATTTTAGAAAGATGCAATGAGATTAGTTTCCTAGGGCAGAGGAGATGGCTAGGTATAAAGCGCTCGCCACGCCTGTGTGATCTCAGTTTGAATCCCAGAGCCCACCGAGAGCCAGCTATGGTACTGTGTGTCTGTAATTTTAGATTCTACAGCAAGATGAGAAGCAGACAGGAGAGTCCCCCAGAGGTGATGGGCTAAGCCTCGCATACATAGATAGGGTAAATGAGAGGACGAACAAAAGATGCATACACACACACACACACACACACACACACACACGGGGGGTGGGGTGGGGGGGAGAGAAGGAGAGAGAGAGAAATGATCCTAGAGAAATGATCACAGTTTGGATGTCCAAGTGATGTCAAGTTGCCATGTGAGAATAACTTGGGGTTAGGCATGTTGGTCCACACCTATAATCTCAGTAATTGGGAGGTAGAGGCAGGAGGATCTGGAGTTCAAGGCCATGATAAGCTACACAGGGAGTTTGAGTCCATCCTGCACTGCCTAAGATCTTGTCTGAAAAACAAATAGATGTTTCTCTAATTCAGTAATTTGAGACCAGGAGATTGTGAGTTGGAGGCTAGCATGAGCTATATAGTCAGATCTTGGCTTCCCAACTTAAAAAAAAAAAAAAAAGATTCTTGGCTGGATGGTGGTAGCTCACACCTTTCATCCCAGCACTAAGGAGACAGGGGCAGGCATTCTGAGTTCAAGGCCAACCTGTTCTAAGGAGTGAGTTTCAGAACAGCTGAGGCTACACAAAGAAACCCTATCTCATCCCATCCCACACACACACCCAAAATTCTTTAAATATATACTCTCAAATTCTGCACCTCTCTTATTCATTGTTCATAGATTACTTGAAGTCCACACCTAATTTGAATATCATTTAAAAAGCACACACACACACTTTTATGTGTCTCTCAGCAAAAATGAAAAGAAAAAAGTATCAGTTTTGAGAAGCAGAAACCATTCAAGTGTTCTCTGAGAAGGGCTGGCTGCAGACAGACAGACAGCAGCTCAGCACATGGGCTATCACACAGTGGGGAAAACAGAAGTCCACGCAGAAAGCAAGCACAAGCAATCAGGCGATATAATTTCAAATACATCCTGGCACCATTTTTTAGAAAGCTAGGGAAAAAGTCAAAGCCAGTATGGGGGTGTCTGCATGTTGAAGGAAGAAATGTAGGCGAGAGGACAGCAGACAGCCTATAGATGCTGCGGTTTAGATATTATCCTGGATAAATTCATGTGCCCCTACTTGCCTTAGCAGTTATCAAGGCTCCCTCCTTCTCTTGTGAGGTAATGCCTTTATAATATCATCTCCATCACCACGTTCTTAAAAGAACGGACAAAGTGAGCATGAAGTTCAGCGTTGGCTTTCTGGGGCCTCTGTGCTCTCTGGGCAGCTCACGATCCTGTCTCTTTGCTGGAATCTTCTCTCACACCCTAGACCGTCTCTTGGCCACTCACTGTATCTTTGGCTCAGCTCCTACTTCCACTTGTGTTTTAATGGCTTCAGCTGTGCTGCTTGGCACCCTCCCCTCCCTTGGAGCAGCTGTCTTCTGTCATGCTTTTGCAATCCCCTCATGCTTATAGTCTTACTTCAGTGACCCCCAAAGATGTCCTCGGATGAAGTCACCTGTCAGGCAGGACTCAGAGGAAAATGAAACCCTTGACTGTCTTCTTCTCCATCATCTCTCAGCGTGGGCCTGTCTGGAGTCTCTGTCCACCAGAGCTCCCCATAGCAGATCACCACCAGGCCTTTGTGTCTTCTTCCTAAACCTTCTTCTTCCCACAATCCTCTTCCTTTGTACCTCCCTTCTCCCTCCCCATCAAGGCTTATTCATGGTGGTTTCTCCCAGGTTAGCAAGAAACTCATGTCTTACCCTGTCTGGGCTCCGGCAACCACACACCTTAGACTGGCTAGATTATAATGAACAACTGCAACCTATTGACCACAGTTTCTATAGTTGCGAGTCCCAGATGATGGTGCCAGTGGGCCTGGTGTCTGGTGAGGGATCTTGTCACAGATACCAGCATCTTCCTCTGTTCTCATGTGGGAATGTGCTCCCTGGAGCCTTTTATAAGGGCCTCACTTTATTCCTGAAGGTTTACTCTCATGAGCTAATCTCCTGTAAGCCCCCCCCCTTTTATACCATTGCCTAAGAATTAGATTTCAATTTAGACTTTCTGTAGAAACTCACATAGTTCTTAGCAACTTGTTTTCTCAGCATTCTTACATCCAGATTATCCCCATCTACTGTTCCAATATTCCTTCCTCACTATTGGAGACTCAAGATGGAGACAATTGGCACCCAATACTGTAGAATTCCCTAGAACCACCTCCTCTTATCTCTACCCCCTCTTGACTCCTAAACATGACTTCTTTCAGCTCCAGAAATCGTGAACTATGAGCCACTGGGACTGGAGGCCGACATGTGGTAAGTGGTGGCCCGGGATCCTTCCAGGGGCAGAAAGCCCCAGCCCCTGTTTTATGGCATGGCCTTTATGGTTTAAACTCTTAGTTGCCAGGAGCAGTAGCCATGCAGCCAGCAGAAGGCAATGAGGCTTAGATCCTTGGCCAGTGAGAGCTTTGTCAGCAGGGGAGGGACTGAGGCAAGTGCAGGCTTATCCTGGGTCAGTCTCAACTGGGGTCTAGAGAGCAGTTAAGTTAGCTCCATCGGTCCATCCATCAACGGTTCCACAGGAGCATCCTATGTCCTGGGCATGTGTGGCCTAGCAATTCTGCTGTGATCAATTCATTACTTATTTAATTTGACCACTACTTTACAGTTGATGTAGCTCATGACTCAGCTTTCTAAGACCCTGCTCGCTGTCCTGTGAGGTTGTTCTTATTCTTATACTCATTATATAAGGAAGGTGGGTTCAGTGGTTAAGGGATATGCCCCGATGACAGCGGCTGCAAATATAGAAGAAGTCAGACCCTGAATTTGGGTCCTTGACTCAATTGCATCCTTGTCTGCTGCAGAATCTGGTAGGGAGGAGTGGGACTTGGGGTGGCAGTCAGGGGTCACCTGGGGGAAGCAAGCGACTTCTTGTACCTGCATGGTAACTCTCTGGAGGGTTCGAGGTTGAAATCACACAGCTCTGACACAGCTCTCCTTTACAGGAGCATTGGAGTCATCACCTATATCCTGTGAGTATCTCCAGCTTTGGGCCGCAGCCCTGCTTTGCTTAGTGGGAGGGAGAGAGGGTCGGAGAGGCATCTGGAGACCTGTTAAGTCCACACAGTGCCTGAGGCAGAGTGCTCTGAGCTCAACTTCCTACACTTGAGTAGGGTTAGCCTGGGAGAGCTGCCCTCCCTCCTACACAGGTCACGTCTAAATTTCTTTGTGGTAAACTAGGGCTGCTCTGCTCAGCTCTGCGGACCACACATGTTTACTGCGAGACTGTTACTTTACCAGAAGCCCTGAGGGTGCCTGCGCCTGCCTTCTTTCCTCTCTTCTCATCCCCAGACTACTTACCCTCCCTCTCACACTCTTTCCCTTCCTCCCCCCACCCCTTTCTTGTCCCCTTGTATCCAGTGGCTTAAGCCAAGATTTCCTGCATAGGTTTTTGTTTGTTTGTTTTGTGGACTGGGTGTCATCTGGGGCAGGACACCAGTGCTGCCTCTTTCAGTCTCTGTGACCGTGGACAAGTATTTAACCTTTGGACCTGTTTTTCTTATTAGAAAAAAAAAAATAGGAGCTGCAGACTTCCTGCCATAAGAAGTAGGATGGGAGTAAGCTGCCTTGTACAAGCTTCCTAGGCTCTGCTTTGGTACACAGAGCAAGTTGGTAGATACTCAGCCCCCAGTGCTTCCCAGAGCTTGCCCTTGGTAGCTCACATGGAAAATGCCATTTTTATGGCATTTTCACGGTAAAAGTCAGCCCATAGCCAGGGCCAGCGTTCCACAGCCGGGGATTGTTCTCAGCAGCACAGGCTGGGAGCTACACTGTGACTCCCGCAGTACAGCTGAGGGCCTCAACTCTGTAGGTCTTTTAATACCTACTATGGCCCAGACCCCACCCATGTCACCCACCACGTCCATTAAGTTAGAATCACGAGGGTAGGGCCATGGCCTCAGTGCCTTTTAACAACTTAGCTGAGTCTGGTGCAGAGTAAACAGCCATTTCTCTGTAACTCCAGAGCTAGAGATTTTGTCACCCGTTTCTTCTTAAATCTTGGGTTTCTTTAGAATTCTAGTTTCCATATTGAACTATTAAGGAATTCTACAGCACACACAGTCTTCTTATGACTCCTTGACCTTGATGAGACTTATTTTTATTTTATATTACTTTCTTTATCATTGTTTTGTTTTACTGTGCAGCTCTGGCTTTAATTATTTATTTTTATGGTACTAGAAATTGAAACTAGAGTAACTGAACATAAGTCAGGCAAATGCACCTGCTGAATTATGTCCCTGGAATCCCTTAATTATTTCTCTTTCTCTCTTCCTCCTCCCACTCCTCCTCCTCTTCTTCTTCTTCCTCTTCCTCCTCTTCTTCCTCTTCCTCCTCCTCCTCCTTCTTGGAGACTTGGTACCCATAGAGGGTTATTATGTTTTATCAATGACAGAGATTCACCAAATTGTTCAGGCTGGCCTTGGGCTTGTGATATTCCTGCCTCAATTTCCCCACAAGCTGGGATTATAGACCTGGTGTCTATTGCCCAGACAGTGGTGGTCCAAGCCTTTAATCTCAGCACTCAAGAGGCAGAGACAGGTGAATCTCTGTGAGTTTATGGTCAGCCCAGTCTACAGGGATAGTTCCAGGACAACCAGGGCTATACAGAGAAACCCTGTCTCTAAAAACAAAAAACAAAACAAAAGGAAAGAAAACCTGTTCTATCAGAAGTACTGTGCCAGACACTCAGGATACTGACATGGATGAGAGATGGATTTGCTTGTCCCGGGCTCTGTGTCTGTGGGAGATACCACCCTGTGGGAGCATGGAGGTTTGAATACACTTCTGTGGAACACAGAGGGAGATGGACAGAAAGGTAGACATATTTTAACTGGGAGCTATAGAATGGAATCGATTCCCCACATAGGAGAGGAGAGGTGGGTGCGGACACAGTACTCTTGACACAGACCAACTTCTGGTCTTATGGAAACTGGAGACTTGAGACTCATAGAGGGTTATTATGTTTTATCCAGGCCAGAAATAATGATTTATTTCTATCTAGAACCACTAGCATGGATCAGGGTTATACAAAGCATTTTATCTATTTCTTTTTGGTGCTTTGGATTAGCCCCAAAGACCTTAAACATGTTAGGCAAGTAAGCGCTCTACCCCTGAATATGGAATACATCCATATTCGTTGCCTATCTATCTACCTATCTATCTATTGAGATGGGGTCTCGCTATGTAGTTCTGGCTAGCCTAGGACTCTCTATGTAGACCACACTAGCTTTACATTCATACAGATTCTTCTCCTGCCTCAGCTTTCTAAGTGAGTGCTGGGATTAAAAGTGTGCACCATTCTGCCCAATCTTCCCTTGATCTTTTGAGGCAGACTCTATGTAGCTCAGGCTGGCCTAAAGTCTCTTCCTCATGCTTCAGTCTCCCAAGTGCTGGCACAACAGGCGTTTACTGCCATGTCTACCTGCCCAGTGTGCTTTACATACATCAGATCTTCATGTCAATTATGTGAAGTGGGGGCTGTTACTGTCTTCACTTTAAATGAGGAGATGGCATCTCAGAAAGGTCGAGAGCTTTCCTCAGTTTACACAGTTAATGAGTGGCAGAAGTGGATTCAAACTCAGAGCTTTAGCGTTTTCCAGTGCACCTTGCTGTTCCCCACACTAAGAAAGCAGTAACAGGGATGAGAATGACTTCCAAGAGCTATCTGGTAAATAGAAACAGCAAGCGTTTCAGCCTAATGAGAATATGGTAAGGGAATAGAAATAAAATCCAAGGTGACTGCTCTTTCCAACATGGGTCAGATGCTGTGGTTAGACAAGGTGGGGGCAGAGCATAGGTAGGGTGTGTGCATCTCAAGGGCATATCTGCAAAGAGGTACCCAGTGCTCAAGGGAAACTCAAATCAAGAGCTGGTGCTTCAGGAGGTCACTGTAGGGTACATCTAGCCCTGTGGGGATGAAATGTTGCACACCTGTGCCTCTCAAGCTTTGCTCGCTCAGTCTGGAAGTTCTGCCTGGAGCCACTCTAACTGCTGGCAGCCTATTCATTCTTTAAGATAAGAGTCAGTGCAAACTTCAGCCACCCCCTGAAAGCTGTATCGCCCCACTTCCCTCTGCTCCCCAGGTTCTTTGTCTGGCTCCTTATTGTATTTGACTTTGTTCTGCCAAGGCTGTTTCTCTTCTTTGAGCTCTGAGTCCATTAAACACAGTCCCCTGAAGTCAGGTACTCAGTTGGGGGTTTAGAAAGTGAACTGGGTTAGACTGCACTGAAAAATCTGTTGTTTGGTTGCCTGGAGCGAGCAGGCTGGGGGTTCCCAAGGCTTTTCCTCCGGTTTCTCTCTCCTTTCCCTCAGTTACACAGTTCTTTCTCTGTTGTACTCAGTCTAAGTGGAGCGTCCCCCTTCCTGGGAGACACAAAACAAGAAACCCTGGCAAATATCACTGCTGTGAGTTACGACTTTGATGAGGAATTCTTCAGCCAGACAAGCGAGCTGGCCAAGGACTTCATTCGGAAGCTTCTTGTGAAAGAGACCCGGTAAGAGGATACAGTCTGGTTTCTCAAAGCCGTGCCCGTCTACCCTCGCTTTGACGCCCAGGCCATGTAGTCCAGTCTGCTCAGGTGCTGAGAAGTGGCCGTGGCCATGAGTAGGTGCTCATCCTGTCATTTGATTTTGTGCCTTCATCTCCTGCCAACATACAAATGTCTCTGTCTACATGAGCATGCACTCTTGTATGCTTGTATGCATTGTATTTGGATATCAGTGTAAAGTCTTCCCTACACATATGCAGGACTCTGACTTGAATCACAGTAAACTATGAACATTTTGAAGCCTATTCAAGTTGAGAGTGGAGGCAGGCAGGCCCAGAGAGGTCAGAATAGTGGGAGAGATGAGACATACTAGTCCTTCCTCTGCTTCGGGGCCCAGGTTGAGCCATGAAGCTGTATGGCCAAAGACAGGGGATGGGCAAGAATCTGTGTAGTGAGCTATGACTTATCTGTGTGAGCATCAGAGAAGGGCCTGCATGGACAGGGGACAGGTCCACAGACCATGGTTTCACAGACTTCAAAGAGAACCAGAGTGGGGTCCTGTGGAATGCAGACACCCTGATTTCCCTATGTAGGGCAGTGCTGGGGTTGGGGTACCTACCTGAATGTTGAGCAGTAAAGGATACAGGAGAGAGCTGACTGCTGCTCCCAGAAGTGTCCTCATGGGTCATTTGTCTTCCCCGTCCTCATTGCAGGAAACGGCTTACCATCCAAGAGGCTCTCAGACATCCCTGGATCACGGTAAGGGCATGGTAATGAGCCCTAGTGGGCAGGAGGTCCCTCTTCTGCCATCAGGGCTGGCTGTGGCAGTCGGATATAATCAGCTGTTAAGAGGCCTTTGCTTGAGCTCGGGGACTGGTCAAGGGTCCTCAGAGGGCCAATGCTTGTTCAGATGGGGTTGTGCTGGCTCCGTTCTAGAGAGCTTGCCACGCTTGCATGAGGCCGTGCAGTCCATGTAGTGCACCACAAAAGCAAACAAGAGTGAATAAAATAGGGTTATGCTACCTTAGGTTTGCATTTCGTGGGTTCAGAGAGCAGTGCACTAACAGGGACATCAGTTAAGATGCTTTTTCTTATAAAATGTAATTTGTTGGGAGTCATCTCTCTGTCCCTTTTCACTGCAGAAGTTGGGTTATACACAGATCTCAGGCACTGAAACCTTGACTTTGTAATCAGGTATATCTCTTTTTCTGACTACTAGGCTCTCACTACAGGAAGACGTGCAAGTCAGTCACATCACTTTAATTGGTGCTCTGTGGTCCTCAGGAATTTGGTCCTGAGACAGAGATCTGCTATGGAAGGGAAGCCAAAACTCTGTTAGGACAATTCTGTGGCCTGTTGGAGGGTTAGGGTAGAAAGCGAAGTCCCATCTAACTCTGCTTGTAGTGAAGGGCCCACTGGTTTTCAGAGTCTGGTGTGAGGAGCACATTGGGAGTGGTGGTGGGGAGCACGGCCCTAGCCCTGGTTCCATGGGCTGGATTAGCTGACCGCTGACCACTCTCCAGACCACTTTCATTGTTTGCTGGGAGGGCCCATTGGGATGATCTCAGTGCAGATGTGAAGGGTAGAGGCCTATAGATGATAGTTCAAGTTCATTTACTCCTGGCGGATAGGGAAGGGCAGTAATCTTCCAGGTTAGGATGTGCCTATAGCCCAAAGCTAGAAAGCCTCTTGGGCACCTATCTACTGAGTATGCTGGTATCCCCAGCCTTCCTCTGCCCGCCTTAGCCTGCATGTTTCATCCCTTGAGTGGATACTGGCAGAGCCTCTGCTTGTCTGTGTGAGCTCCTATTAAATTTTTTGTGTGTGTCGATACTCTCTAATGGTCATTTATAGAGCTCTCTGACCTGAAGTGAGCATGCAGGCAGTGTTCCTACATTCCTCAATGTTTCTTATGGTCTTGTTGTGTGTAGGGGGCAGTGCTAGCCTCACCCTGGCTCTTCCTACCATGTCTTAACACGAGCAGTGAATGCCAAAGAGGCCATGTGTGTGCCTTTTGCCTGCAGCTTGGACTGCCCTGTGGAACACCTAGTATGTTAATATTCTGGTTCTTCTGTCTGAACGCCTACTAGTCAAAAGGAGAAGCCAGAGCCCCTGAACAGTGGAAGGCACAACCTGCCCAGCTGAAGACCAAACGCCTGAGAGAGTATACCCTCAAATGTCATTCGAGCATGCCCCCCAACAACACTTATGTCAACTTTGAGCGTTTCGCTCACGTGGTAGAGGATGTGGCTCGGGTAGACAAGGGATGCCGTGCCCTAGCAGGAGCCCATGATACCCTACAGGATGATGTGGAGTCCTTGGTCTCTATCTACAATGAGAAGGAAGCTTGGTACCGAGAGGAGAATGAGAATGCCCGCCATAACCTGTCCCAGCTCAAGTATGAGTACCGCAAGGTGGAGTCCCTGAAGAAGCTCCTGAGAGAAGACATCCAGGCCACAGGGGCCAGCCTTGGAGGCGTGGCCAGGAAGCTAGACCATCTGCAGGCACAGTTTGAGACTCTGAGGCAGCAGCTCTCAGCAGACATCCAGTGGATGCAGGAACTGGTTGGCATCTTCCAGCTGGAGAGTGAG
The DNA here is from genome assembly GCF_000001635.26 of Mus musculus. Classification (NCBI taxonomy): domain Eukaryota; kingdom Metazoa; phylum Chordata; class Mammalia; order Rodentia; family Muridae; genus Mus; species Mus musculus. The sequence continues at coordinate 66,257,209 of NC_000075.6, forward strand.
AACACTGATAGCCACAGCCTGGGCTTCATGTTCCACCGGGACCCCAGTGAGTCCCTATCGGAGCTGCTCAACAGATCACACGCAGAGGAAGTCCTGGCCGGCTTGAGTCTCTGAGCACCAGGATCTAGTCAGTAGTGCATTCTCAGGGCTTTGTAGAAGCATGCTGTCTTCCCCTCCGCCAGGTCATCCAGGTGGAAATATCCTGCAGGGTGTGTGTTTGCAGCCTTCCACCCCCTCTAGAGTTCCCCAGACACTGGGGTCCTAGTTAGTGGAACTAATCTGCACCTCCCTCACCAGCCTGGTTTTCTGAGAGGGCGCTGGCAACGCAGCTGAGCTGTGGAAACGATTAGAAAATATCTTCCCTCAGCATGCCCTTCTCTGGGGGTGTCTTCCGGCCCCAGGAGATGCTTTATAGCTGGGTAATGATGATGGATCGGCTCACCTCTCACATTCCACGTGCGTGCCATTATGAGTGAAGATCTTGAGTAATGATGGACATAGCTAAGAATAACTTGTTCTTCAGGGTACTTTCCTGTTACAGAGTCAGGGCTTTAAAATACACAGAGAAAATATTAAGTTTCACTTGAATTGTCTTCTCGCTCATCAGGTCTTTATGTCTGTGACCTTACTGGATGCTTAAAGAACTCTGTGAGATAAGAGGCTGAGATTATAGGTCAGTTTCTAGAGTGCTTGCCTAGAACCCACAGATCCCTGGGTTTGATGCCCAGCACAGCATAAAGTGGGCTTGGTGGTAATATCCAGCTTGATATTAGAGTTCAGATCACAGAGGCTAAAGGTCTGACTTTACATTGAGAATGAAGACAAGAGACACACAACAAGGAGGTCTTTATTCTCATATACTAGGCCTGTGGGCCCTGAAGTGTGGGAAACCCCAGAAGGCTTTGGGAAGCACAAGCCTCATTGGTCTCTTCTAGTTCCAAAACTTTGAGCAGCATGGGGATAGTGTGAGGTCATCTCCCCTTCCAAGGAAGAAGGCCAATCAGTACATCCATGCAGACAGCATGTAGAGTATGGACCCTGGACCCCACATGGTACTAGAAGCTAGGGGCACATTGTAATGTTTCAAGTACCTCCATAGCCTCACAAATTATCCACCAGATTTTAATATTAAATATTATTTCCAGGTTAGGGAGAAAGCCAAAAAGAATGTGACTTGTCCTGTGTTACATTGGTAATAACAATGGGAGTCTTCTGATGAGTCTTTCATTCTTTCTGATTCCCTTAACTCTTGGACTTTAGGAACTCACTCTGTGCTTGAGAGAATGGGTGGTACCCGAGTTCACTCATCCATTCAGACATAGTTAGTAGGCACCTGCCAGTTTCTAAAAAGTTGACTTGAGTCTGGGGATGCGGTGTTATGTAATATCACTCTGGTTTTCTACTTTCTCAGAGTTCTCAGTTGAGTGACAGATTCTAGCATTACTCAAGAATTATACAAATGCAGAACTCCAGCTGGTTCCTATGCTGTGAAAGAGAAGGAGGCAACATTTTAAGGCCTGGAGAGACAGAGGGAGGGAGAAAGGGAGGGGTGGAGATAGAGATAGAGATAGAGATAGATAGAGATACAGATACAGATACAGATACAGATACAGATACAGATACAGATACAGATACAGATACAGATAGAATTGGGTTGATCTGCTCAGGCAGTCATCTGTGAAGGACACTGGGACTGTGGTCAGCTAAGTAAACCCTGGGAGAGAGTTGTCTCCTGTAGGCTGTCATACCAAGGTTCTGTGATGAAAAGAGAAGGAAGGAAAAACAAAGGAGAAAGAATGCGGTATGTATAGTATAAGAGCAGGTATGTATAGTGTAGAGAGCAGGTATGTATAGTGTAGAGAACAGGTGTGTGTAGTGTAGATAGCAGGTGTGTTTAGTGTAGAGAGCAAGTGTGTATAGTGTAGAGAGCAGGTGTGTATAGTGTAGAGAGCAGGTGTGTATAGTGTAGAGAGCAGGGTGTGTACAGTGTAGAGAGCAGGTGTGTATAGTGTAGATAGCAGGTATGTACAGTGGAGAGAACAGGTGTGTACAGTGTAGAGAGCAGGTGTGTACAGTAGAGAGCAGGGTGTGTACAGTGTAGAGAGCAGGTGTGTACAGTGTAGATAGCAGGTGTGTACAGTGGAGAGAACAGGTGTGTACAGTGTAGAGAGCAGGGTGTATATAGTGTAGAGAGCAAGTGTGTATACTGTAGAGAGCAGGTGTGTACAGTGTAGAGAGCTGGTGTGTATAGTGTAGAGAGCAAGTGTGTATACTGTAGAGAGCAGGTGTGTACAGTATAGAGAGCAGGTGTGTACAGTAGAGAGCAGGGTGTGTACAGTGTAGAGAACAGATGTGTATAGTGTAGAGAGCAGGTGTGTACAGTAGAGAGCAGGGTGTGTACAGTGTAGAGAGCAGGTGTGTACAGTGTAGATAGCAGGTGTGTACAGTGGAGAGAACAGGTGTGTACAGTGTAGAGAGCAGGGTGTATATAGTGTAGAGAGCAAGTGTGTATAGTGTAGAGAGCAGGTGTGTACAGTGTAGAGAGCTGGTGTGTATAGTGTAGAGAGCAAGTGTGTATACTGTAGAGAGCAGGTGTGTACAGTGTAGAGAGCAGGTGTGTACAGTAGAGAGCAGGGTGTGTACAGTGTAGAGAGCAGGTGTGTACAGTGTAGATAGCAGGTGTGTACAGTGGAGAGAACAGGTGTGTACAGTGTAGAGAGCAGGGTGTATATAGTGTAGAGAGCAAGTGTGTATAGTGTAGAGAGCAGGTGTGTATAGTGTAGAGAGCAAGTGTGTATAGTGTAGAGAGCAGGTGTGTACAGTGTAGAGAGCAGGTGTGTATAGTGTAGATAGCAGGTGTGTACAGTGTAGAGAGCAAGTGTGTACAGTGTAGAGAGCAGGTGTGTACAGTGTAGAGAGCAAGTGTGTATACTGTAGAGAGCAGGTGTGTACAGTGTAGAGAGCAAGTGTGTATACTGTAGAGAGCAGGTGTGTACAGTGTAGAGAGCAGGTGTGTATAGTGTAGATAGCAGGTGTGTACAGTGTAGAGAGCAAGTGTGTACAGTGTAGAGAGCAAGTGTGTACAGTGTAGAGAGCAGGTGTGTACAGTAGAGAACAGGGTGTGTACAGTGTAGAGAGCAGGTGTGTATAGTGTAGATAGCAGGTGTGTACAGTGGAGAGAACAGGGTCTGTACAGTGGAGATTGGGCTGAGGAAGAGCGGAGCCAGCAGGGCTTTGGCATGTTGAGTTCTGCCTTTGATCCTAGGGTCACCAGAAACCATTAATGGATCTTGGGCTAGTGCTGAAGGAGAAACTCTCAGTGGGCAGCACAGACCAGATTTTGATCTAATAAAGTCATTTTCTAGAATCCTATTAGGTTTTTTTTTTAATTAGCAAGCTGGATCATTTAAAATATCACATATAATAACTGTAATCAATACCATTTTAGTCAAATATAAGAAACCATAATTTTAAGATGCATGATTATTTTATGGACAATTAAGACAGAAAAAAAATCCTATCATGGGCAGTCTTCTAGGAGATGCACAGGGAGAGGGCACACGTGAGACAGCACCACCACGCAGAAGAGAGTGGCAAACACACCTGGCCCAACTTTGACCCTAGGGAGAGATGGAAAAACTTGGATCAGGAGGCATAGCTGCCTTTGCAACATTGCTCTTTGGGTTTGGACCACATCAGTGTGAGCCAGAAGAACTTCAAGCATGGACTGCTGTGCCCCACAGTCGAAGGCTGGGTGACCCCACCTGACTCACTGAAGCTGTGCAGCCTTCTCTCCAGATGACCTGCCTCACTCCAGGCCCACAGTGATGGGATGCCACATTGATTAGGAGGTGCTATGATGTCTTTGACATTGCACATCCTGGGATGAAGGAAAGACTGCAGAACCCTGTGCCTTATGCTGAAGACAAATGACTCTGCAGTCCTGTGTGCCCTGTCATGGGATGTCACATACTTCTTTTAGGACAAGACACCATGAATATTAAAGGTCCCTTTGGGTGCATCAGCAGACCTTGACATTTATATTGGGTTTCCTAAAATGAGAAAAGCCATGGGTGCAAACATGCTGGGTGAACCTTCTTTGAACGCCAAAGTAAATGCAAGAAGATTTATGTCTTAGTCAGGGTTTCTATTCCTGCACAAACATCATGACCAAGAAGCAAGTTGGGGAGGAAAGGGTTTATTTGGCTTACACTTCTATACTGCTGTTCATCACCAAAGGAAGTCAGGACTGGAACTCAAGCAGGTCAGGAAGCAGGAGCTGATGCAGAGGCCATGGAGGGATGTTCTTTACTGGCTTGCCTCACCTGGCTTGCTCAGCCTGCTTTCTTATAGAACCCAAGACTACCAGCCCAGAGATGGTCCCACCCACAAGGGGCCTTCCCCCCTTGATCACTAATTGAGAAAATGCCTTACAGTTGGATCTCATGGAGGCATTTCCTCAACTGAAGCTCCTTTCTCTGTGATAACTCCAGCTGTGTCAAGTTGACACAAAACTAGCCAGTACAATTTAAGTGATGGCTGTGATTTGATTAGGGAGGGTGGGGAAGGGAGGGAGAGCTGGTTTTCTTGGGTTGGTGGAAATCTGCTACTCTGCTCATGCTGAGAGGGTCCTCAGAGGGGACCTCCCCAGGACTCTCCCTCTATAGCAGTTTATGGGGCAGCACTCATCCAAGGTCACACAGCTGGTCAGCCTCTGGGCTGGCACAGAGCCATAGTGGTTTCCTTCCGTGCAGTGTAATTGTCCTCTGTGTTCAGTCATGAGTGTGACAGTGTCTCCTTTAGCTGTTTCATAACCAGACCCTTAGCTGGACAAAGACAAAGTTAACTGAGAAAAGTACCCAAAGGCTTTCAGGGAACTTAGAGAAGACTGTGACTTTCCTATGTCGCCTGACACACAAACTCCTTTCTCCTAAGGTATCACAACCTGGTGTACAGGGGTGTCTGAAGAGACCTATGCAGGGAATGCAGCCAGTGAACCCACCTGCTCCTCACAGGCTCACAGCTGGCATTTTAATAGCCACCTGGAGCACAGCACTGTCAAGGCAGGATTTGGGACAGGGAGTAGAGTGCCTCATAGGACCTAGAGGAAGGGAGCCGGGAACATGGGACAGCATACTGCTCTATGAGCCTCTGCCACCACTAGGATCTTCTGCATTTAGGAAGGGTATACTTATATATGGGGTTACACATATGCATATGGGTACATTTTATACATATGTTTATGTTTGTGGAAGCCAGTGGTTAACTTTGGTTGTCATTCCTCTGGAGCAAATCTTCCTTGGCTTTATTTTTCTGGCTGTATAGTCCTGGCAGACCTGAAACTCACTATGCAGACCAGGCTGGCCTCCAACAGAGATCTACCTCCTCCGCATTGGGATCAAAGGCATGTGCTATCACATCTGGCTCATCCACCTTGCTTTTTGGGACAGGGTCTCTCATTGGGGCAACTTAGACCAGGCTGGCTGGCCATTGAGCCTCAGGGATCTGCCGCTTTTGGCCTCCAAGGCATTGGGAATACAAGTACACGCCCCTGAGCTGGGCTTTTTACCTGGGGATCAAACTTGGATCCTCATGCTTGTGCAATAGGCACTTTGCTGACTAAGATGTCTCCCGGACCCTCATGAAGGAGTTTTGACTTACCAGACTTTAAATTAAAGCTTGGCTTCGTGCTCAGCTCAGACATCATTGAGTCTGTCAGGTGGGTGGGAGAGTGTGTAACATATCCCTGAAAAGCAGTTCCTAAGGAAGTTGGGAGGCAGGTCCATGGGCAGGAAGCTGTCCTATCCTGAAGCAGATATAGCCATGGCTGCCCTGTGTATGTTTGCAGATTCTAAAGGCTGATGAGAAAGAGTTGGAGCAGAGCAGGGAGAGTGATCAGAATAGGAAGAACCAGAGACTCCTCCTCGGCTTCTCCTCCTGAGGTGACAATGACAGTGGTAGCATCCCTTCCCACAGCCCAGTCAGAGGTGGTTGTGCGCCCAGACATAACCACCTCATCACTGTCAAACCTTTTAGAAATGTCTGAGGAGATGAATGGCTTTTCTCCTTTGTGAAATTCTTGGCCTGTGGGGAAAGCTCTTGGCACTGAAGATTAAAACTAGTGGTGGGCATACTGGAGTCGCAGAGGGGTCAGTTCAGTTGACTAAACCCCCACTGTGCTCTGGTTCTAGGGCGAGGCGAGGGATAAGATCATGGCAGCCCTGAATAAGAGGTACAGTGTACTTAGTTCACGGTTGATAGGGAGAGGTGATTCTTTAATGATGTAGCCACTGGTAAACCCACCCAGGCTCATGAAAACAACCCTCATGAATCTCACTGGGATACACACACACACACACACACACACACACACACACACACACAAACACACGAGAGGCATTAGTTGGAAAGAGGAAGGGGATTAGTGAAAGAGTGGAGAAGGATTAATGGGTAGGAATATGATTGAAATACATAATGTTCATGTCTGAAAATGTCATAATGAAACCCTTTATTAAATATAATTAATATATGCTAATAAAAACATATTTGAAAATACCTCAAAGTGGAAAAAAGATTCAGTATCAGACCAATGTGATCCAACCAACCGGGAGGTGGGAGAGACTTGGTAAGTTATCAGTTAGACCAGTGGTTCTCAACCTTCCTAATGCTGCAGCTCTTTAATACAGTTCCTCATGTTGTAACACCCACACCCCCACCATAAAATTATCTTTGTTGTTACTTCATAACTGTAATTTTGCTACTGTTATGAATCGTAAGCATCTGTGTTTTCCAGTGGTCTTAGGTGACCCCTGTGGAAAGGTCACTGGACCCCCAAAGGGGTCATGACCTACAGGCTAAGAATGGCTGAGTGAGAGGTATACAATACAGTAGAGATGTTTTCTGGTTAAGGCAGTACATGAAGGACAACAGAGTCTGCGGAGATCTGGGGAGCTGCCCCTTCATGGAGACACCTGCCTCCTCCTGTGTCCTTAAGGAAGGTACTGGGTAGAATCTGGAGATCTGTGCCCAGATTGGGTCAGGAGCTTGGAATTGAGTGAAAGGTGAAAAAGAAAGGGTACAGAGATTAAAAGGAGTCTGTAACTTTTTAAAGGGAAAATTCTCAAAGTGTATGCTCAAGTATAGAGGAATGGAACGCTGAGTTATGTGTGTCACACCTGCTCCAGCAGGGAGCCAGTCCATGGCCCTCACCTCGTTCATCTCCTACCACCCCCCCCCTCCCACACACACACACACACTTTGTAGACATCTTACTATAGTCCAGCCTGGGCTCAGATCCACACTTCTCCTGCCTTAGCTGCCAAGTGCTGGGATTATGGGTATGTGTCCACAAGCCTGCAAGACCTTTCTCGGGTGCCTTCTGCTTTTTGTTTGAGGTAGAGTCCTTTCTCCTGGATACTCACCAGGAAGGCCAGGCTCCACCTGTCTCCTCCTCCCATGTCACTGTGACTACAGGTGCCCATACTCTTCCATGGGTTCATGGTTGAACTCCAATCCTCATGCTTGTGGGGCAAGCGCTTCACCAACTGAGTTGTCTTCTTTGTGTAAGCATCGTGTCATCATTATACCTGAGGACATCAGTGATTCCTTGTCTCCTCCATAAACCTAATCCACCCTCACGTGACAAGGGTGTCTGTTACATCTATTTGGTTTATTCATATTAGGACCCAACCAGAGTTCACACGTGGCATTTAGTTGAAACCTTTACATTCTCTTAAGGGAATGGGGGTGGGGTGGGGAGGCGGGGGTGGTGGTGGTGGAGAGTTTTGGAAAGTTTTTCTGTTTTTGTTTTTGTGGTTTTTTTCAAGACAGGGTTTCTCTGTGTAGCTCTGGCTGTCCTGGGACTCACTCTGTAGACCAGGCTGGTCTCGAACTCAGAAATCCACCTGCCTCTGCCTCCCAAGTGCTGGGATTAAAGGTGTGTGCTGGGCTTTAAAGATTTACTTATTTATTTTATGTATATGAGCACACCCTTGCTCTCTTCAGACACACCATAAGAGGGCATCAGATCCCATTACAGATGGTTGTGAGCCGCCATGTGGTTGCTGGGAATTGAACTCAGGACCTCTGGGGGAGCAGTTGGTGCTCTTAACCACTGAGCTATCTCTCCAGCCCCCGGAGAAGTTTTTCTTAGAGACAAAAAAAAAAAAAAAAAAAAAAAAAAAATTGCTCAGAAAACAGAAAGGCCTGGTAAAGAGGATTAGAACAATGTCCGTGTCTCTGTCCTAAAACTACCAGAAAAATGAGGCTAGACCAAGCTCGGAGAGGAACATCTACACTTCTCCCAGTGGTGGGTGGCTGCGGGGTGAGCTCCTGAGCACCCAGGCTGGAGGAGATGGGTTCATTCACAACATTTTCACCTGCATCTTCCTGGGAAAATAGGTGCTTGCCAACAGGGGCCAAGGCCCAGCCAGCAAAAGGAAGGGAGGAGGTGCCCCTTGGAGGAAGACTTGAGCTGAGAGGAGGGAAGTCTACCAGGCCCAGAGTGACAGGAGAGAGAAAGTGGGTGCTCCTGGTGTTCTGTGGAGTATGCAGCTTTTGGGATGGCACAGATGGAGACCTGAAAACCACAGTCTATTTGCAGCTCCTATGGAAAGCCCGAGACAGAGAGAAAAAAAAAAAAATCGCTGGAGGGGGTGGCTCTTGTAAAGCCCACAGTTCCTTTCTCACATCATGAGGGTGGCTGCTACAGCTGCTTTCTCTCCCTGCTCTGGGGTGCCACTTCACACCCAAGGACACACCCCTGGGCTGTTTCAGAGACATTTGCATCTGTGTAAACAAAATCTGAATCCTACCTCAGCTTTCTGTTTTCTTGCCTCCCTTTTCGACATTTTTCCTCCCAAGACACCAAACATCCTTGGGAGCCTGGGCAAAATGACCTGGGCTCCCTGGATAGAGGCAGACCACAGACCGGAAGATGGACACTCACTGTCTTTTTGAAGAGGGAAGAGCTAGAAGCTGGCACAGTTTGTTCAACCAAAACAATGCCACATTCCTTCTGGGCTCGCTACAGAACCTCTCTCTCCCATTGACTTTCCAGACTGAGACTACATCAGCCTTTTGAGAGACTCTTAGCAACCAAGGAGCCTGTTATCGAGGGAAGGCCAGCCTAACAGATTCAAAGCTTAGGTGGCCTTTTCCTTGGAACTCGTGTGGTTATGTGTAGCATAGAGAGAGGCCCTAGAAGTAATTGTCACCTTCTGTTGATGGCCCTGGGCACAGCTCCACATGACATTTCATCTGGCCCTCTCTGGGCTATGAATGACACTGTTGAACCAGAAGGAAGTGGTGTTTTCCTTAATAGGATTTCCTTTTTTCTGCAGGTGGTTTCTCCAGCTATAGGGGCTGGGGGTCAGGGTTGGGAATCAGCCCTTTCTCTTCTACCCATCAATAAGTACATAAGAATAAGTCCTTTTTCTCCCTGAGTCTAGTGTTTCAAATTTCCTTATGAAAAACAAATACACTTTACCAGAATTAGGTTCAAAGGTCATTTATAGCTGAGTGAATTGTACCTCCAAATGGTATTACGATAGCTGATCAAAGTGCCCTGGGCCTCTTATTGGTGGGTGTGAGCATGCCTGGATTTAGGATTTTTTAATTATATTTGTTTGCTCTGTGTGTGTGTGTGTGTATGTATGTGTGTGTGTACATGTGCATACAAGTGCCCCATATGTAGAGATCAGACGATGATTTTTTTGTCACGTGGAACCTAGGATTGAACTCAGGCCATCAGACTTGGCAGCAACACCTTTACCCACTGAGTCATCTTGTTGGCCCAGGTCCTGGGATTTCATTTTAGTTGGTCTTGTCAGTAGCTCAGGGACTCAGTTCAACCACACAACTAGTAAGCAGGAGTAGTATTATTGGCTTGGGGAGGAGGGAAGAATGGCCTGGTGGTATAGACAAGGACAGAAGCAAATTCCAGTGTCCACAGGTTGCTTCCCAGCTGTGGGAGGCCAAGCTGACATCAAAGGGTTCCACACACAACAAAGAAATGTTTGAGGCTCTAGTGATGATATCTAGTGATGATATTGCTGATATCAGAATCAGCAATATTTCTTGAACGATGTGTAAAATAGGATTTGAAATATTTGGGAGTATGAGGTACGGTATCCCTGGCATGGGCCTCCTGCCAGATGCCAGGCCCAAAGCTGTGTGGATGGTTGTGTGCACTGGCCTCCTTCTGGTACCCATGAGGGAAAGTGAGAGTGGAGCTGTGCTCTGATGTGGTTAGGTAGGACAAGCTCCGAAGAGCCTATGGGTGGCCTCCCTTAGCTCTCACCTATGACAGCATCACAGGCTGTCAAAACAGGAAGGGAACATCTGCACCGGCTTGAGGGATCAGCCTGGGCAGTTGTTCTTGGGTCACAGGGCCCTTTGAGAATCCACCAAAGCTGTCAGCTGTCCTTGGAACTGTTGCTTGCCTGGACACACACAAACACACACACACACACACACACACCACACTTAATTTTACTTCCATAATGAATATGTCATAAACTGTGCAATTCGGTGGCTCTTTTTGTTTTTGCAAGATTGTATCATCACTGTCACTCTCTAATCCGAGAACATGTTCATTAGCCCAGAAGGAAGACCTTCTTGGGGCTGGAGAGGTGACTCGGCAGTTAATAGTACTTGCTGCTCTTCCTGAGGACCCGAGTCCTATTCCCAGAACCCAGCTAGGGCACTAGCTCCCCCTGAAGCTACAGGGAGTTACAGGCAATGGTGAGCTGCCCAACACGGGTGCTGAGAACCAAACTCAGGTCCTTTGGAAGAGTAGTACGTGTTTTGACTGCCAGGCAGTGAATGACAACTGTCTGTCTTCCCCCACACCCTACACCCCCAGCCCCTGCCCCATCGAGGCTCCTATTTCCTTCTATTTCTAACACTAGAGGAGTATCAGCAGTGCCATACCTGCCAATAGGCTTGTATTTCACCAAAGCCAGAGCCAGCCTAGTGCTCCCTGCCATAAAATGACCCCCTCCACAAAGTGATACTGATGACTGCTGCTTCTAGCTTTTCTCAGTTAGAAATGGTAGTCATGTTAGTCTCTCTCTCTCTCTCTCTCTCTCTCTCTCTCTCTCTCTCTCTCTGTGTGTGTGTGTGTGTGTGTGTGTGTGTGTGTGTGTGTGTGTGTGTGTGTATCTGTTTGTCCGTTCATCTCTCCCACCCTCCCTCCCTTCCTCCCTTCCTCCCTCCCTCCCTCCCCCTCTCTTTCTGTATATACATGTACTACATTGTGGTAATAATAGCTCAGAGACATTCAGGATACCTTCTGGGCAGCGAGACATTTGTAGCTTCCCCCTTACTGTGACTTTCCCACTGCATGCCTTGCTGGAGAAGGAGGTCAGCGGCAGGCTGAGGGACAGTGTGCAGTCCAGGATTCTGTGGGGGAAGTGGGTAACTGCCATTTGAAGCCCAGTTGACACCATCACGCTGTCTTCTCTCTCAGCCGGTGGACACCCAGCAAGCTATGGTACGCAGAGAGTCCGTGGTCAACCTGGAGAATTTTAAGAAGCAGTATGTCCGCAGGCGGTGGAAGGTACGTCAGGGCCTGGGGTGAAGGGCAGGGGCCTAGGGACTCCCTGCTTCTCCCCAGATCTCCGTCTCAGCTAGCAGTCCTCTCTTCTCTTCCCTCAGCTGTCCTTCAGCATCGTCTCCTTGTGCAACCACCTCACTCGCTCCCTGATGAAGAAGGTACATCTGAGGACAAGCGAGGACCTGGTGAGTACATGCAGAGCCCTCTGCTTGGGCACAGCTCCTGGATTGTAGGTGTGGAGGGGGAGGATATTAACTATTTCTAGCCTGTTCTGTAAGCCTTGTCCTCTTCTGCCCTGAAGGCTGAAGTGTGACCAGCAGGGGGACCATTAGGAACCCTTTCCTATGGGCTTCCTAAGAGTTGCCATTCCACTCCCCTTCCCACCCCTTCCTGAGGGCTAGTAGACCCTGAGAACTGTGGAAATAGGCCCCATAGATCATCCAAAATTTATTCTGGCCAAGTATAATTGTACACACCTATAATCCCAGCGCTTAGGGGGTAAAGGCAGGAGGGTACAGGTGACATGAGACCCTACTGCAAACCATGCCACCTCAAAAAGTCCATTTCAGACAATCCTAGCTCCTCTGTACAATGGGTGCTTTCTTATACCTTTCCCAACTTTCCCTATTTTGTCTTAGACTGCCTATATCAGCAGCATTTGATGATATATTATACTTATTATAGTTTTTTTGTTTCTTTATTTAATGTTTTCATAGTACTAAGGATTGAACCCAGGGCTTTTAGTGTATGTTTAAAACAAGAGACTTATAATGGAATATACTCATCAAGAGGGTGGCCTCTAAAGCCAGTTTTCCAGAATTCAGATCAGCCATTTCCCTGCTGTGTGACCATGAAGAGGTTACTTAATTTCTCTGTTCCAAAATGTCATTATTTGTAAAACGGGGGTAATAATACTTGTTACATTGTTGGGTAGTGATTAAGGGTAAATGAGGACCTGTCTCCAATGCCTGGTGGGTAAGTGCTCAGTGTGTATTAGCAATCCTTAATGCTGCTTAAAATCCTTCTGTAGTTCTCGAAATGGGCATCAGCATTAGCTTTTCAGTTGGTAGGGGTTCCCTGAGATAGCCTCTCCCTCATGATTGAGTGGAGAGAACAGGAGTGTCCAGAAGGTATAAATTTATATATTCATATATAGTTCATATATTCCAGGCACAGCAAAGGCCTGGAAAGCAACTGCCTGCAGCCGCCCTGTGTAAACTGAAGCTGCTTAGCACTGGGCCTGCACCCCAGCACCCAGAATATCCCTGTACTCCCCGGAGCCCCAACACGTCCTCAGGGGTCTTTTTTCCATAGACTGAGCTCTTGTTTATTCCTGCTTTTGCCAGGACTTTGGTAGCTCCAGAGGCCTTTGTGGCTGAGTCCCTCTTCTGGCCACCAGCCTCATGGACTATAAAGGGAACTGACTTGGCAGGCTCTGAGGATCCCTGTTTGTCACCTGCGAGTTTACACAGCTTACTCTTTTATTGTTTGGTTCTGACTCATTCTAAAAAGTTGCTGTTCAGCAAAGCCTGAGTTATTTTTGTTGTCCTAGTCAGAGTTGGTCCAGGATGTATTGGCTAAGTTGATCTTGACCTCAGATTTCCCACTGGCTCAGGCTTGCCTGCGGGATGTATGACAGGCAGCAGGCATGGACCTAGATCTTGGACCTTTTGCCTTGATGTGATGTTGTTGAAGAAAGGGATGTAAAAATATTTCAATTTCTAACTTTTTCATGGTGCAAAATACAGTTTTTTGTTGTTGTTTTTGTTTTTCATTTTTTACTCAGACACTTACATGTTATATGGTTTTTCCTATTGAACCTTCCTTAAAATAATGTTTTTAGAAAGATGACATGGCCTTCTGTTTAGAAAGCATAGAAATTAAACATTTTTAGACTTTTAAAAATCCAAATTATTCTTTTAATAGTTTGAATTAACTGCAGCTGGAGAGATTGCTCAGTAGTTAAGAGTGCTTCCTCCTCTTGCTGAAGACCCAGGTTTGGTTCCTAGCACCTACATGGTGACTCGCAACTACCTGTAACTCCAATTCCAGGGGATTCAACTCCTTCTTCTGGCCTTCATGGGCATCTGCATGCATAGTATATATATATATGTGTGTGTGTGTGTGTGTGTGTGTGTGTGTGTGTGTGTGTGTGTGTGTGTGTGTGCATGTCTAATTAGGCAGACAGACAAAAAATTTAAAACCTTATAAGAACAAAACCCCTTCCAACATTAATAGTGATTTTAACACTTAGTTTAACTTGGTGGGACCAGACTGGAAAGACATTGTAACATCCAGGTGGTTGCTCCAGCTTGCCTTAGCTGTGTGGGAGCTGACAGGTTACATTTTGTTCCACTTTCATGAAAGTGGAACTCAGAAGTCTTTCCCTTCAGATTGCTTTGCATGAAGCTTGCTGAAGGCTTGGTGGAGACCAGCGGAGGTGGAGAGCCTGAAATGATGGCCTGCGACCTTAGGGAAAGACCAACCACTTCCCCATAGACTGAGCTCAGGGGACCCAGTGTCCCACAAACTACCTTTCCAAGAGGCCTTGATTATTGACTGGCACAAATGGTACCAGATGGCATTTTCACTGCTATAACTGGGCCCCTCCTGGTACCTGTTTCCCCAGGGATACTCCAAGGAGGAGGCCCCAAGGCAGCTAGTTTGGTCCCATTTCAAGTCCCCTTCCTATTCCTGCATGGCAGAGGCCTCTGGATGGAGCTGAGGGCTTCCTTTGACATCACCCCACTTTCCCAGCTTATCGGCCCCTTGCTTGCCTCTCTGAGCGTGGGGTGCTCAGTGTGGCTTCATTCATGTCATCTGATGATGCCCTGCCCTGGGCCTCTTTTTCTCCTCCCCAGAGGAACTGCGAGAGTGACACAGAGGAGAACATCGCCAGGAGGAAAGCCCTTCACCCCCGGAGGAGGAGCAGTACCTCCTAACTGGCCCAGCTTGCAGTGGCTGCCAGGGAGGTCCAAGTTCCTGCCGCCCTGCTGTGCAAGCTCCCGGACCCTGCTTGACATCAGGATCCAGACATTCTGTGTTCCTGAGCACTTTGCAAGAGAGAGGAGTCTGCAGGACTCAGAACTTTCCGGAGACCCTGGGAGTTGTGGCTGTCTCCCGGTGGGGAACCTCCAGCATTCCTCTGGCTTGTAGTTCTCCAGAAAACTGGCTTTCATCTGTCTGCTAACCTCAGAAGCTGGAATTGGGTGTGGACTAAGGAAATGGATCTCAAGGAGTATCTTTTTTTTTTTTAACCACAGGTTAAAGGTCAGATTTAGGCAGCTTTCCTCACAGAGCCTACCCTGTCAAGCTCGTGAGTAAAGACTCTCTAGAGGGAGGGACCAATCCTGTGACTTAACAGAATCCATAAGGAGTCAGGCTGTTTAACGTCAGACTGTGTCTGCCAGCCTCTTGCCAGCCCACTGTGTTGTAGGTTTTTTCTCATTTTTATTATTAAATTTCTTGTTTATCTAATGCTTGGGTGTTTTAGAGCTGTCTCCCTCTGGTTCCCTATAGCCCGAGACCCCGTGGCTTGGGGAACACTAGGGTTGGCTGCTAAGTGGACAGAACCTCAGGTGATCTGAGCAGTCTTCTCTTACTGATAAGATGTGGCCCTTGTGTGTCCTCCCTTGAAAGTGTCCCCCTCTGGCACCCCATCACAAAAGGCCATGACCCATCCACCACTGCTGCTGTCAGCCCTCCTGTTAGGGGCTGACTTTTAGCCCCCTTCCTCCCAGTCCTCAGTATCACAGACCGTCACCACTATCACTAGAGATAGAGTGATAAGTAGCTCACTAAATTACAGTGAGGCCATCCAGGTAAACCCTACTATGATATGATTAATATCCTTATAAAATGGGGAGGACTGGGGTGGAGAGATGGCCCACTGGTTAAGAGCAATTTCTGCTTTTGCAGAGGACTCCATTTCCAGTGCCAGCACCCACAAAGGGCACCAGGCACATGGCGTTTATACCTGCATACGGACATTCATTCAAACACATAAAATTAAAAACAATTAACAATAAGGGGAGATTTCCTCTGAGCATGGTAGTGCATCTCTGTAATCCTAGCACTCAGAAGGCTAAGGCAGAGGGATTGCCATGAGTTACAGTCCAGACTGGGATGTCAGGGAGATTTATCATATGTGGAGCTGCGTACCTTTAAGTCCTAACTACTTGGGACACTGAGGTAGTAGGATTACTTGAGCCCAGGAGTTAGGAACAGCCTGGGCAACAAGGAGGAGCAGGGGGAACAGGAGGAGGAACAGGAAGAAGAGGAGGAGATAAGATCCAACAGAAAGAACACACGAGGACACTGCTAGGGAGAAAGGCCTCAAATAAAATTTTAAAATAAATAAAAAATAAAAAGGCAGCTGCTGGGTGCTGTGCTGGATGCCTGTAATCCCAACAGTTGGGAGGCAGAGGCAGGAGGATCATGCTACAAAGTTGAGGCCACACTGGTCTACACACTGAGTTCCAGGCTAGCCAGAGTTATGTAGCAAGACCCTATCTCAAAAAGCCAAAGGGTAACAACCTCCCTACGAGAGCATGCCTCTCGCAAAAGATCTCCTTCATCCCTCTCCAGAAGAGGAGAAGAAGAAACACAAGAAAAAGCACCTGGTGCAGAGCCCCAATTCCTACTTTAAGAATGTGAAATGCCCAGGATGCTATAAAATCACCACGGCCTTTAGCCATGCACCAACATGTGTTGGCTGCGCCACTGTCCTCTGTCAGCCTACAGGTGGAAAAGCAAGGCTGACAAAAGGACGCTCCTTCAGGAGGATGCAGCACTGAAAGCCCCTGATTGAAGATGAGTGGGAACCTTCCCAATAAACACGTTTTGGATATATATTTAAAAGAAAAAAAAAAGCCAAAGGGTAGAGTTGGGGGCCCAGTGATTAATCCATGCTGAATCTCAGACAGCTGGCCGTCATTGGGAGAAAATACATTTCTGTTGTTTAAGCTATTTAGTCTCTGGTGCTTTGTTATGGCAGTGCTAGCAAATGGGAATTTTTGACTAGACAGAGGAGGGCAAAGAAGCACCCACAGGGAAAAACAGGAAGAGAAAAATGAGTGAGGCCAGTAAGGAAATTTACTGCATGCAAATCCAAGACATGCTTTTCTGGCCAGAAGAGTGGCCAGAGAAAGGCAAGTGTGTTGTCTAAGGGCAAGTGTGTTGGAAAGAAAAAAAAGGAACTCTGGAAGGTTAGTGAAAGAGTTGAGCCAGGAAGTACAGGGTGTGTGTGTGTGTGTGTGTGTGTGTAATGTATGCATATATATAATGTAATATAGACATATATAACACTTTTTTTTCCTGACTATATGATAGTAATAGGATTCCTTAGCTAGTCTGCCTTTTAAATACCAGCAGCTCAGAGAGAGAGAGAGAGAGAGAGAGAGAGAGAGAGAGAGAGAGAGAGAGAGAGAAGGAAAGAACACCGGTGAGTGTGGCATTAATCCCTTTTGTTGACAGTAAGGGCTTTTGTTGTTTGTATCATTTTTTCACGTTGATTGATTGATGATCATTGATTGATTGATTGATGATCGTGTGTATGGCAGTGTACATGCTCTGTGGTCCATGGCGTGCATGCGGAGCTCAGAGGACACTTGCAAGAATCAGTTCTCGTCTACTATGTAAGTCATCCTGGGGATTGATTTCAGGTGATCTTAGTTGTCCAGCTGGCTTGGCAGCAGGCACCCTTATCAGCTGAGCCCTCTAGCCAATCCTTGGTTTGTTTTAAAATAGGATTTTATGTAGCCCAGGCTGCCCTTGAACTCTCGTTCCTCCTACCTCTATCCCCTGAATGCTGGCCATACAGGTATGCACCATCAATACTCAAGGTGAACAGTAGGTCTCAGTCACACTGTGTGAGACTCACCCAAGCTCCCTTCATGCTAGAGATGCATTCAGAACAAAATGGTCCTCAAAGAGCAGAAAGGCTTTATTTCCAGAAAAGCTCACAGCAAACAGAGGCCACACTACCCCCACACACTGCTGAGTCCTGTGGCCTCTCCCTGCTGGTGGATGGATGCAGGAGTGGAAGAACAAGCCCAGGGGAGACAGGTGTGTTCTGGCCCTGAGGGAGGAGGCGTTGCCAAGCCAACACCTCAAGGCTGAGAGGTCACAGCATTCTTTGAAGAAAAGTGGAAGACCAGAGATGAAAACCACATTCTGTGAGAGCAGTTCTTTGAAGAGCTCTGAGGTGCCTCTCCCAAAAGTCTGCCTGTGTGCTTGCTGGATGCCACGTTAATAGCCCACAAACACACATATAAATATTTTAGCACGCACTATGTTGTAATCCTCATCTCACAATCTTCCTTGATTCCAGATCTCAGATTCCATTTGTCTTTTCCATTCATACAGTTATTTGCCCATCAGACAAAGCAAACAAAAACTCCCAGCATATGTTGAAAGCAAAAGAAGGTCACATTTAAATAAGCAAGTGAACCATGAGATCTCTGGAAAGAAACTCCAAGCCCCGTGCTCCCTGGGATATCAAAGCGAGTACATGCGGAAAACTAGGTTGTTGAAAGGGACAGCAACTATCACAGGCTTAGAGAACTTTCTTTCCATCAGCCCCACCCCCCTCTGCTCCCGGTTTGATGTCAGCCCCATACTGTTCTATTCACAGTTGCTGCAACCCCCAAAATATCGCACTTGGCATCTGTTAAGAAGGTCCGGTTCTCGGCAAACCTTCACAGGCTTAGGGGCTCTAACAGTAGAAAGGCTTCGAATGGAGGTGGTTAATTGCTGTCTCAAAGGCACCAGCACAGTTGGTGAGCTTCCTTCAAGTTTTTCTGGGCTTGATTGTCCCTCCCTCCCACGGTTGCCCTCCATCAGAGGCAGCAGCAGCAGCAGTTCTTAATGGATAGCGAAACACAGATTCCCAAGTCCTCTTTTCACCGAGTAGAATTCACAGCCCTTGCTCTTAATCTAGAAAACAGTTGATTATATTATCTAGGGACAAAATGACATTGTAAGATCTCCCATTCAAGTTAAAACAATAGCAGAACCCAGGGAGGCGGCGATTGTGAGGGACCCGTGCGTCAGTGAGGCATTCTCTGTAGCCCTGCGCACAACCTTGTAAGGGAAGTGAGCTCCTTTTTTAAGGATGATGAAGCCAGCCTCAGCAAAGTTAAGAACTGTGCCTGCCTTCTCCCAGCTGGAGCTCTTGGGATCTGGACTCCAGCCCAGATTTGCCTGCCCTGGATTCACATTCTACTTTTCCTGGGGGTGGGGGTGGGGGAGTAAAAAATGAAGAAAAAAGAAAAAGAAAAAAGAAAAATCTTGGAGAATCACATGCAGTACAATCCTTTTTTTAAAAAATAAAATGCAAAATCTATACTAATAACATTGTATTTTAGAAGCAGAGATGACTTCAGTAAAATGGGGGGTGGGGCAAGGTGGACAGCGGCTGGTGTTCAGGATTCTGCTTGTTTGGTTTTGTTTTTGTGGCACTGAAGATTAAGCCCAGGCCCTTGAATGCGCTAGACAAGCATTCAACCACTGAGCCACAGCCCTAGCCCTGTTGCTAGGACTCGGTGAATTTCCCTCACTCTGTTTCCTTGTTTTTATTGGTAGTATTGCATTAGTGAAAAAATGTCAAAACAAAATATCTGGGTCTGGGTGACTTAATGCACTAGAAATTTACTTTCTCAGCTTTAGACACTGCAAGGTGTCAGTAGCGTTGGCTCTGTCTGAGCGTTTCTCCTTAATTTGTCACACCCTGGTCTTCTCTCTATAGATGTCTGTCTTTTAAAAAGAAAACAAAAAACAAAAAAAACAAGGTCACCAGTTATGCTGGATTAGTGTCCATAATATATCCTCATCTTATTTATTTATCCCTACAAAGACCCTATCTTTAAATATAGTCACTTTAAAAGTTCCATATATGGGTTTAGGAGGAAGTGAACACAATTCAGGCCATAAAAATACCGTAAACATGGGCTGGGGACATAGCTCAGTGGCAAAGTGCTCTCTTCACATGTGCAAAGCCCTGGGTTCTGTCCCCAGTACTGGTATAGATAGGTATAGGTTTGACCAACGAGAGACTCAGGGAGAGATATCTGTGAGTCCAGGCTTCGCAGCATCTGTGGCGACCACATCGAACTCCTGCAGCTGTCTGTCTGTGTGACATTCCAAGGGATGGGACTGAGGACGCTCGAGTCTGCTGAGTCACAAGACTGTGGGCTCTGTATAGTCACAGTTGGACATATCTCCTTTCACACACAGGGAGAGGAAATTGCAGTCGGGCTGGCTGACCCCGCATTCTTCCAGAAGGTTATGACCTTAGTTAACCCGGGAAGGAGCGGAAACAGGAAAGCTCCTGAGACCTACAGGCTGACAGAGGTCGAACTGAGATGTTGGCCCTCCCCAGCTGGGTCCTGGGTCATTGCTTTCTCAGACCCTTTTAGTAGCCAAGCTGTGGGCTTTGGGCCTGAGGGTGCATTTCCTGGTTGGAGAGGAAACAGGGCAGACGTTCCTGAACAACTGCAGACCTCATCAGTCGCCTTCACTCAGTGCTAGCCCTGGAAAGCCCCACCAGCTGTAAGAGATCATATTCTGGAAAATTCTCCCTCCCCTCCTTAGTCAGGCAACAAATTACAGTGCCCAGGATCTGCTTAGCCACAGTGTCGTCAAGTGAGTCTCGCAAGCTTGTCTGATTTATGATGTGCTACTGAAGGTACTGGAAGTGACAAGACCCTCCCTCAAAAGCTGGAATCAAACCGTGATGGTATATGCCTTTAATCCCAGCAGAGGCAAGTGAGTCTCTGAAAGTTCGAGGCTAGCCTGGTCTACAGAAGCAGTTCCAGGACAGCCAGGACATACATTTACAGAGAAAAACTCTGTCATTCATACTTATCTATATGACTACCATATATATGAATACTATATATATGACATATATATATGTGAATATATGTATGAATATATGTGCGAATATATATATATATATGTACATATATATATAAAATCAGCTACCAACGTATTCACGTTTGACAGGTTCTTTCTTGGCTGGGCCCAAATCTATTTCCCCAAAGATCCACCCATTGCCCCCATTCTGTCTTCTGCAGTCACATGCATTTAACACATGTGTAGACAAAAACGGGAACATGACAGGTCCTCCAGAACTCACAGTTTAATGACAGGAAGAAATAGGAACTAAGCCAGGAGCTGAGGAAGGAGCCTTCATTCTGACGGATAAGGCCCCAGTGAGCTTTTGAGATGCTCCTAAAGGACAAGATGCCTTGTGTTTGCAATGGGTCTACAGAGTCTGCAGTACAGGACCCACCTGAGCAGAGACTCGGAGGTAGGAAGAACTTATACCTCCTGAGGAGGTGGGGTGGTCTGGTGGAGTATGCTCAGGAAGAAAGCACTGTGAAGATGATGGCTTCGAATGTAGGCTTGAGCCTCCTGGGTGATGGGGAGGTGACTCTTCTTTAGGGCTGTGGTTTAGATCAGCACCTCTTAGTGTGGTCTCTGGCCAGCAACTGGAAACTCGTCAGAAGTACACATTTTCTAGCCCACTCCACCTTTCCTGTATTAGAAGCTCTGGGGGTGCTAAACAAGTTGCTTAAGAGATTCTGCTATGATACTTTAGAAAAACTACTCCTAGAGGCTAGAGAGATGGCTCAGTTGGCAAAGTGCTTGCCTTATAAGTATGAGAACCCAAGTTCAACTTCTAAGACAGATAAGGCAATATATGTATGCATTAATCCGGGCACTGGGAAGGCAGAAACACAAAGATCCATGGGGCTCACTGACCAACCAGCTTAGCCTAATTGGTAAGCCCCAGGTCCCAGTGAGAGACCCAGTCTCAAAAAACCAAAGAGAAAGGCTTCTGAGAAATGACCCCCGAAGGCTGATCTCCCGACCACACAAGTACCGGCACACATTGGATTGGGTGGGGCAGCCTGTGGAGGAGACAATTCAGACTATTGGGATAAGCTAAATGGGTTAGGCAAGGACCTGACCTAGGGAGAGAGCACAAGGAACCAGACATGTTAGGGTTCCTCTGCTACTTCACCTATTAGCTACCCAGACGAGGACAAGACAGATGGGCCTCAGTTGCCAGTCTTTTTGACTCCAGTCAAAGAAAGAATCGGACATGGAGGATGGATGTAAGGACCAGTGGGAGATACCTGCAAAGCTCTCAAATAGAGAGAACAACTGCCTAAGTTTGCCTGAACCTGGGCAGTTTCATGGGACAGAGTTCCAGAAGACGAAGATGGAGCTCCAGGCAAAACCATGGTCAACGTCACTGGATCCACTGCACCTGAGAAAAGGTGAGTATTCCCTGGCCCCCAGGATCAGGCTTGCTGACTGTTGATGTAACCTCACAGAAGAAGACCTTCCCTGATACCATCCACACCTCCCAGCTGGCTGTATGCAATTCTACCTTAATTGCATGAGGCATGAAGTTCCCGATGGTATATAAGCTGAGGAAGACTGAAAGACGTCCCGTCGAGGTGACTCTGGAAAGTCATCACCTAAGCTTGGCAAAGACTTGGCAGTGTCCCTGCTTCAAGATCAGCCACTATTCTGCCAGTAAGCCTCAGCTGTGCTCTGTGAGAAAGCCCAATAAACTCATTTGTTCACCAGAGTGAATGTGGTTGGAACTGTGCCGTGATTGCCTTTGGGGACTTATGAAGTGGGAAGAGATGTTTATATTCCTCAGAGAAGAACTGTTCTCAACAGTGGCAAATCTAGGGATGTCCAGTACAGGACTGGACTTCTGGTCACCTTACCCCATGGCATGCTGTTTAGAAAGAAGCATTTGTTAGGGTGTTTGTGGAGGACCAAGTGAAGGATGGAGTTCTTGGAGAGTCCCAAGTTGATTCTCAAGCATTTTAGTGGCATCTGAAGTTGCCTGTCTCTCTTTTCACCCATTTCTGGTGCCTGTTGAGCTTAGCAGATGCTCCTTCTGCAGCCCTTCCCATGGCCTGGTTATGCAGATTGGCAGGAAAGAAGAAAGGCCCAGACAAGGGCATAAAGACAGCACTCCCTGGCTGTGCTGCTGGCCAGGTGCCTAGGTCACCTGAAATACAATAAGGCTCATGGCTCTCAGACCTTGCTGATGCTGCTGGAAGCTGAAAATACCCAGGGCACTGGCCTGATGCCTGGGTGGCTCCTCTGGGCCAGGAGTAGCTATGATGTCTCCACAGGGTTCTTGGTACTTCAGCCCAGGCCTCTGTGGGGGAAGGGCAGGGCCACACCTCTCACCTTTCCAACAGGTTGAGTATTTTAAACAGACCAGGCTTTTTTGTCCTTTATCCTAATACTTGTCCAGGGGGAGGCAAAACTACTTTACAATGTTTACTCAACTGAGAGCATCAGGCAGAAAGATACTTCGAGAGTTGAAGTTGCCAAGTTGACAGGATCCAGAATCCCCTCCAGACAAATATCTGGGCGTGTCAGTGAGGGAGATTCTAGTTTAGGTTAACTAAGCTGGAGAATCCCACTGCAGCTGTGGATGCTATTCATGGGGCTAGGGTTCTGGACTACATAACAAACAGAGATCTAGTTGAACCCCAGCATCTGTCTGCCTCTGCTTCCACACAGCAGACACAGTGTGGCCAGCCACTTCACACTCCTGCTTGTATGCCTTTGCCACGATGCACTGTATCCCAACTGTAAGTCAAAATAGACCTTCTTCTATTTCTTCTCCTTCCTTTTTCTTTTTTTTCTTTTGAGACAGGGTCTCACTAGGTAGCCCTGGCAGGCAGGTCTGGAATTAATTCACAATATAGACCAAGCTGCTCCCAGACTCACAGAGGTGTGAGCCACCATGCCTCCTAGCTTTAAGTTGCTTCTGACCAGGTGTTAGGTCTCAGCAATGAGAAAAGTAATTTGCATATGTCTTTACAGGAAGTGAGCACAGACATTCTGAAACCACAGCAAAGCCTTTCTTGGTCTGCATGCACATCCCTAGATCGAGGGGGGTGGGGGGACCAGGATAAATTGTGATTGTCTATACCTAAGGCTTAGTGCCTTAGAGCCTAGGGCACAATTGGTTTTCCCCCAAACTGCTAGGAGGCAGCTGAGGTCTCTACTGAGAGAAGGGCACTGATGGAGGGGTGTAGTGCCTCTCTCCATGCCCACTGCTGGGTGATGGTAGGCAATGTCTCTTACCCCCTCCTCACTGGACACTGGCCCAGGAGGTGGGCTTTCCTGCTCCTCCAAAGCCTGTAGGTACTTACCTCTTTTCCCTAGAAAGTGTCTCCCAGCAGGATGTGCTGGCATGTGTCTTTAATGTCAGTACTTAGGAGGCAGAGGCAGGTGGATCTCTGTGAGTTCAAGATCAGCCTGGTCTAGATAGTATGTTCTGGCAAGGGCTACATAGACCGGTTTCAAGGGGGAAAAAAAAAAGAAAAAAGAAAATATGAAAATGTCTTCTAGCCTAGGTCCACGGTACTGATCTGAAAACCCTGGCCTGAGAGTCAGGTTAGGTCTCAGAGTTTGAATGACATTTCTGACATCTTCTTAGCTGGGTGATTATTTATTTATTTATTTACCAAGGTATTGGGCCTCAGCTTTCCCATTTGTAAAACGGGGGCATGCCAATATCTTCCCCGCAGGGCTCCTATGACTATTCGGTTGGATTAGCTAAAGCATGGCGGCACTTAGTGTACTGCACTCAGAAAGTGGCTTCTGTCCTAACAACTGTGCTTTATGGACTAGCGTAAAACATAAATTCATCAGTGAGTAGGCTGGATGGAGCAAATGGAAGAAGGAGATGGAGTTCCCATGGTGTTGTTTGCTGCCTCTGCCAACCACTCTGGTGACATGTGATATGTGATGAGCAAGGCCCTTGACGTGACATGCCTCTTGTTTCTCGTCCTTTGGTTTTCCCCAGTGCATGCTGGGGGCCGGCCCACATCCTGAACATTCTGTGAAGCTCGGTTGGTTAAGAAACCTCACTGCCCAGCTGCAAAGCACCTTCGCTTTCCGCCTGTCTGGCCCCTTCAGCTGCCTACGGCCAAATGCAAAGGAGCCTTGCTAGAGAGCAGCAGCAGCTGCTGCCTTCTTGCCGGTCTGCCTGTGCCTCTCCACTCCCCCCGCCCCCACCCTGTGGTTTGCATTCTAGAAGCATCTGCCTCACACCAGGTCTTTATTGCCTTCTGTTCTCACAGCCATCTTGAGAAAGCTTAGGAAACTAAGGCTTCCAGGGGGGTTGGCATTTGTTTTGTTTGCATTCAGAGACAAGGGCTCACTATGTAGCCCAGGCTGGCCTTGAACTTGCAACCCTCCTGCCTCAGCCTCCCCTGAGCTGGGAACCCAGGTGTATACCATGCCCAAATATTTCTGTCTTTTTGCTTTCTAGATGTCATATATGAGCAGCTTCTGTCATGATGTCTCACCACAGACCCCCAAGGCAGCAGAGGCAAGCAGCCATGGACCTAAACCTCCCAGACTGTGAGCCCAAATAATCCTTTCTTCTTTTTCTGTTGATTATCATAGGCCTTCTGTCACAGCAGTGGAAAGTTGGTAGTCTGAGGTCTTTCGTAGGCCCCAGCACTGCATAAACCATACACGCTGGTGCATGCCTGCAATCCTAGCACTCTGGAGCCAGAAACAAGAGGACCAGGAATTCAAGGTTATCTTTTGCTGCATAGTGAGTTGTGAATTTAGGCTAGCCTGAGCTATATTACTGTTTTAAAACAAAAGCAAACAGGTGACTGGAGAGATGGCTCAGCAGTTAAGAGCACTGACTACTCTTCCAAAGGTCCTGAGTTCAATTTCCAGCAACCACATGGTGGCTTATAGCCATCTGTAATGGGATTTGGTGCCTTCTTTTGGTGTCTGAAGACAGCCACAGTGTACCCATAGAAATAAAATAAATACACCTTAAAAAAAAAAACCCACTGTTCTCATTTTTAAAAAGTGAAAAAAAAAAAACAACAGAAATCAAACTAACACATCTGCATCTCCCCCCACCTCAACCCCCCAATGTGTATTGCTGTTTTGTCTGCACATAAGTGTGCACCATGTGCATGCAGTTTCCACAGAAGCCAGAAGAGGGCATCAGACCACCTGGACTTACAGACAGTAGTGAGAGCTACAAGGATTGAACCCTTGTCCTCTGGAAAAACAGTCAGCTCTGTTAACCACTGAGCCATCTTTCTAACCCAGGTTCTGCATCCTTGAAAAGATTTACAATGGAAGATGCTACTCTGATGGTAGGGATGAGGGACTAGTAGGCGCATAGTCATCCCTTTTTAAGGGCAGATGGCCAACTTCATCATTTGTTTTTCTGAGTGCCCCCAACTTCTGGGCTATTCCTTGTAATTTCTTATCTATTTGGCTCTCACTCATTCAGGGAGTGGGGGATGGGGACAGGGACTGAGCTTTGCTTTCCAGGAGCAGACTCGCTTGACGGAGCACCCCTGGGTAGCACTAGGGATGCCCTGACGCTCCTTGTGAGGCTGCAGCAGCTTTTGAACTCCTTCTCCCCTATAGCCAAGCTTTTAATTTCTTCCTTAGCAGCTGGGAAAAACAAGGGGAGAGGGCAGTGAGGTGATTAGTGGGCAAAGGTGCCTGCTGCCAAGCTTTAGTCTCATGCCCAGGATCCAAATGGTGGAAGGAGAGAAATGACTTTCGAAAGTTGCCCTTGAACCTCCACACACCTGCTATAATGTGCACATGTGCATGGGTATGTGTGCATGCATGCATACACATTCATGCTCACCCACATGAATACACACATACAGGCACTAAATAAATTTCTTCTCCCTCAACATTTCCAAGGCTTGAGCCTGCATAGCAACCATGCTGCCTTCTCTAGTGCCAGGGGAGAGCTAAGTTATCAGTAGGCAATCCTAGGAAGAGAACTCATGTTTATCAAGACATGAGTTTATCATGTTATACAAAGGCATTGTTCTAATCTCTTGTGTGTACTTTCCCTGACTTACCTACCACCTTTGCAGATGAGGAAGTGGAGGACCTTGGAAGCTATGCTGAATAAGACAAGGCTGGTAGATAGTGGAGCCAGGGTTTGGTTCTGGACTTTGAAGTCCATGTGCTGTTACTGTAGGCTGCCTTTGAGGGGCCCCTTGGAGGCAGAGGTCATGAAACTTCAGGAGTTGTATGGAATTCTACCCACACAAGGCAGTCCTGGACATTCAATGTGTGTCAACTGAGACTAACCTCAGCCAGTTTACACGGTGCTGTGTTGCCCACTGTCAAGGTCATAGGCACTCCCAAAGATTATTGAAGAGAAAAGCTTGAACCTTACGAGGTCATGGCCACCAGGTGGCACTGCAAGGACTGATTGAGATCTTTGTTCCTAGATCTGAAAGCCAGTAAGATATACCTGGTTCCTAAAACAGAGGTTCCAGGGAAACAAGCAAACCAATCAACCACAGGCCAAACCCTTGAGAGTCTGGCTTAATGTTTTGCATAGGCTTTGTGGAAATCTGCCAAGATTTTTTTAAAGTTTTAATTTTCAGAGTCAGTCAAATGCCATCTATATAGTTCAAGAATTTTCAAGTATAAAACAGGAGCTGGGGTTGCAGCTTAGTGCTAGAGTACCTGCTTTGCATGTACACAGCTCTGGCTTCAGTCTCCAGTACAAACACACACACACACACACACACACACACACACACACACACACTGTATAAAAAGTATGTAGAAAAAATCTACTCTTATATTTACTGCTATTAGTTATTTATGAATCCTTCTAAATATTACACATGTAAACATAATACATAACTATCTTCATACAAGATTTTATATGAATATATATTTTATATAGCAATATGTATATATAAAGCCATATACATATATATATGGATATATATATATATATATATATATATATATATATATATATATATATTCCTTCTTTTAAAACAGATGGCTGCTTAAAAAAACCTTGCTTTTGAGGGACTATTAAAATGGCTCATAGGAAAAAGACACTCACTTACAAGCCTGACAACCCAAGTTCTATCTCCAAGATCCAAATGATGCAAGGAAGGCAGCCAGGCATGATGGTACCTGCTTTTAATTCTAGCATTCAGGAAAGTGAGTTACAGGCCAGCCAAGGCTATATAGTGAGACCTGTCTCAAAAACAACAACAAACCAAAATGGTGGAAGAAGATAGCTTGACTCCAGCAGGTTGTCCTTGCTCCATACGTGCTGCCTGACACATATATGTGCATATGTGTTTCACATATATGTGCATGTGTGTTTCTTTCCTTCAAGGGAGAAAAAGATCCACTGTAGTCTTCCACTCAAGAAGACTCCCTGCCATTTAAAGAAGAGAAGTTAGTGATGTTAGCCATACTTCATTTTGTAATCTACAAATATGATGATAAATGTACACATTGCAAAGTGAACATATTTTAAAGTAAAATAGGAACAATTCATACAGTTTTGTTTTCCAACAAAAACAAAGGTGAAACAAGTGAAAATGATAACTAGTAACAGATGGTTTTATGTAGATCTTTATGTCGGCAGTAATCCTTTTTTTTTTAAGATTTATTTATTTTATTATATGTAAGTAAACTGTAGCTGTCTTCAGACACTCCAGAAGAGGGAGTCAGATCTCATTACAGATGGTTGTGAGCCACCATGTGGTTGCTGGGATTTGAACTCTGGACCTTCGGAAGAGCAGTCGGGTGCTCTTACCCACTGAGCCATCTCACCAGCCTGGCAGTAATCCTTTTAAAATTCTATTGATTTGTTTTGTTTTTTAAGACAGGGTTTCATGTACTCCAGGCTGGCTTTGAACTTGATATGTAGGTTGATTTACATTTTTAAAATTATATTTATTATTATTATTATTATTGTGTGTGTGTGTGTCTGTCTGTCTGTGGCATGGAATGTAGGGTGGGGGACAATGGGTGTCAAAGGACACTTTTTGGGAGTCTGCTCTTTCCTCCCACTGCTGGCTCTAGAAACTGAACTCAGGTTATCAGGCTTGCATAGTGCTTGTGTGTGTGTGTGTGTGTGTGTGTGTGTGTGTGTGTGTGTGTGTACCTGCTGGGTGGCTTGCTAGCCCTTGTTTGATTTTTTGATTGGTTGATCTCAGATTGTGGCTTTAGAGACGTTTTATAATCTGTATCATTTGATCTCTCAGCTTGTCAACTGTCAGTGTTGATAGTAAGCTTTCAGATGGTATTCTTGATTCTTGTATGCACAGAACGTCAGAAACCTTCAGTCATTATTCTGTCCCTGATCAGCTTTCAAGTGGCGCCGCTCATGTGACTTATCAGAAATTACAATTGCACGATGTTTGTGATAATTACCGTGGATTCTTTCCAGATGCTTCTCAGCACTTTGGCCTTTAGTGGACTTTGGGAACAGAGCCCAAAGCCTCTGTTATCTGATGATGCCAAACTGCAGCTGCACATTTTCTAATGCCCTAGGGATGCAGGCGTGACAGCTACTGTTCCCCAGCCACAGTGACCTGCAGGCTTTTGCTCCTGATCTCAGAGGTCTGTTTGCCATGGGGTAGGATCATGCTGTTACATAGGATATACACTGGGTCATGCCTTGTTTCTTTCACGGAACAATATAGAGATTTTTATCAGTTTGTAAAAAACTACTGATTCTTTTGGGGATTAAAACACAATGATATTATTTCCCCCTTCACTTTCATTCTCCTTTCTCAATCACACACACACACACACACACACACACACACACACTTTTTCAAAATTATGGCCTCTTTATCTTTGTTATTATTGGTGTTGTTTTGTGTGTGTGTGTGTGTGTGTGTGTTTGTTTGTTAAAATATTCCTAAATATATAAATACAATCTGACCCACTCAGTCCATATAAGATTACTTGTGTGTGTATGTTTTTATTATTTATTTGTTTGTTTGTTTGTTTGTTTTCTCTGAGACCAGTTTTCTCTGTGTAGCCCTGGTTGTTTTAGAACTCACTCTGTAGACCAGGCTAGCCTTGAACTCACAGAGACCTGTGTGCCTCTGTTCCAGGAAGGCTGGGATTAAAGGCATGCGCCACCACTGTCCAGCATTTGGGTATGTTTTTAAGGCTGACCATTTGGTGCTGAAGAACGAATTACTGTGCTCTTCCCTGGAGAAGACTCTTCTTCGGGGCCTCTGCATCCCGTAGCTGCCTGTAGTTCTTTGTCCAGACCTGGGCCTTGCAGGCTTTCCCTGTCCACATTAGTGTGATCTTTAGTGTCACCCTTGCTCAGGTCATGTTGGGATAGCCATGTTGAAGAGACTTCATGAGTGAAGCTTCTGACATTTCTAGGAGTCACATCTCACAGCAGACTCCCTGTTCCTCTGTCTCGTACTGTCTTTCTGCCCTCTCTTCCACAATGGTCTCTGGATTGTAAGTGCAGGAGCTGAGCTATAGATGGATCCCTTGGGACAGGGTTCCACACTTCTGCATTTTAATTGGTTGTGGTTTTCTATAATTATTCTTTGTCTGTTGTAAAGAGAGGTTTCCTTATGAGAGTTGAGAACAAAACTGTGAGGTGGTAGTTGTTGACCCATAACTTCAACCTCATTCTTTGTTATAACCATATAGTGTTCTATTATAGAGATATAATGTTTTGGGGGTTTGTTTGTTTATGTCTTGAGATAGAGTCTCTCCTAGGTTGGCCTGGAACTCACAGTCCTCTTGCTTCAACCTCCAGAGTTCTGGAATTAGAGGTGGGTAATAACACACCTGACTCTATATCGTGTGTGTGTGTGTGTGTGTGTGTGTGTGTGTGTGTGTGTACATGTATATATGCAAGCCAGAGGTCAGTGTCAGGTGACTTCATCTCTTGTCCTTCATTGTATTGTTTTAAGATGTGGTAGCTCACTGCATCTGAAGCTGATCAATTTGACTGGACAGGTGAGCCAGCAAGCCCCTAACACCTTCCTATCTCAGATTTCTAAGCAGTAGGAGTATCCCCATGTAGTCTTTTAAGGGGTGCTGGGGATCTAGAGTCAGGTCCTCAGACTCACGTACAAACTACATTAAAGACTGAGCCATCCTTCCCAGCCCTGGATATCGTACTTCCTTCAGATTCATAGAGGCATGAATACTGCTCTTGTAAAGGACCCTAATTCAGTTCCCCAAGCTCATGCTGAGTGGCTCACAACTGCTTGTAACTCCAGCTCTGGGGAAGCCATGGTCTCTCTGACTTCAGTAGGCACCTGTACTTACATGCTCAGACATACAGCAACAAACACATTTACACATAATTACCTTGTTTTAAAGATCAGGGGCTGTAGAGTATTCAGTGGTTAAGAGTACTTGCTGCTCTAGAAGACCCAGGTTCAATTCTCTATACCCATATGGCGGCTCAAGGCCACCTGTACCTCCAGGTGTAGGGGATCTGATGCCCTTTTCTGACCTCCTCAGGTACCAGGCTTGTTCACGGTATACATACATACATACATACATACATACAAGCAAAAAACCCCATACACATGAAATAAAGTAAATAAAAATGTTAATCTTAATAAGTAAACACAACAAAAGGAAAAGCTTAGATTTAGTTAAGACCTTTTATGGATCCAACAACAGCCTATTCCTCAGTTTCTTACCCTTTTAACAGGAACAATTCTATGACTTTAGTGTTTACCATAGATAGTTTTATACCTTTTGCTTAAATGCTTCTATATCCATAAAGATGACATGGTATCATTTTGCAGGTTTTTAACCTTTATTTGTGCTTCATGATTTCTAATTTTTCACTTAATATTATGGTTTTGAGTTAAAAAAAAAAAAAACATGTGGCTCTAGTTTATGTGTGTGTGTGTGTGTCTGTAATAGCATTCTGACCTCTTCCCTGCCAATGGGCACTTTTTCTTATAAGCATCACCATCCTGCCCAAGTGTGAAAGTTCCTCTACAAGTAGAGTTTAAGGCTCCTGAGGACAAATGACTTTAGCTTACTAGGTATTGCCAAATTGTTCTCTTAATGAGTTTTACTAACTGAGTGTGCCGCTGACACTCTCATGTATATTGATGCATCTATCGTTCTATTTGAACTTAAGATGCCTTCCTTTTGTAGCATTCGATGGGGGGTCCTGTAGCAGCCTTCTAGAACTTCATTTCTATTTAAATTCAACAAACATTGCTTGGCAGCTGTTGGGAGCAAGCACTGGGAATGATCAGTGTCAAGCTGGCCTTCCTCCTGGCCCTTGAGAGGTTTACTCTAGCAGGCGAGAGAGAACCAAGCATGTCACTAACCAACCACATGAAATTGTCCATGAGTTCCAAGCAGGCCTCTGTGGTTGCTTTACTGTAGAAGTGACTGTTTTTATTTTAATGAAGATGTTAGTTTTTATTTTAAAAGGAAAAGGTCTTCTTAAAAACAGACTTTGGAACTGGGGGTGTAGGTCAGTGGCTGAGCACATATATAGCATGCATGAGGTCCTGGGTTCAAATCCAGTACAGCATTGAGTTGGGGTGGGGGGGTGGGGCAGTAGGGTGGGAGAGAAGGGATGAAGGGGGGAGTCTGGGGATGTAGCTCAGTCAGTAGCTAAGCAAAACCCCCAGTCTCATCCTCAGCACCACATAAATCATCCATGCTGGTACCTCAGCACCACATAAATCATCCATGCTGGTACCTCAGCACCACATAAATCATCCATGCTGGTACATGCCTGCTATTCCTCTATCCACGACATGCTAGTCTTAGTTGTATGATTCAAAGCCAGCCTGGGCTATGTGAGATCCCATCTCAACAATGAATGAATTGATTGATTAATTAATTAACTGAAATAAAGAAGTCCAAAGGCAATTGATGTCTGTTCTCCCAGGCAACCCTCAACAGGTGACTTGTTCTGTGTAGGGAATGTGGCTAGGTGTTATGCAAAGTGTGAAGAGGGGACAGCAGTCATGCAGGGCCCTTCTTAACTACATCAGACACAGGGAGATTTCAGAGGAAGCTATACCAGGGAGTGGGAGACACAGGCATAAGTGCTGGGTCATGAGGGCAAGCCAATCGTGTGGTTGTCGGTCTGTCTCTAGAGTGATGGTCAAAGTTTTTCTAGGCTTCAAATTTGAACAGCCGGTTTTACAGTTGGCATGTTGGCACTGTTTGTTCAAAGCCAAATTACTTGTGGGATTGTGTGTGTGTGTGTGTGTGTTGTTGTTGTTGTTGTTGCTGTTGTTGTTGTTGATATAGGGTTTCCTCACAGTGCATGACTTACTCTTCTGCTTAGGGCCTCTTGCCTTGACTCAGTGAAGTCTTCAATGCTTCATTTGTATTGTGCCCATCCTAAGCAGCTCTGGTCCTGTTTGGTGACATCTGTATTCTGAGTTAGAAATTATCCTCTTTGATGGCTCCTCAGATGTTTAGGTGAGTTGTCTCCATTCCAGGGAATAAGATGAAACACATTTAGGAGGGGCCACTCCCAAGACCAAGCCTCAGTAGCACAAGAGAAAGGACGTGCACCCACGAAGCACCCAGAGGTAAGGGAGCTGGGAAAGGACATAAGACACAGAAAGGGCTTTCTGAGCTTCTCAGATATGCAAGGCTCTCATTTTAAAAATGGTGCAATGTTTGTATAGAGCCTCTGCACACCCTTCTGGGTACACCCAGCAACTGGAGATTACTTATAATGCCCGATATGTTATGCAAACAGTTGTTACACCATTTTGTTTAGAGAATAAGGACAAGATTTGTAAACATCTGGGGCAGAGAAGGTAGCTCCGTTGGTAAAGTGCTGACTGAGACTCTAAGTCCAATCCTCAGATTTCATGAAAAAAAAAAAAATTCAGGTATGATAGCACACTTACAAACCCAGGGTTAAAGTGGTGGGGACAAGGACTCCCAGGGCTAGTTGGCTGGCTAGCCTGGCTTATTTGGTGAGCTTCTGGCCACTGACAGACCCTACCTTAAAAGACACAGTGGACAGCTCCTGAGGAATCAGACTAGAGGGCGACCTCTGGCCTGTTCATACATATGTGCACTCACACAAATGCACATCTACATGCACATATGCATGCACACACAGAGAATCTATGCATGTTCATTGAAGATGGATTTTACTTTTTTAGCCTTTTTGATGGACAGGGTATCACTATGTTGCCTAGACTGGTCTCAAGGTCTTGGGTTCATGTCATCTTCCTGCCTTAGCCTTCTGAGTACCGTAAGTCCCAGCATGGAACACTGTATGAAAGGCTTCAAAGAGATTTAGGATTGAACTCAGGGTCTGGTATGTACTCAGTGAGCATTACCTCTGAGCTCTTGCCAACTTTTTGGTCAAAGGTTGATTGGCCATGGATGGGGAGAGTTGATGTCATTAGGTAAAGAAAACATGGGAAAAAAAAGAAAAATAAACAAAATCCTCCAAGTTCTCATAATTTCACTACTCACACTTAACTGTTCGGTAAAGTTTAGAGTCTGTATGTTTTAAAATACAGAAACACATACCTTAGCTTCTACCAAATGAGTCTATAGTATAAGGATATATATATATAGTATAAGGATATATATATACATATATATATATATGTATAAATGAGTCTATAGTATAAGGATATAGTATAAGGATATGCTATATATATATATGTATATATAGTATAAGGATAGTATATAGTATAAGGATATATATACTATATATATAATTTTCATTAATGTGATTTTTAGCAAGGCTGAGTATATGTCTAGCTAAGTAATGGCAATTGGTGACTTCTTTTAGGAATTGCTCATTTATACTTTGCTCTTTTATGCATTTGGATACCCACCATTCCAATTGGCTGGGAAAACTCTGAGTAAGAGGGATATTAATAGTTTCTTATTGGCTATTTTGCACCCCTACGCCCCAATTCCTCATTCCTTTTTAGTGTTGTCTACTACCTTCCTATCCCCAGCATAAGCAGTGAGATATTGTGTAGTTGCAGCTATTGACCAGTGATGGGAGGAATGGGAGATGGGAGAGGGGGACTGTGGTTCTGTTTTTTTTTTTTTTTGTCTCACCAGTGGAGTGTCAGAACACCGCTCGCTCTCGCTCGCTGGGGAGGCTACATTCCTTCCTTGCCACCACCTGGGTGCCGGCTAGTGGAATGCTGAAAAGCCACTCAGAGGAGACACAGCCTATGATAGGGGTTCCAGCCCATGTTTCTCTGGTGAGAAATGGCGGGGGGCTGGGACAGAGGCCATGGTTCTCAAACCCCTGGGCATACAGATGATTCAGGAAACCTTGGAGAGTTGAGAACAAGGGCCTGAGAAGAGCCTGGGGGCAGGGGGAATCCAGCTTAGCTCAGGGAGAGTGCCAGGAGTGCAGAGAGGCCTTCTGCAGGAGACGCAGGTGAGGTTCTGTATGATAAAGGCCTTCCCCACCTCTGCAGTGGTTCTTAATGAGAGAGACAGTCCCTGCTTGTCCAAACTGTTTATTCACAGAGGAAAAGGACATATATGACTTACTCAGGGTGGACCAGAGAGTAAATACCTTTTGCAGGAAGGGATGCTTGGGAAGGGAAGCTTATTGGCTGAACCCCTTGGGCCTATCTAGATACCTCACTATCATGAGAACTCTAGGTTTCTATGCTAAGTGACCAGTTGTCATGGTCCTCTTAGTGGGGTGTCATGGGCATGGGCTCCAGGACAAGAACCTGGTTGGGAGAAGATTCAAATGCCTACAGTTCTCGATTATGAGAATCGCCAGGGTTCCTTAATCTGCTCAACCTTACCAGATTTTCTGTCTGGTGACATGGTTCCACTTGCCCCACAGGGGACAACAAATGGAC
Organism: Mus musculus; assembly: GCF_000001635.26. Classification (NCBI taxonomy): domain Eukaryota; kingdom Metazoa; phylum Chordata; class Mammalia; order Rodentia; family Muridae; genus Mus; species Mus musculus. The sequence goes on from NC_000075.6 coordinate 66,292,441, forward strand.
AGGGTACTGGATGATGATGACACACAGTCCTGCCTTCCCTACCCTGCTTCACAGAATGCATAATGGCCATTGCTATGTAATGAACAGGTGTGACCCCTCTAAAGAGACTCTCAAGATCAGACCTGTTGGTTTTTTCTCTCAGAAAGAAGGGAAGGGGGAAGGTCACCACACCATCACTTCAGCTACACATGCCCCTCCCTGCCAGCTGTATACAACTCCCCAGAAGCACATGGTCTCATGGTCCCTGGGAATGCTAGAGTTTATAAAGTGGGGAAGGCTATCTGAAGCAGGGACTCCGTCTATCCAGCTGAGGAAATCAGCATCCATGCTGACCTGGGACTTTTTAGCGATGTGGTTGGTGGCTTTGAGATCACTTATGCTTCTGTAACTCCTCACCCATGCTTCCATAGAGAAGCCCAACACACTCATGGTTCACCAGGCTTGACCTTGCTGAAATGGTCACTTTGGTCTGCCATTTCTATCCTGTCTAGAAGGAGTTTATATTTATTCACACAGCTCCAAGTAGGGTAGGAGAGATGGCTCACAAGCCAAGAACACTTACTGTTCAATCATGAAGCTCAGAGTTCGAATCCTAGCACCCAGGCCAGGAGGCTCACAAATGCTTGTAATTCCAACTCCAAGGGATCCAGCCCCCTCTTCTGATCTTTGTAGGCACAGGCATACAAAATATTAGCTCCCTCTCTCTCTCTCTCTCTCCCTCTCTCTCTCTCTCTCTCTCTCTCTCTCTCTCTCTCTCTCTCACACACACACACACACACACACACACAACTAAAATGTAAAACTCCATTAAAAAAAAAGTTAAAGGAACACCATGGTGCCCAACAAGGTTGCATTTATATGATCTGAGCCTCATAGGCTTTCTCCAATATTAGTTGAGATCTCTCTGCCTTCTTGAAGAAGGGCTATTTCTTGGGCTATGAAACAGAGACCAGACAGGGCTATTGCTTGAGCTATGAAGCAGGACCTAGAGCACAGTGCTAGCTGCCAATCCCTGAACATAGCCAGGTGAAGACCTCTGTCCCATCTATTTCAGGTCACTGACCTTGAGTTCAAGCCCCAGTTGAGAAAGATGGTTAGAATGACGACACCATTTGCCCAAGCCAGTCTCAGATAAGCCAGTGGGTGCTCTAACCCAGACTCCAGCTCTGATCTTGGTTAAGGCATCCAGAATGCTGCCTGGGCCTCTAGGCGCCATCTTGGGACTGCTGCCACACCCACTCCTCACAGTTTGTATTATATAATTTGTAGATTCTATGCATATTTAGTTTATATATTACTCTATATTTTACAAATGATTACATGACACGTGTTATGACTCAATAGAAAACACATAATACATGTACACAGACTGAGTACTCCTTACCTAAAATACTAGAGGCCTGGCCAGGGAGATGGCTCAGTCAGTAAAGACACCTAAGGCTTGTACACCACAATGTCTTGTTAATGTGGGGCTGGGAATGGGACCCAGGCCTCATTTATGCTGGGCAAGCACTTTACCAGGTCTCTTTCACTGAGTCTTTGAGCTGGTTGGTTATACAGCAATATGTGTTAATAACTAATAAATATGTGATAAATGCTTAGCAGTAGACAAAAATACAAAGTACAGGTTTTGTGTTTTATAAAAAGAGACAAAGGTATGTTTTGTAGAGCATGGTATGGTGAGGTGGGAGGGGTGCCTTGGAGGGCCCATGCTGAGACATCCCCCCCCCCCCCCCCCAGGTACCAGCCACACGATGGTTATGGTATAGAATTTAGTTCGAATTTAGTTTAGGTATAGTTATTTAGGTCATGAGAAGGGGAATTGAGAAGGGAGTAGAGACAGAGAGAGAGAGAGAGAGAGAGAGAGAGAGAGAGAGAGAGAGTGTCTTAGCCAGGAACACAGGAGAGGGAAGGGGGGGAGTCAGAGAGAGAAGAGGCAGAGAGAATAAGAAAGTAAGAGAGAGAGGAGCAGCCAAACAGCTCCTTTTATAGGAAGCCAGACTTACCTAATTGTTGCCAGGCAACTGTTGGGCGGAGCCTAGAAGGAATGCTAACAACAGGTCTTCTTTCTTTCTTTCTTTCTTTCTCTCTCTCTCTCTCTCTCTCTCTCTCTCTCTCTCTCTCTCTTTCTTCCTTTCTTTCTTTCTTTCCAGACAGGGTTTCTTTGTGTAGCCCTGGCTATCCTGGACCTCGCTTTGTAGACCAGGCTGGCCTCGAACTCAGAAATCCACCTGCCTCTGCCTCCCAAGTGCTGGGATTACAGGCATGTGCCACCACCGCCCGTCTAACAACAGGTTTTCAAAAGAGAAAAATAGAACAAATTAGACCTATCACCTAGAATAAGCAGTGTTAACAATGTATGACTCCTGGCAGTTTCTATAGCCCATGGTAAAGGGGTCTATTACATATACCTTTTAGAATTTTATTTTCATACCAACACGCTGTGAAAGCATCTTCCTAAGCCTGTGAGTATTTTCAGCAGTGCCTTCTCACCCCTCCCGACAACCCCAGAAAGCAGGTTCAGAGAGGCAACCTGATTAGATCAAGGTCACACCTCTGGGGACCCACAGAGTCCTGTGTGACTCTGAGCTCAGCACTCTTTCCATCGAGCCAGCTCTCTCCAGGGCCTCATTAGCATTCCTGTCATCTGCCATAGTCTGCTCTTCCTCAACCAGAACAAAGCAGGACCTTCCTCTTATCTGAAGGAGAGCACCAGGGTTCTGTTTCCTCTGCTCACTTGATGCTGAGAAGTGCCTCACTCCAGGGCGCTGGGCCAGCTCGAGCTGTAAGTGACAGGAGATCTGGCTTCTGCCTGGAGTGGAGGGGGGCAAGAGATAAACAGCTGCCCAACACTCTGCTTCTGTCTGTCTGTCTCTGTCTGTGTGTATTTACTTCTCTTTTTGTCTCTATCTCTCCTCTCTGCCTTCTCTCTTACACCCCTCCTCCTTCCTCCCCTCCCCTCCCCCTCCCCTTCCCTCCTCTCCCTTCCTCTCCTCTTCCCCTTCTCTCTGGTTTCTCTGTTTCTTCCCCCTCCCCGGGTCTTTCTCTAAGTCTATGTATCTTTCCCCTCCCTCCTTAACCTTCTTCCTCTCTCTCTCTTTCCCTTCCTCCTCTTTCCCCTCCTCCTCTTCCTCCTCTTCTTTCTCCTCCTCCTCTCCCCCATCACCCCTGATGCAGACTGTTTGCTAAGCAAGTACTCTACCACCTAGCTATACCCCAGCCTGGGATGTATTTTCTGAGCTCTGTTTCCAGAGCTGTCAGTGCACATCCTTGTCAGCAGGGATGGATCACAGAGTGATTTCCATTCCTGTGGAAAACCTAGCCTAGGAGCTTCTAGCAGTAACCTGAGCTGCCTATGAGACAGGCTGCTTTCCCAGCTGCAAACAGCCCTGCGAAATGACTCCATGGAGGTTGGAGAAAGGAGCACACCGTGACCAGATTAGCCACTGTGGTTATTCACCTGAGCAAAAGGCCAGGATTCAATGAAAGATGACCTCTGCCTTCCAGGAGTCAGAACACTATGGTTTTCTCATCTGTGGGATGGGAAACCCATTAAGCCCTCTCTTTTCTCACAACACAGGGCTGCTGTGAGGATAGTGCTGAAGTAAACAGGCAAGGCCTGCGGAATGAGGAAAGGTTGATACGTTTTGTATTGTAACAGCATGCTGTGGTGTCGCGCCCGCTCTCAACCAACAAGAACGATGCGACCACCAGTCCTTCTAACAGCAGTTTATTCAGTCTTCATCTTTCTTCTTTCTCTTCATCAGTACCTTTCCCCAGCTGAAGAGTTCTGAATCCACGCCGGATCCTTCTCAACAGTCTGTTTTACGGGAACACTTTATTAACCGCTCCTTCCCAGTGATGCAGTTCTGAATCCTCCCTGTAGCAGGGGGTCTTCGCTCGTGCCTGAAGATGTTTCTTTTCCCGGGTTTTCAGCACCACTTCTTGCGCGCGCTCAACAGGCCAGGAAGAACGACGCTGCTACAGGATCCTTCTGCACACATTTATTCAGTCCTGTTTCTTCTTTCTCCATATATCTCCCTTGTTTATATCTCCCTTGTTTATATATCTCCCTTGTTTTTATATCTCCCTTGTTTTTATATCTTCCCTTGTTTTTATATCTCTCCCTTGTTTATATCTCTCCCGAACCCTGGGCCTCTCACTCTTTTATACTCTCAGTTCACATCCACGTACAGCAGGCCACGCCACCTCACCAGGCACGCAGCTTCAGCTAATCAGGGCAGCAGGGGCAAATCTCCACCAAATTGGATTCACCTGTATCCTGGTACACCTGCGCAGCACTCAAGATGTTTGTGTCTTATATGAGGAAGTCAGGTGCAAGTCATATGACTTAGCTGCAGTCTCTGGCGCCTTTGGGACTGCCGCCACACCCGCTCCCCACACTGTGGTGGGATGGGTGCCTCAGTGGGCCCATTTTGAGGCATCCCCCCACCCTCAAGGTGTCAGCCATACAATGAGTCTAGTATAAAATGAAGTTTATTTGGGACCTGGAAAGGGGATCTGGGGAAGGGAGTAGAGGCAGAGAAAGACAGAGAGGGCCGAGAAAGGGGTCAGAGAAGGGCAGAGAGAAAGAGAGGAAAAGAGGCCAGCTGGGAACACGTTGGGAGAGAGAGAGATGATGGAGGGAGAGTGAGTGAGGAGAGAGGGGATGGAGGATCCTTTATGTGTGAACCAGGCTCCTAACTGGCTGTTGCTAGGAAACTGTTGGGCAGAGCCTAGAGGAACCGCTAACACAGGTGACTCCCAGAATCCCTGCAAGCTGTATCTTCTTAGACAAACTGAGGAGCCAGGACAGGTAAGTCCTCATTTGTCAAGCCAAAAGGTAGCAAAGAAGTGAAGTAGCCTGGCTGTAGGAAGCACACGATGGGGAAAGATTGACTCTGGAGAGTCCCTGAAAGTCTGCAGAGACTAGCTCCAGTCACAGGAGCTCAAGAAGTTCCTTAGGCCGTCCAAGGTCACACAACTGGAATTCAGCACGGGCCCCTTTTGCTATGAAGCAGGTACTCTCTCTGCCTTCCACAGCCTCTGTCTCTGGATTGCCTTCCCCTTCCTTTTCCTGTAGAGATGCTGGACATGATACAAGAATGAGGCAGGAAGGCAGTCCTTCCACGAGACAAGCCTAACTGCATCCTAACACATACAAGGACTTACTGTTACCACCTTCAGAGTCTAAGAGGTCTACGCTGAATGTCCAGTTGTATGATGGAGGAGGGGGTGTTAAGACTTCTCTAGGTCTTGACTGTTTTCTTGGTGAAAGGGTACCTTTCAAAAAGCTTGTGGGGACTGGGAAGATAGCACAGCATGAGGACTTAAGATCAAAACCCAGAACCCACATAAAAAGCCAGGTATCATGGTAGCTAGCATACACTTGTCATTCCAGCTCTGGGAAGGCAGGGATTGGTGGGTCCTTCAGTCTGCTAGCCAGCTAGGCTTGTCAAGTCAGCAAGCTTCAAGTCTATGACGTGACCCTGTCTCATAAAACAAGGTGGATGACATTGAGGAAGGACATCTCAGGTTGACCTCTGATCTCTAACCTCACATACATCACACACACACACACACACACACACACACACACACACGTGAAAGTGAGTATGTTTGCAGTGTCTAGCAGACAGTGGGGAACAAGCATCCCCAACTTGGCCACAGAATTAGTGACCCATTTCTCCAGACTCTACACCCAGTCTCACACTTCTAATGTTCTCATTGGAACCATGGAGCAGTTGGTGACTTAACTAACCCTCCTCACTGAGGACAACTACAGGTTGAATCCATGGGGAACTTCCAGGCACAGCCTCCTTCCCTTAGGGTTCCAGTTGTCAAGGCTGCTTCTCCCTGAGACCAGAAGAGGGTAGGTCTGTTCTTCCCCTGGGCTGGAAGCAGTGTTCTGCTGACAAGGATAGCCCTAAGAGCTCACACTCCCACCAGCACACAGGAGAGTTATGGGGAGAGTTATAGCCTGGCCTAGAAACTGCTCCCTAACCTTAGCGATCTAGAGCTCCACAGCTCTGCCCCTGCAGTCAGCAGAGAACAAGGGTCTTCAGCAAGCTTCCCAGAGAGGCTGAGCCCTTCACAGCAGACCTGGGAACTCCAAGCATAAGCAGAATTTGAGAGGACACTGAAGAATCTAAGTTAGAGCATTGGCAGGGGGGGCTCTACTGCCTACAGGAAACCTCATGTTAGCTTTTATCCATCTGAGTATAAAGCCTTTATCTCCAAATACCATGCATAGAGATATATCTGTTTCCTATTTCATCTCCCAGACCCTTCATGATGTCTTCAACACAATCACCAGTACCTGGCAGTAAACGCGCTTTGAGTTAGGAGGAAAGGAACTCAGTGGATTCTCTGGGTGTTGTCGGATATACTTGAGAGCTCTGTGTCAGACTTGTCAGTACTGTCACAAATATGCGATCAACATATTATAAAAGGAGCAAAGATTTGTTTCAGCTCACAGTTTCCTAGGTTCCTGCTCACAGTCTGCTTAGGCCATTGCTTTCAGGACCGTGGAAAGCAAAGTATCAGAAGCAGAGAAATGCCTGCTGAGCAGCAGAGAAGGGAAAACAGGAAGGGAGCAGGCCAAGATATAAGACCACGTCCCCCATGGAGCTGCTTCCTCCAATCAGGCCTCACTTCTTACCTTTCCCCATCATCAAATGATGCTGCCATATTGTGACTCCAGTAGGAGTTGATCCATTGACTGGGTCAAAATCCCCAGGATCCAGTCTCTTCCCCAAAGTCCCTAGTCACTTTTCTATTGCTTCGATAAAACACCCTGACCAAGGCAACTTATAAAAGAAGACACTTAATATTGCTTAATTTCAGAGGATGAGAGCCCACGATGAAGGAGCAAAGGCATAGCCGCAGAACAGTTGAGAATTCAAATCTTGATCCCCAAGCAGGAGGCAGAAAGTACACTGAAACCTCCAAGCCCCCCCCCCATCAAACACCCCTCCAACAAACCCATACCTCTTGATCCTTCCCAAACTATTCCACCAAAGAGGGACCAAGGATTCAAACGTATGTATCCATGAGGGCCGTTCTCATTCAAACCACCACAGTCCCTCATCTTGAAGCTAAGTTCTAGAACATAAACCCTGGGGGAGACATTTTACATTGAAATGGTAACAAGTTCACAGGAGTAAAATGAGCAAGGGAAGGAGACATTTGAACTGTTTATCCTGTGATCCACCTGCCAATAAAACAATACAGGGTTTAGTACTTTAAGGACAAAGTGGGGAGATGGCTCAGTGAGCATAGGGCAAACCTGAGGACCTGGGTTCATATCCCAGCACTTACATAAAAGCTGGGTGTGGCAGCACATGCATGGAAGCACTACGGGCTCTGGAGATAGGCTGGTCAGTCTGTCTAACACTATAAGCTCTAGTTTAGCAAGAGAACTTGGTGGAAAGGGGTAGAGGAAGACACCTTTTAGTCTCTACCATGGGCATGAATAGTGCACCTGTATATGTATACAATGCACGTATGCATGTGTGCGCATGTGCAAACACACACACACACACACACACACACACACACACACACACACCAGTGATGACTAAGTAATGCTAGCCATTAGTGGAACAAACACTTGGGGGACTGAAGTAAGAGGGTTGTGACTTTGAGAGTAGCCTGGGCTACATAGACTGCATCTCAAAACAAAACAAAACAAAAAAAAAAAAATGCCTAAAGAAATGGTTCAGTTGACAAGGCCTTAAGAGTCTCCAGAACCTATGCAAAAGGCCAGGTGTGGTGATGCAGTTAAAATCCCAGCAGCCATGAGATGGGAGGTGGAGACAGCTGGATCCTGGAAGCTTGCTGGTCACCTAGCTTAGCCTACTTATTGAAGTTCCAGGTTCATGAGGCTCCCTGCACTAGGACCAATTGTGGTGCTTCTTGCAAATAGACACTAGAATCAGAAGGACAGAAGAGTCTCACAAGGTACAAGTTGATGTTGGATCAGCACCAGCACTTGAAACTCATAGGAAGAAACTCCTCTATGTCTTCTTAGTCCAATTTGAATTCTTCAAGGAACACCCATCTAAACCTGGATAATGGCCAGCAGTCCTCATCAAATCTGGTTGTCTGGCTCACACAGTTATCATGCATGTCCTGAAATGTAGGGTTCAGCCCATGCACTCTTCATGTGATGATTTCAGTGACACGTGCCTGGAGAAGATAAAGAGTTAGAGGTGGACTCTGACCTGAACAATGTCTTTCATAGTATATGTTATATTATTTACTCTTCCATGGCTGTGATAAACCACAACCAAAAACAACTTCAGGAGGAAATAGTTGGTTTTGCCTCACACTCCCAGAAGGCTGGAGTCCATCATGGCTTGTTAGCAGGAAACAGGAAGCTGGATGGTCACATTTTGTTAGCACATGGAGGTGGGAAGCATGAGTGAGCAAGCAGGAAGTGGGGCAAGGTTATAAACTCTCAAAGTCCGCCCACTGTGACATACATCCTCTTACTTCCTAAAGGTTCTATAGTCTCCCCAAACAATGCCCTCAGCAACCAGGACCAAGTGATCAAATATAAGAGCCTGTGGAAGAAATTTCTCACTTAAGCCACAATAACCACCAAGAAGATAAATGGTTTTCGACATTAGAATATAAGACTGCTCACCCAGAACTATTTGGTAAACAGTTACATCATACTAGAATTAACCGGAGTGTTTCCAGGTTGATTAACACCTTGATTGATGGGAAGCTTTTCAGTCTTCCATGAGGTGAAGAGCAGAACTTACAAAGTCAGGAAAGCTGGCACACTTGTAGACACTCTGGTTCTGGGGATATTGGGTTAGGAAAAATAATGATACTTATCTGGTAACACTACCTCAGACTTTTCTTCATGTAATACCTCACCAGACAGACCCTGTATCAGAGGAGGTACAGTTTCTCCTCAGCCACCTTCACAGGGAAACAAGACAGTCCAAAGGTTGACTAGGTTCTGTAACCCAATCAGTCCAGGGAAAAGGTTTACAAGCACCCACTAAACATTACACTCCAGAAATGCAGAGATGATGCTATTCATTCATAGTGAAGGAAAATGAGATTTTGTAACTTGTGATTCATGTAAAAGAGTTGTCTATGAGCCCGCAGCCTGGGGACAAGAACAAAGCAGAACAGACAGGGCTGTTGTTAAGACATTCCTAAGAACAGCTTGACTGTAAAAATGAAAAAATACAAGGACAAGCAGGGCTATCTTGTCTGGGTCAACACCACCTGGCCGGAACCTCCCCTCTGTCTACTGCCCCTTGACGCCGGGTAAAGTCATACATCAACTGGTTGCTATGTGAACAAGATAAGCCCCCAGCCCACAGGAACAAAGTCCTGATGCCCTTTTGCTGACATGTAATCTTTCTGTTAATGTTTGAATAAGCCAATAGTGTGTCTAGTGTGTCGCTATGCTGAATTCCACACCCCTAAGCTCCTCACCCCATAAAAACCCCTAGCTTTCGAGCCTTGTGGCCAACATCCGTTTTCTCCTGTGTGGGATGCATGTCGGTCTGGAGCTCCGTCATTAAACTACCTCATGTAATTACATCAAGATGGTCCTCCTTCGTGATTTTTTTGGGTGCATGCCGAATCGGGAATGGAGTGGGGGTTTCCCCACTAGGTTCTATCAATAGCAGCTGTTTACTGATGTTTCCCTAAGATCCAGTGATTGGGTTTTGCTGCAGAAGTATTTGACCTACCAAGACAACAAGGTGAGACTCTCTCACTGAGGACCATATAATCAGCTGAACTAGTCTCTGTCATCAGTGGCTCAGCTAATGTTTAATATGGTGACCCAGCAAACACACATGGGTTCAGTTGGTTACAGCATACCAGCAGTCAGGACTCCTAATGACCTGGAGTCCTGGCTCATTTTAATCTGCCACGGAAGGTGGTACTTGCTGACTAAAAATCCAACATGAAATATGAGAGGGTGTATTTCACCTGCGTGCTTCTTGGTCAAGCATCGATTCCCACTCTTTGATCATTTAGATCTTCTGGGACCCACCATTAGTTGGTAATTCACATCCTCCCCTTAAATACTTTATAAGACCCTGGGACAAGTATATTACCCCAAGGATGTTTCCTATCTGTTCTTTTCTTTTTTTGTTGTTGTTGGTTTTTTTTTTTTTTTTTTTTTTTTTTTTTGGTTTTTTGAGACAGGGTTTCTCTGTGTAGCCCTGGCTGTCCTGGAACTCACTCTGTAGACTAGGCTGGCCTCAAACTCAGAAGTCCACCTGCCTCTGCCTCCCTGGAATTAAAGGTGTGTGCCACCACACCCGGTTCCTATCTGTTCTTTAATAAGCTACATGTAGACGAGGGTAACTATCCTAGGCAGAAGTATGAGACTTAGAACTTCGTCTCATTCAAACTTGCTGGTTTAGAAACTGTACCAGATGACTGAAATACTTAGTAACAATGAGTTGACTAGATCAGGAGGACTTTGTGTATCTCTCAGTTCTGTTCACATATGATATGGTGTATAGCCTCTCACCTATTTAAAAATTCAATAAGGGAATTTGATCTTATAGAGGTATATGTTTCACATGATGTCCTTAACAAGATTAATTATAGAGTTAGCACTTTGGCTGGTGTTTGCATCCTGCTTGTTCCTTCCTGGTAGTGAGCTGAGTATTTATGAGGTTTGCCTGGTCTCTGATATGTGCTCCTCTCTCCGGGGACACGATGGTCTTCTGGAGTTGCTTGCTATGATTGATTTCTGCTTCAGTAGGCATGTGTTGTATGCTCAGGGATTCGATAAGGATTTTAATTTAGATTCTGAGAATTACACTCCAGTCCTCACGTCTGCACAGCAAGCACCTTACCAACTTGTCTACCTCACTCAGCCTTGATATTTTTTTAAAAACATGATTTATTTCATGTGTATGGGTGTACCACATGCATGTCTGGTACTTACAGAGGTTAGAAGAGGGCATTGGAACCCTTGGAAATGGAGTCACAGATGATTATGAGCCACCATGTAGGAATTGAGAATCTGGGGATTGAACTTGGTCCTCTAGAAGAGCAGCTGGTGATTTTAACTACTGAGCAACCTCCCCATTTCTCCTTTGATATGCCTTTATCTGTGAGATGGCTCAGTGTATAAATGTCCAAGCCCAATGACTCGAGTTCTTCACCAGGATCTACCTGGTAGAAGGACAGGATTGACTCCCTGAGGTTCAGACTGGAATATACTGGTCTGGTTGTATCTGGGGTTGGCTGCCTTGATTGAGGAAGGAGGTAGGTTCCAGGGACAAGGATGACTGCTGCTGTAGTCTGCACCTGCTTTCTTTGGTGCAGTAGTTGGATTACAGAAGAGATTTTACTGTTCACTGTCAATAAAACTACAAATACTAATCTAAGAAAACAATAGGCAGAGGGTTGTTAGTGGACTTGGGTTAGGAAAAAACAAGCAAAAAGAACATTTGGAAGGAGAGACCATGGCCTGGGCCTTGGGTGTTTGTGATGGAACCCCAGTCTCCTGTATTATTTAGGCTGTTTCCATAGTATTTTTTTGCTTCTCGTAATTCAGTCATATAAAAATCTGAGCTTGTACCGTGACTCCATTAGTCAGTCTTTCACAGTTAAAACATTTACTCAGTCCTCAGTGTATATTATCTGGGCCTAGGGAACAGAAGTTGGGGGTAAATCATAGGTTCAAGGTTCTTTTTATGACGTTTGGCTCAATGTGTGGTGACTGTTTTATACAGCTTTTCAAGAGCCTTGCTTTCTCACATTTCTGGAGTTGGGAGATATCTGTGCCTTTAGAATCCTTTCTTTCTGGCCATTCTTGTTACAACCAGTTGCTCCATGATGCCCACTTCTTCTGAGCTACAGCTGGCTTCCTTGACAGCTCATCATTTGCCTATTTGGGCCTGACACAGCCTCATTGAAGTCAGCGTGGACAGCCCTGTGGAGAGGTACCACTGGCTAGACCAGGACATATAAACTGTGGTGGTTGGTATCAGGATGTACAAAAGCAGCATGTGTGTGCATGTATATGTATGTACATGTGCATATTCATGTGTGTGCACATGTATATGCTGAGTCATGTGTCAGAGGTCATATTCATGTGTGTGCACATGTATTTGCTGAGTCATGATGTCAGAGGTCGACATCAGGTATCTGTCTTAGCCACTCTCCTCCTTAGTTTTTTGAGACAGGGTCTCTTACTGAGTCTTGAGGCCATAGACTTAGCTGGACTGGTTGGACAGTGAACTCCAGGGATCTGCCCATCTCCTCCCTGCACAGCCCTGAGGTTACAATTGTATTCGACCACACCTGTATTTTTATGTGGGTGCTAGGATTTCAAAAGCAGGTCTTCAAGCATGCACTGCATGTGTTCTACTAACCATCTCTCCAGTGCTGAACAGCACATTTTAAATTCAGGTGACCTCCCACCTCCCTCATTAATCTAAAAATGCTCACAGTCATCCCCTCTGCCTGGAACAGCCATGGCTATTTGGAAGTCATTATTTTCAAGGTATGAACTCAGTGGTCCCTTTATAGACTTGTGAAAGTGAGGGGAGTAACATCATTTTTTTTAATACCAATTTTATGGCTAATAATATATTTGGCTTCCCAGAAACCAATCATGAGGAACTCTGATCTCACAAAATGACTCCATTAAAGATAATCATTTTTTCACACTGCAAATACTTGTCTGCTACCACTCTGTTTCTAGTGAACAAAAGGAACATTAAGCTGTACATTCAGGATTGTGTTTATAAAGCTTGCTGTAGATTGCAGAAAGAGTCTGTTTATGCAGGCTTTTAGGAACGGAGCTCCCCTCCCCATCTGGGGGCGTCTACACCATCTGTGGGGTTATTTCCTGTTTCATTTGTTTTTCAGGTTCTAGGGCTCAGGAGATTTTGAACATTATCACTGTAGAGGGAATTGTTCAGCCTTGAGGCGCGATTTAAAACCGAAACTGAAAGGCAGATGTAAAACAGGCGTGGAAACCCATTCGAAGGGGGAAATACACCCACACAGATTGCCTTCCTCCATCTGAAGTCCAGGGGAAAAGCAAGAAGGGACAGGTACACGGAGTTCTCTGCAGTGCCAGAGCCAGCCAGCTACTCCTTCTGGAAGGAGGCGGGAGCTGCTGAAGGAAAGAAAGCGAAGAGCTCTGTCAAGTGTAAGCTGAAGAAAAACCAGGCAGGCGCTCCAGGATGATCGCCAGATATGTCTAACTGTGCCATGGAGGATGGAGAGCCGCGCGGAGGAATGAGCCACGCGGAGGAATGAGTAGTGGGCGGTCTGTGCCCAGCCAGCCACCCCCGGCTGTGCAGCTGTGTCAGCCCAGGTCTTCTGAGAAACAGGCACTGAAACAGGAGGAGAGGGCCAGAGGGCTATTAGGCAAATGCCTGCAGGCAAAGTATGTGTGTTGCAGGGAGAGTTGGGGTGATCTCAGCCCTCCTTGTAGCCTGCCCCCACATAAGAGTCAGGAGGGAAGAAAGAATAGATGGTAGTTTCTCATGCTATGTTGAGAAAGGCAGGCAAGGCCGTGGGAGAAAGCAAAAGTTCCTGAGCAGAGGACTTCCGTGAGTTCTGTGGCTGCTTTGGTGTCTCCGCCGGGAACAACCTGGGGAAGAATGTCAGGTTATCTCATTTATCTGAGCCTCGGTTTCCACAACTGTAACGTGAAGGTTATTAGGAGGATTGAATAAGATAACACATGTGGCGTCAAGTGGGGTGACTCATACCTGTCATCCTAGCCCTTGGGAATCTGAGACAGGAGGATTGCTTTGAGATCCTGTCTCTAAAACCAGACAGTACCACTCGACTCTCACCTCAGACCTCTCTAACCATACCTCCTCCCAACCTTTAACCAAGTATGCAAGGAGGCAGGTATAAGCACTCCAATGGTCATGGCTGCAGGTTTTGTGTTTTGGCAGCCAGTGATCCAGTCTTTGTAACAGTCTCTGCTATAAAGCCTTGGAGTGCTGAGATGGCGAGAGATGGCCAGCACTCTCACTTGGAAAGAATCTACAGCACAGTTGGAGAGCTGGGTCATACCCCTTGGGAGTATTCTCAGGGAGGACTCATGGGCCATACCCCTTGGGAGTATTCTCAGGGAGGACTCATGGGTCATACCCCTTGGGAGTATTCTTGTGAGGACTCTCAGCCAAGCTCTGTTTCTACATACTGAGTTGAAGCACCCATATGGAGCTGAGTTGGAGCACCCTACCTTACTCACTGTTTCCATCCAACCTTCTGCTGCTCTCCATGAGCCACGTGTGCCTGCTGTGCTTATTCCCCTGGCTCCTCCCCCTATAGAGTTGTCTCCCTAACTCTCCCTCCTAGTGAATGCCTTTTTCCTGTCCACCTTAGATATTCCCTTCCCGGGCACCCTTCTCTCACGACTGGTTCCAGTCCCTTAGGCTTGTCATCTCATGTATCTCTTCTGTGCCTGCCTCTGGTATCTGGAAAAAAGAGGCTCTGTACTGATAATAGCACTACCATGGCTAATCACCATGTAGAGATAAAAATTAGGCAATAGCCAGGCATGGTGGCGCACACCTTTAATCCCAGCACTCAGGAGGCAGAGGCAGGCAGATTTCTGAGTTCCAGGCCAGCCTGGTCTATAAAGTGAGTTCCAGGACAGCCAGGGCTATACAGAGAAACCCTGTCTCAAAAACAAAACAAAACGAAACAAACAAACAAACAAAACCAAAACAACAACAACAACAACAAACAAAAACAAAAAAATTAGGCAATATAGTGATAAAAGGAGTATGTAATAGGTGCCATGGTCTTGGCATCCCTGCAGCCCCAATAGACACTGGTGAACAAGTGTTTAATTCTATGTAGTAGGAGCTCACAGTACACAGACATGTGAGAAACCATAGATCCGACACGTTCTCAGCCAATCCTTGTCCTGTCTGGGCTTCAGCTGTTTCCTTTGTACAGCAGGGCATGGCCTCTGAGGCTCTGCTGGCTAAGCTGGCTTGAGTCAGAGCTTCTGAGGCCTAGACTCTTTAAGCATCAGCTGAACTTCAAGGTCTTCCCTCCATGTTCCACTCTTGTTGCAGGCTTCCAAAGCTGGACAGCTCCTATGCAGGTTCATCAGCCTGCAGGCTACTGACTCTCAGCATCTGGACAGCGCCCTAGGCAGAGGCGGCAGAGGACTGGCAGACTAGTACCAGGGCTTGACCAGCAAGCTCCAAGATGGTGTGAGCAAGGACAAGCACCTACTTGGAGAGGTAGGCCTCAACAGCATCAAGAACCTCCAGATGTCAGAGGAACATCTGGTCAGGCTCTGGTCCCTCAGCACAAGAAATTAGACACAGCAGCTTTTGGTGTTAGCCTCCACCGATCCTAGAATCATGTAGAGCATACCCAATCCAGATGAAGGATATAGCAGGCTTCTAACTTGATGTGTTATTTGTTGTTCATTTTTGCTCTTTGTATCGATTTAGGGTCATGCATAGTCAAGGCTGGCTTCAAACTCACTACATAGCCAGCGATGATCTTGCATTCCTGATCCTCCTGCCTCCACCTCCTGAGTTCCAGAATTCCAGATGTGTGACATTATGCCTGGCATCACTTGACCCTATGGGAAGTTTCTCTGTCTTATTTTGTTTTGTTTCTACTGTGAATGTTCAGAATCTTATTATCCGTTAAGAATTCAATCCCACGAGGCACGTCCTAGGCTAGGGGATATTTTTTACATCTTTCACTGTTTCCTTGATACATTGGAACCAGCAACTGATTCTTAGATATTTCCACATGACTCACACTTGTTCATTTTTATTCCTGGTACCACTTATAGCTGTAAAATGTAACAGGAAATGCACAGAAATGTTAAAATTTTATTTCTTGAGCCGGGCGTGGTGGCGCACGCCTTTGATCCCAGCACTTGGGAGGCAGAGGCAGGCAGATTTCTGAGTTCCAGGCCAGCCTGGTCTACAAAGTGAGTTCCAGGACAGTCAGGACTACACAGAGAAACCCTGTCTTGAAAAACCAAAAAAAAAAAAAAATTTTAAAAGAGATTCTAGGCTGCACATTTTTTCACTGTGTTGTTGATTCATTTGCTCACCCATCAAGTGTTTAGTGTCTCCTGTGAGCTAGACCCTGCATTTGGACTTTTATACTTCTAAACCCCCTAAGCCTTCCAATGAGGCAGGAATTATAATTCCTTTTTCAAAAATGAGAAAAATATGACTTGGATAAGTTAAGTGTCTTTCCCAAGGTCTCAAAGAATGTGACTAAAGGAGGGTTTCTACTTGGTGCCTTAACCTTCTTTCTAGTCAGTATTTTCTAGTTTCATTTTTGTTACTGTGATAAAATACCCTGGCTTCCCCCGCACCCCAAAAATGCAATTTAGGGGAGAAAGGAGTTTCTTTATATAACAACTCCAAGTCTCAGTCTATCGTTTCTGGAAGCTATGATAGGAATGCAGGCAGCTGGTCACATTCTAGCCACAGTCAGGAGCAGAGATATTACTCTGCTCTTGGATTACTAGACATTAGACTGTTGAGCATGTCAGACTTGATTACTGTCATCTCTCCAGCTGCCCCGTAGGCCTATGCCCTTCTCATCGCTAGCTTTTGTCTCTGCCTGTTTTTGTTTGTTTGTGATAGGTTCTCACTATGTTTTCCTGGCTGACCTGAAACTCACTAGGTAAAACTAAATAGGCCTTGAAGTTGCTGTGATCCTCCTGCCTCTGCCTCCTGAATGCCAGAATTCCAAGCATGGGACACCATATCAGACTTATTCCTACTGTTTTGAGGCACAGAAAACTGTGGTGTTGTAGTTTGGTAGGTGAGATTCATCTGTCCAGGTAGAATATCCATGTTCAGTTATTTTTCATTCATTAGTTCAACATAAAATGATGAGACAAGCTAAACAGAGATATTTACTTGATTTTAGTTCAGAGATATAAAGATCATGGTCACCTTTTATATCAAGATCTATGGGGACCCAATACCTCACCACTCTTCCACTGAAGAAGGAATTTGTTTAAGTAGAAATATCTACGACGCAGAGGTCTGGGGTGTAGCTCATTTGGCAGAGTGCTTGCTTAGCATGCACAAAGCATGATTCAATCCCCAACATCACATAAACAAGGTATGTGGCCTATGCTTATATTCCTAGCACTTGGAAGATGGAGGTAGGAGGGGTCAGATTTCAAGATCATACTCAGCTAGATGGCAAGTTCCAGGAAACCTGAGCAGTGTAAATGTCCTGTCTCAAAACAAAACCAAAGTCAGCCACCAAAGTTCTAGGAACCAGGTCCTGGTGAGATGCCTCAAAGGTTAATAGCATTGTTGGAACCAGGTGCTGGTGAGATGGTTCACAGTCAATAGCATCGTTGGAGAGGACCAAGGCTTTATTCCTAGCATCCACATGGTGGCTCACACCCATGTTCTAGTTCTAGGGGATAGGATACTTCTTTTGGCCTCCTGCATGCTTGTGGTGCACACATATTCACAAAAATTAATAATAATAATAATATAAAAATGTAGGGACTTGGTAGAAGGTCTTGTAGGAGAAGGCCTGAGAAAGACAGATGGGAAGAAGTGTACCCAATGAGACTACCACAGTGCATCATGAGCTCTGATTTGAGAACTGTAATAGATCAGTCATGTGCCAATGACAAACACCAATGATGAGTACAAACAGACATTGGTAGCCTGCATAAATGAAGGATCTTCTACATGCTTGGGAGAAAAATGAGTATCCTTTTGATAGCCCTAATCGGGTGCTATAGGCTAAGGCCAATGCAGAAAGGGAGTCAGTGATAGAGAGAAAGAAGTTTTGTTTAGAACCAGACGACCCAGGTTCAAATCTCTGTTCCACCCTCCAAACAAGCTTTAAGCAACCTACAAAGAATTCTGCCTCATCTATGGAAACAGATGCCCTGACTGTTGTCTTATCTCTTTCATTAAGATAACAGATAAAAGGCAACAAATCCTTCAACATTTAAACATAGAATTACCATGTAAACCAGCAATCCATTTCTAGATACATCCCCAAAGGAATTGTAAGCAGACGCTCAGATGGACATCTGCACACCCGTGTTCATAGTAGTGCCATTCATGGGCGCCAAAAGGTGGAAATAATTGTGTGCAGCCCTGGCTGGGTGGATATGTACAATGTATCTTCATGTCATGGTGTAAAGGAATAAGTTCCCAGTACAGGCTGCAACGTGGAAAATTCCTGCAAGCAGTATGTAAAACAAATAAGCCAGATGCAGATGAACAAACATTGTATAATTCCATTCATATGAAGCATCTAGAGTAATCAGACTCACAGAGAAAGCTGGAGGAGGACAGAGGAGGTGTTGTCAGTTAAGGAGAGCAATTTCAGTGGAGATGTTGAAGAAGTTCAAGGCTGGGGCCTGAGGTACACCAATGCAAATGTGCCACTGAACTTGATGTTCAGAAAATGCTCAAGTACTAAATGTTGCTACCATAGTAAGAAATAGAGCCTTTTGTTTTTAGTTTTAAAAAAGAATGCTAAAAACTGGGCATGTGATGCACATCTGCCATCCCAGCATTTGGGAGCAGGAGACAGAAGGATGCAGGAGTTCAAAATCAGCCTTGGCTATGTATCTAGTTTGGGACTATTTTGGGATACAATGGGACTCTGGCTAAGAATAAATCAGGATTAAAAGAGTTTTAAAAGAGAGAAAAGTATAAAGTAGAGGGGTGGATTTCATAATCTGTGCATGATAAAAAAACAAACAAACAGCATGCAGTTCATACAGAGTATTTACAGGGCTTATGTTTTTACTAGAGCAGCCTGGAATTTGGAGATCTCAGGAAGGATTGTATTAGTTTTCTAACCAAAAAGTGTGGGAAGGAAGGAGGAGAGGGAGGCAGGAAGAAAGGGAAGGAGGGGGGAGGGGAGAGGGGGGACAGGGAAAAGAAGAGGGAGGGGAGAGAGAGAGAGAGAGAGGAGAGGAATCAAAAGTGGTTGGTGGCTCTGCCTTGTTTTTCCTATCAGCTTTTACGATAATTGGACTCTGGAAGAAAACAAGAACCTTGATCCAACATGCCTGATTCATTATTTTTTAATGTTCCTCATTTACGTTCTATTCTGAGATATTGAATTTTATTCCATAATAAAACTGGTTCAGGCCACTGAAAGGCAAAGTCATTGTTTTGTCAGGAAGAGGCAGCTCAGCTCAGGAGCACTGAGCACCCTGTGTCCTTCCGCCCTGCTTGCCAGGTGCCCAGGGACAGGGAGTGGCCTGCCCCAGGATTGCCTGCTGTGTCCACTTTGGTAAAGGAATCAGCAGAGCTTCCTGTTTATCTCTTTAAGAGTCTCCTAAGAGTCTGCACTGGAGCCTGGATTCCCAGAACTCAGCTCACCACAGGGAGCTTCACAGATGGATTTGCAGTCTTGAAGATAACGACCTAACTCAGGGATCTAAGAAACTCCAGCAAGGTGGTGTGTGTAGCTCAGCCTGAAAGAGCCTGGAGATCTTGGTTCTGATAACTATGCTTTCTGATGCTCATGGCTGTGGAGTTCAGTGGTAGATGCTTGCCTAGCACCCATAAGGCCCAAGCTCAATATCCAGCCCTGAAAACCTTATAACACTTAATAGTGAGAACTGAAGTATGAACCATGTAAATAAAGGCTAGCACATACCGACATATAATTTGGCAGTAGCTAGGCTTTTGACAGCACATACTAGTAATTTAAACATTTGGAAAACTGAGGCAGGGGAGGATTTTCATGAGTGTAAGATTAGCCCAGGCTATATAGTGGGGTGTGTTGCAAAAATAAAGCAAATAAGTAAATAATATATATAGATGATAGATATGATCAGGCATGATGTTCTTTTCAGAGGCTGAGTAGGGATATCTGAAGTTCATGGCCAGCCTGGACACACACAAAGGGCTTTTGGAAGAGTACCTAGCATAGTGAGGCCCCTTGTTTAATCCCAGTACCATGTCCACGAAGACACACAGAGTAACTTTGGAAGTAAGTTGGTATAACTTTTAAACAATACTCCACTAACAATGGCTGTTTTAAGCAATTTGCCTATTTTGTGTATGTGCTGGGGGGTTCTTGCTTTTCCACTCCTTTTGACTTTAAAATACATACACTACACACACACACACACACACACACACACACACACACGGTGGTGCAGTGGGGGCATGGAGAGATGGCTCAGTGGTCAGAAGCACTTTCGACTCTAACAGAGAACCAGAGTTCAGTTTTCAGCACTCACAACTGTCTAATACCCTTGTCTGGCCTCTGTAGCTCTTTGTGCTTCCCTCTACCTGTTACCTGGTCTCCCTTGAAAGTATTAACAGGGCTTCCTCCTCCTAATCCTGGCTACCCTGAAAGAAGGAATCAAAGTATAAATCACCCCCCCCCCCTCTCTTTCCCCTCTCTCTGCTTCTTATTTCTGGTTACTTCAACAGATAAGGGAGATCTGTTCCCCCTGATGTTCCCAGTTTCCCCAATTACCACAGTGAAGTGGCCTCTACAACCAATCCCATCAGATGCTGTGATGGTTAGTGTGAACTGTCAATTCAACAGATTCCTAAGTCACCTAGTAGACAGAGCTCTGGGCATGTCTGTGAGGGAAGTTTCTAGATGAGTTAGTTCAGGTGGGAAGAGCCACCACAAACATGGGAGGCACAGTGCCCTGAGCTGGAGAGCAGATGGCAGGCAGGGTGAGCACCAGCTTCCATCTCTTGTCTACTGACTGCAGATGCAGTGTGACCAGCTGCCTCCCATTCCTGTTAGCATGCTTCCCTGCCTCGAGGGACTCTATCCTCAGACTCTGAGCTAAATGGAACCCTTTCCTCCTAAAGTTGTTTTCATCAAGTATTCTGTCACAGCAACAAGAAAAGCCACTAATATCCTGCTGAAAACAATCTACAGATTCAATGCAATTCCTATCAAAATTCCAACTCAATTCTTCAACAAATTAGAAAGGGCAATTTGCAAATTCATCTGGAATAATAAAAAACCTAGGATAGCAAAAACTATTCTCAACAATAAAAGAACCTCTGGTGGAATCACCATGCCTGACATTAAGCTATACTACATAGCAATTGTGATAAAAACTGCATGGTACTGGTACAGTGACAGATAGGTAGATCAATGGAATAGAATTGAAGACCCAGAAATGAATCCACAAACCTATGGTCACTTGATCTTTGACAAGGGAGCTAAAACCACCAGTGGAAAAAAGCATTTTCAACAAATGGTGCTGGCTTAACTGGTGGTTATCATGTAGAAAAATCGAATTGATCCATTCTTATCTCCCTGTACAAAGCTCAAATCTAAGTGGATCAAAGACCTCCACATAAAACCAGAGACACTGAAATTAATAGAGGAGAAAGTGGGGAAAAGCCTCAAAGATATGGACACAGGGGGAAAATTCCTAAACAGAACAGCAATGGCTTGTGCTGTAAGGTCAAAATTTGACAAATGGGGCCTCATAAAATTGCAAAGCTTCTGTAAGGCAAAAGACACTGTCAATAAGACAAAAAGGCCACCAACAGATTGGGAAAGAATTTTTACCAATCCTAAATCTGATAGGGGACTAATATCTAATATACAAAAAGCTCAAGAAGGTGGACTCCAGAAATTCAAATAACCCCATTAAAATATGGGGCTCAGAGCTAAACAAAGAATTCTCAACTGAGGAATACCGAATGGCTGAGAAGCACCTGAAAAAATGTTCAATATCCTTAATCATCAGGGAAATGCAAATCAAAACAACCATGAGATTCCACCTCACACCAGTCAGAATGGATAAGATCAAAAACTCAGGTGACAGCAGATGCTAGCAAGGATGTGGAGAAAGAGGAACACTCCTCCACTGCTGGTGGGATTGCAAGCTGGTACAACCACTCTGGAAGTCAGTCTGGAGGTTCCTCAGAAAATTGGACATAATACTACCGGAAGATCCAGCAATACCTCTCCTGGGCATATACGCAGAAGATGTTCCAACTTGTAATAAGGAGACATGCTCCACTATGTTCATAGCAGCCTTATTTATAATAGCCAGAAGCTGGAAAGAACCCAGATGTCCCTCAACAGAAGAATGGATGCAGAAAATGTGGTACATTTACACAATGGAGTACTACTCAGCTATTAAAAACAATGAATTTATGAAATTCTTGGACAAATGGATGTATCTGGAGGATATCATCCTTAGTGAGGTAACCCAATCACAAAAGAAGTCATTAAATATGCACTCACTGATAAGTGGATATTAGCCTAGAACACCCAAGATACAATTTGCAAAACACAAGAAAATCAAGAAGAGGGAAGACCAACGGGTGGACACTTCATTCCTCCTTAGAATAGGGAACAAAATACCCATGAAAGGAGTTACAGAGACAAAGTTTGGAGCTAAGACGAAAGGATGGACTATCCAGAGACTACCCCACCCTGGGATCCATCCTATAATCAGCCACCAAACCCAGGCACTATTGCATATGCCAGCAAGATTTTGCTGAAGGGACTCTGGTATAGCTGTCTCATATGAGGCTATGCCAGTGTGTGGCAAATACAGAAGTGGATGCTCACAATCATCTATTGGATGGAACACAGGGCCCCCAATGGAGAAGCTAGAGAAAGCACCCAAGGAGCTGAAGGGGTCTGCAGCCCTATAGGTGGAACAACAATATGAACTAAGCAGTACCCCCAGAGCTCGTGTCTCTAGCTGCATATGTAGCAGAAGATGGCCTAGTTGGCCATTACTGGGAAGAGAGGCCCCTTGGCAAACTTTATATGCCCCAGTACAGGGGAATGCCAGGGCCAAGAAGTGGGAGTGGGTGGGTAGGGAAGCAGGGCAGGGGAGGGTATAGGGAACTTTCGGGATAGCATTTGAAATGTTTATAAAGAAAATATTGAATAAAAAAAAGCCACTAATAAAAATGGTTCTCTTGGTGGATTTCCCGTGGCTTCTGTGGTGACCCACTCTCTGGGTCTCTTAATGTTGCCTTCTTCTCTGCCTCTCTCCCTCTTTCCTGCCCTTATGTAACTGGTTTCTTCAGAAACCAGAGTTCAGGCTCTCTTGGTGCTGGGCTCCCTTGCCCAAGACAGCCTCTCCACCATCCTTGGAGTCAAGACATTGCAAAGCCCAGCTCTCTATCTCCTGTCAGGCCAGGCTCTCATTTTAGCTCTACCTCAATCCTGCCTGGCCACCCTTCCTGGTCATCACACTGGTACTTCAAACTTATCTACTAGGATTCAGGGTCTCCCTTTGTAACCAGATTCTCTTCCCTATTTCAGTGACTAAGGTCAGATCTTGGGTGTCACCCTCCTAGACTGTCAACTCTGCCAGGACAGGAACTCATTTGTTTTTTACTATCCCAAGCATCCATAACACTGCCTGGCCACAGTAGATCCTACAGTAGGGTACCCACTGTAATGAGAATCTGACTAGTCCCTGCTCTCTCCCTATGTGCTAAAACCATCTCTAAGACCTGTCCAGTCTTCCCCTAAGACATTCTCTCACATGCATCCCTGCCTCCAAAAGCTCACTGCTTCCCTAGTCTAACCTATCTTCTACCTGGATAAGGACAATCTCCCCATTCCTGGTCTCTCTACCTCTCATCTCCTGTTCTCTAGAACACTAGCCAGAAATTCTATTTTAAAACCTCCATATGGTCTCTCCTTTAACTGATTAAGACCCCCCCCCCAAAGAGCCTCTGGTGCTATCAGGAAATACTTCCTGGCATTGAGGGAGATAGAGGATACAGGTTTGGTTGGTTTTGTTTATTGTTGTTTTTTCAATGCTAGGGATTGACCCAAGGCCTCGAGAATGCTAGGCAAGCATTCTACCAATGAGATACATCCTTAGCCTATGTAGGTTTTTCTTTTTTTCACTGTTATTATTATTATTATTATTAATGTAGGTTCCACACCACGCCCAACCGCCGCCGCCGCCAGGGTCTTGTATTCAAACTAGATTGGCCCAGAACCTAGAGCAAGCTGACTTGGTCTCCAGAGTGCTGGGCTTGTGGATATGTGCCAGCACACCTGGCTTCATTTTTAATAAATGCTTCTCCGACCACTGACGGGAACTGAAGGCCAGACTCCTTGGCCCACCCAGGTCCAGAATTTCTTCCCAGAGGGTGGTGTTGGGGACCTCTGTAACACAGAGACTGCTTAGGAGATGATGTGGAGTTCTCTAACCTCAGATGTGCTGCCAGCTCTTTTCAAGGATGCTGCCTGGTTAGTGCCCTCCTGGCCTCCTGTTCCTCTCTGTGTTCCTCCCACTCACTCTGGAGCTCATCAGGGAGCAAGGGCTTGGTGTTGCTCCCAGCTGTTCTACAGAGCTTGAAGAGAAAAGAGTAGGAGGGAGACGAAGATGCCAAGGAACTTCAGGCTTCTCCCTTGGTATCCCTTTTTCTTAGCATCCCGAGTCCCCAGCATGCTCTGCCTGCAACCACCACTGACTGTATCCTAAGGGCCCCATTAAGTGGATGCCCTAGGCATCCAGCAAGGGGCAGAGCTCTTCTTCAGGGTGAGAGAAGGAGACAGCTACCTGCTTTGAAAGAGGGAAAAGACCTAGCTTCAGCTGCCTCAATAGGCTTGAAAATCTTAGTAACTTAGAGCCTGGAGTGATGAAAATGGAGCACAGAGGTCTCCTAAGGACAGTGTAAAGGGAATTCAGGCAGAAGGTTTTTCTGGAAGACTTTGAACTCAGGTTGCAGGGCCCTTGAGAAATGTTCAGAACCCAGCTTCAGTGACATCTTGAACTGTGAAGTTGAGTTCGGTGAAGTAGCTGAACTGAAATCAAGGGATCCTTTTGGGAAATAGCTAAATTTAGGCTGTAAGGGCTCCTACAGGATCCACTGAATTCAGGCAAATGAACTTTTGGGATGTTTTTACTGATTGTGGGAATGTTCACTGAGGCTGCTAAACTTAGATCCAACTGGATATTCATGGAGACAACATTGAACTCAAGTTACTGGGGCTTCTCACAGAAACCAATGAACTCAACTTAGGAACACTTCTTGGGGATGTCACTGAACTGTTATTGCATGCTATCTTATTTAGTGTTTTACTGCTGTGAACAGACACCATGACCAAGGCAACTCTTATAAAGAACAACATTTAACTGGGGCTGGCTCACAGGTTCAAAGGTTCAGTCCATCATCATCAAGGTTGGAGCATGGCAGCCTCCAGCAGACATGAGGCTGAAAGAGCTTCGAGTTTCACCTTGTTCTGAGGGCAGCTAGGAGAAGATTGGCTTCCAGGCAGCTAGAATAAGGGTCTTAAAGCCCATGCCCACAGTGACATACTTCCTCCAACGAGGCCACACCTACTCCAACAAGACCACACCTCCTAATAGTGCCACTCTCTGGGCCAAGCATATTCAAACTACCACACATGCCTAAAGCTTTGATTGTATGTTCAAAGCCTGTGTGGCTTCTTTTGGTGGCATTCATAGTTATAGGACATACGGATAGACGAAGAACACAGACTGCAGTAACTCACAACAAGGTCACTTACAATCTCCCCACCCTCTGCATGCTCACACACACACACACACACACCCACACACAAAGAGACAGAGACAGAGGCAGAGGCAGAGATAGCGACAGGGCTTTTTCCAGTCCCTTTCCTAGAATACTCCACATTTTCTGGATCTTTAACACAGGGATACAAGTCCTTAGATGTTTTCTGCTCTGTTTTCTACCTGCTACCTAGATGACCTCATCCAGTCTCATGACTTTAATACTGTTTGTTCTCTGAAAACCCTCAGCTTTACTTACATCTTTAGCCCAGATCTCTCCTTCTGTTCCAGAAACTCCTGTCTGCCTGCTTGACACCATTCATATAATTGGCTGGCAAACATTTTCATTTCCACAGTTCCTCAAACCAGAGTTGTGTTCTTCCCTGTCCAAGTCCCTCTCTACAGCCTTTCCCAGAGCAATAAAGGACAATTACATTTTCCCAGGTCCCCAAATTTAATAGCACAAATCATCTTCCTTCTTATCAGCAGGACTGCTAATTCTTCCTGTAAAATGTTTGGTATCTGATCTCTGAGGACCACTCTACCATGTCCAGTCTGGTCCAAGGCATCCTGAGATATCCTTGGGTTAGTCCTCTAGTCTTCTGGGTTGTTCATGTGGGCATCTTTGCTTCAGTTTTTACTAGTGCTGTGCTCTGTGGCACAGGCAAAACCTTCAGTCCCTCTACTGATAATCTAGCAACCAACATGATCTTTTAGACCTGTGAGCCAGTTCAGGTTCATTTATTCAAAACCCACCCATCATCCTTGAGTCTTTGACATTAGCCTACAGTGTCCCATGTCACTTCTCTCTACTCTCCCATGTCTTTCCTCATCCTACTGCACTCAGTCCCAAGTTCTCACCAACCACCCCTATCTTCTTGCTGTATTTAAATATATTAAGTTACTCTACCTTGGGCCCCATTCTGTATTTTCTATTCCCTCTCTGGAATAATCCCTTCCAGCTGTCCACGTGTCCGAGGGTCCCTGCTCTTATGTTGCCCCACCTTAAGGGACTGTCATTGTCACTGTAATATAATAATCCATGACTTCATGAGCATCACTGTCTTTATCCAGCTCTTCATTTTTTTTTTTTGTAGCTCTTACCAGGATCTGATATACTATAGAGGAATGTGCTTCTAATGGGTACATCATTTGCATGTTTACCCTAGATCACAAACTCTGAGAAGGCAAAGGCTTTGTCTTGTTCCTGCTATATCCCCTGATCCTACATCAATACTGGAAAAGAGCAGTGCTCAGTTAGCCAGTAGTTTCTTTATGAATAAATGAATACTAGATGCTAAATATATGTTAAATTAAATAGAACTGGACATGACCCTTTAAAATATTTTTACAATTATTTGTGTGTGTGTGTGTGTGTAGGTCAGGTGGCAGCCCTTGGGAATTAGGTCTCTCTTTCTATCACATGGAGTCATCAGGTTTGGTACAACCACCTTTACTCCCTGAGCCATCTTGTCAACCATGAACTTGATTCTTAACCTTTGTGGATCACAGAAAGCTCTTTTTGGAGGTTCTAAGCAGAAGAGGGGCTGGGACTAGGAAAAAAGAGGAAGAGAAAGGAAAAGGGAAAGGGAAAGAGAAAGAGAAAGAGAAAGAGAAAGAGAAAGAGAAAGAGAAAGGAAGAGGAAGAGGAAAAGGAAGAGGATAAAGAGAAAGAGAAGGAAGGAAGGAAGGAAGGAAGGAAGGAAGGAAGGAAGGAAGGAAGGAAGGAAGGAAGGAAGGAAGGAAACTTTGTAAATGAGTTCCTAAGGTTTTAGATGGAGAAATGAAGGCTGAATCTAAGGAAGGACAGGGCTGCTTGGACAGCACTAGGGGGCTGATGTGACAGCTAAAAGACAATAGGCAATGTCTGTGCTAAAAGCAAATACCACTTTGAGTATTTAAAGCAGAGAGGTGGACAGACACCACCACGGAGAAGTGTGAGACAGTTCAGAGACTTGCTATAGTTGGGACAGTTCCAGCTTCAGAGGGTCAGGGGGGAATGGCATGGGCACTAAGGTATTTTTTTTGTTTATTTTTATTTCATATATATATGAATTTCATATATATATAAAATAAAAATATATACATAATTTTTCCTAGACAAGGGTTCACTGTGTAGCCTTGGCTGTCCTGGTACTCACTCTGTAGACCAGGCTGGCCTTAAATTCACAGAGATCCACCTGCCTCTGCCTCTTGAGTGCTAGGATTAAAGGTGTGCATCACCACTGCCTGGCAAGTTGCGTGGTTTTTAAAATTTATTTTTGTTTTGTTATTGTGCCACAGTGTGCAAGTGGAAGTCAAACAGCTGATGGGAATCAATTCTCTTTCTACCATGTGGGCTCTGGGCCCAGAGGCCAGTGCTTTTAACCACTGACTCATCCTTACATCCCTGAATCTGGCTTTTTAATGTGAGTTCTGAGCACTATAGTCCAAATACTTTTATCTGGTTGGCCCACCTTACCAGGCTCATAATAAGGACAGGGTCTTATTATGAAACCTCGGCTGGTCTGGAACTCCTTTGTCTATACAAGGGAAGTCTAGAACTCTTCCTCCTTCCTAAATGCTAGGAATTAAAGTCATACATCATTACTCCCAGCCCCAAGGTATTTTTTATTGTTGTAAATTTGTTGTAATTTCAAGACAGTGTGTCTCTGTGTAGCCCTGGTTGTCCTGGAACTCACTCTGTAGACGAAGCTGACCCGGAACTCAGACGTCCTACCTGAGGGCTGGAATTAAAGGCATGTGCCACCACCACCACCACCTGGTTCCAAGGTACATTTTAAAAATCACTGGGTTTAGTCTCTGAATTCTAGCAGATATTATGCAGAGAGGAACTTGGGGCTTCTGGCTAGGATCCCAAATCTTTTCTGTCCTACTGTTTTAAGGTTGAACCAGTTTTGCCACTTGCCACTCCTCCAGGGCACCACCTCTAAGATGCCTTTGGTTGTGATGGGAACTGTGGTTGCTTGAGTGAAAATGACTCCCATAGGCTCATGTACTTGAACACTTGAATTCTAGTCGTGGAACTGTTTGGAAAGGATTAGAAGGTGTGACTTTGTTGGAGATGGTGTGTTGCTGGGGGTGAGCTAAGGAGATGTGTGTGTGTGTGTGTGTGTGTGTGTGTGTGTGTGTAGTGTTCATTTAAAAAACAACCACAGAAATATTTTTAAGAATATGTTTTCATTTTCATCCCAGGTGTGAGGCTATGAGTCTGCTTTGTAGCAGCTATGATTTGCCTCAAGCTCTAGCAGAGGAGTGGTTTTGCTAGCTGCAGATAGTTTCTGGGATTGTGTGATGTTTGGAATTCTGGAAAATCTTCAGAGGGTGTATCAATGCTGGAGCCCTGCGAGGTGAGGTTGCTGCTTGTGGGTTGTTTAGGGGTGTTGTCTGCACTTTGTTAATAGTCGTGTTCAAAGAAGAAACAAAAGGAAAGACATTAGATTCAGGGTTATCTCTCTCCCCTTTACTCTTCTTTCACTCCTATCTAGTGATGGGAGTAAATGGGGGGATGGGGAGACAAAGGGTAGGAAAATGAAACAACAACAAACCCACAGAGTAGTAAAGACCATGATTCTGACTCCAGGACATGACAAATTTGTGTTATTTAAAGCCAATTCAAGTCATGGTAATTTGTCATCAAAACAGAAAACAACTGGGGAGACTTACAATCAATTTTTACGACAACCAACAACCTGATAATTGGAAAGAAGAAAAAAGTCTCCTATAGAAGTGAAGATGGCAGTTACACCTGAGTTTGATCCCAGCGACCCACATAGTGGAAAAAGAACCAAGACATATAAATTGCTTGGTCCCCCCCAACTATTCATGGAATAAATAAATAATAAAAATAAATAAGTAAATAATAATAATAATAATAATAAGAAGAAGAAGAAGAAGAAGAAGAAGTATGGGCCTTGAAGATAGACAGACCTGATCCAAATCCCATCTGAACTTCACTCCCCTGTCTCTGGAAGTATGGAAGTATAATACCTACCTTGCCCAGGGAGATTGTGAAGATTAAGGTAATTCAGGTGGGGGTTGAGGGTTTAGCTCTGCGTTACTCGCCCATGGTTTGAGTCCCAACACTACAATAAGGAAAGCAAGGCAAACCCAACAGTCTAGGAACCAGATATAGCACCTGAAAAATCAGGAAGGGCTCTACAGATCATCACAGTAGATGTTTTTATTGCTATCGCTCTTACTGCCCCTCCCACTCTTATTCCTATGATACTATGGCTACTGTTGCCCTCACCACTATACCACAGCATGGTAGGCTGAGTACAGAACCTGGGAAGGATCAACAGAAACGGCCACAGCAATGAGGGAAGATAGCATCAGAAAGGAAGTTACAACACCTACCAGCTCTTCTGGTGGGACTTATTTCTCAACCTGAAGACCTCTGAGACTGAGAACATTGCTATCTGCATCTACCTGCCCGCATCTCTACTAGAGTGCCCGTGCCTGGTGCTGTAGCCTCTTGGCTGACGGGTTAATGCCAAATCCCCAGCCAAGGGCTCCATCTGCGCTTCTCTGTCTGGCCCTGAGCCATTGGGCCAGGCCTGGATTCCAGCTAGGGCATTACTAAGCAAGTGTAGAGACATGGCAAGAGCCCAGAATTCAAGGTGCCTGTCCTGTACCCTGGGGGATAAACTGGGACCCAGAGTCTAATTACAGCCATTTTTCTCATGGCATTTTCCAGTTGAGAAAGCAAACCACAGAGCAGAACACTGTGTGGGCAAGGTACAAACACCTCCTTTCTGTGATTCTCTCCCAAGGCCCCATTATTGTTCAGGAGCCTCCTTTTCTTCAAATGTATAAAAAAGGCACCAGATTGCTTTTCCCTAAAACACTGAGTCTCAATGAGTAACACACTAAGACAATATGTTGTAGGTATTTTTAGCATGAAATACTGCTTAATATGGTGGTTATGAATCACCCTCTGAGCCAGGGCTGGTGGTACCAGCTTGTCATCTCAGCTAGTAGGGCGCTGAAGCAGGAAGATCACAAGTTCAAGGCCAGGCTGGGCAATTTAGCCAGATCATGTCCTCAAAATTAAAAGAAACAATAATAAGAGAGGGGTAGGCATATGGTGATAGAGCTCAATGGTAGAATTCTTCCTTGAATTCACAAGGTTATTTTTATCCTCTATGTATGTGGGATGGGTGGGAGGGGGTGTGCATGTCCACATACATTTACATGTGTGTGGGAGTGTGTGTGTAAATGTAATTCTTGGGGGTTTCTATGCTCCTTTTGCTACCAAAATAACTTCAGGGCATTTCTACACCTGTTCTAGCCCATTTTAGCTCCTGCATTAAGACACAGAGACCTATTATTTTTATTAACAAGCTGCAAGCACTAATAGCTGGTCAGATTCTGATCTATTCTAACCTGACTAGGCTGCTACTACCCAGCCAAATGATTCTGTACCTGCAACTGAGTCTTGCCTTGGCTCACTCTGGTCCAGGTGTGTTCTCATGTTTGTTTTCCCATTGAGACCTCATGGTGAATCCTTCTGGTCTCTCTACATGGTCTCTCCACTTCTTCTCCCTCTTCTTCTCTGCTCTCATCTCTCTGGTAACCCCTGATTTCATTTCTCTGGAAATCCTGCCCTATTCTCTTCTGCCCAGCTAATTGGCTGACCAACTCTTTAACAACTGATCAGAGTTAATGGAAAATAATTTTTTACATAACACAGAGACCAGAGAGACGCTCCACTGTGCCATTGTCCGACTGCAACCAGATGTCTGGGCATAGAAATCAGTATCTGAATATACAGTGCACAAAACCATTCCCAAACAGGTGTGGGAGTACACACATTTACCATGGTGCATATCTCCATGGTGCACATCAGACAGTAATTTGCCAGAGTCAGTTCTCTCCTTTACCATGTGGGTCCTGGCCTGGAATAAAGGTTTTCATGCTTAGTATTATGGGTCTTTACCTGTTGATCCATCTCATTGCTCCCTCTGAGGTCATGGGTTCAATCCCCAGCATTGAGGGTTGAGGAATCCCCAATAGAATTCTTATCTGGAGTCAGATTCTAGCATTCCATCCTAGTTTATTTCACACAGGGCCTCACTACATGGTGTAGCTCACTTATATAGCTACACTCTAGCATTCCCATCTCAGCCCTCCAAGTACTGGTGGTATAGGAATTTGTCACTGCCCTGGGTGCACAGTCTGGGTTTGCTTCTTTTAGCTGTATGGCCTTGGACAAAGTGCTTAAGAATCTCAATCCCAGCCGGGCAGTGGTGGCATATGCCTTTAATCTCAGCACTTGGGAGGCAGAGAGAGGTGGATTTCTGAGGTCAAGGCCAGCCTGGTCTACAGAGTGAGTTCCAGGACAGCCAGAGCTATTCAGAGAAACCCTGTTTCAAGAAACCAAAACCAAACCAAACCAAACCAAACCAAAAAACAAACCTCAATCCCTTTTTATTTATTTATGTATTTAAGTATTTATTTTTAAGATATGATCTTGTCAGGCTGTGGTGTCATGTCTTTAATCCCAATACTCGGAATGCAGAGGCAGGAGGATTCCAGTCAGTTGGAGCACGGCCTGGTCTACAAAGCAAGTTGGAGGGCAGCCAGGAATACACAGAGAAACCCTGTCTCAAAAAGTCAAAACAAAAACCAACTAAACAACAGCAACAACAACAAAAGCATGATCTTACTACATGACCCTTGAAGTTCTGGAATGTGCTATATAAACAAGGCTGATCTTGAACTCACAGAGACCCACCTGCCTCTGCCTCTCAAATGCTTGGATTAAAGACATGCACCACCATGTTTGGCTCAATTTCTTTATTTTGCAAACAGTTTTAGGGTCAGAGATGTGGCTCAGTGTGGATGAGTATGCCTGCTGCCAAGACTAAGGATCTGACCTTCATCTCCAGGCCCTGAGTGGTGGAATGAATGGGTTTCTACACGTTGTTCTCTGACCTTCACATGTGTACTGTAGCACACACACAGATCCCCTCAGGGTCCCTTTAAGGAGCCCACGGCTCACTGCCTGAATGCGAGCAAATTACTTGGTAGATGTTAATTACTATTGTCACCAGTCTCTCTTATGGTTTGAATATGGAACACCCTCCAGCGAGCTCATGTGTTTAAGCCTGGAGCTCCAGCTGGGTGCTCTTTGGGGGAATTTCTAGAAGCTTTAGGAGATGGGCTATGACTGAAGACGGTAGAGAATCACAGAGATGTGTCCCAAGGATACATCTTGCCCTGGTCTCTTCCTATATTCCTTTTAGCTCTGCTTCTGGAGGCCATGATGTGAGCTCCTGGTCTTTGTCACCCTCACCCCACCCTGAAAGGATGAAAGGATGATCCTGAAACTGTGAGCCAAGACAAATATATCCTTAAGTTGTTATATCATAGCTATTATAGCACAGAGACGCGAAGGTTAACTTTCGCGGCATCACTGTGCTCTCAGCCTCCTTTTTAGATCATAGATTTTGCTTAGGACCAGATGCAGCCATCGTCTTGATGCCAGCTTGACTTTGCCTCTCCTTGTAGTCACAGCAGTCACAGACTGCTTACTTGATAAGGCCTGGATAGTTGGGGCCCTTTTCCTCCAGAGGTCAGGGCAGCGGACAGTTTTAGCATCTTCTTGGTAGGTTCAGCTACCATGGCTGCAATTGACAAGGAAGGTATGCTCAGCTGTTTCAGAAGTACTCCATGACAGTTGTTACAGTGCTGGGGCTCTCTGTCCCTCAAAACTGTACAAATAATAAAATTCAAAGTTAAACCAGGTATGGAGGTACACACCCTCATTCCCAGCACTTGGGAGTCAGGTCAGGCGTTCAGGCCGTCTTCAGTTACTTAGTGAGGTGGAAGGCAGCCTGGGCTGCTTACAGTCCTGTCTGATAAGAAGGAAAGAAGGGGCTGGAAAATTCCTCGGGAGTTAACAGCCCTTACTGCTTTTGCAGAGGACACAGTTCAGTTCCCAGCATAGACAGACAGACATTAGGTGTCTCAGAACCACTTGTAACTTCAGTTGCAGGGGGTCAGGGGTCCTCTTTTAACCTCTATGGGCATTTGCATGTCTTTGCATGTCATAAATAAATAAATAAATAAATTAATTAATTAATCAATTAATAAACCCTTAATTTCTAACTTTATATAACTTTGAGCAAAATCATTGAATTTGTCCATTGGCCAACTCAGTTATTACTGATCAGAATAGATCTGAGAAATCATGACAGTTCAGGGTTATTTCAAACATGGCAACTAAATGTAAGATTTCCCAGAGTATGAAGTAGGAGTGATAGGTGAAATTTGATGGACACATGCTTAGAATGCAAAGGGCTCTGGGTTAGGGCATATTATTAAAAAGCAAACACAAACAAACAACCCTCTTAAAAAAGAGTGTGCAAACAAACATCCTAAAAGATTCCCTAGACAGAAACAAGACATGAAAAATGAGCGAGATGACATTTGCAAGGTCTTTGAGTGTTCCCCCCTGGGGTGAAAATAATTGGTGGCTGTAGGGCACTCAGCACTCTCTGTCACCACATGTGACACCAAGTCACTGTTTGTCTGTCCAAAACAAAGTATTCCTTTCAGCTCTGAAATCCCACCTCTGAGAATCTGTCCTGAGGAAATAATCCCAATTTAGAAAGCACTGCTGACATATGTTCATCGATTGCCTAATTATGTATAAATGTGAAACTTCCTCAATGACAACCCAAAGGTCTACCAACAGGATTAAGTCAACAATAACAAACCTACTAGTGGAATATTACATAGCCACACACAGGGGTTGTGTGGCAGCTCAAGGAAGGTGTTCTGAATATAACAAGTAAACAATTAGATATAAAATGACATAATTTTAGATATGTGACAAAATGTAAGGAGAAAAAATTAGGAAATACTAATATTTAATAGTTGTATGAAGAACTAGAATTAAGACATATTAGTGAGTGTATTGGAGTGACAGAGGAATTGTGGGTAACGTTTTGATATATGTTTCGAGTTAAAATGTTTTACTACATTTTTGTTTATTTTTTATATGTATGTGTAGATGTGTGTGTGTGCATACATAGGCTACCATGTACATGTGAGGTCAGAGGACAGTATGCAAGAGGCAATCCTCTTCCACTATGTGGGTCCCAGGCATGGAATTTAGGTCACTGGGCTCGGCTGCAAGCCTCTTGTTGAGATAACTTATTGGCTTTGTTCTGAGCTTTGAACTTTGTAGTTCAGTATGAACTGTGAGGCTAGTAGACTAGTAACCCTCAAAGATCTCTTGGCCTGATCCCTAGAGCCTGTTACTATGGATTAAGAATAAAATGTACAGATTGATTATACATCTTATTTACACTTAAAATCAAGATATTTTTCCTTTGAGTAAGGAGAATTTCTATCACTGAGTTTATAGGAGGCAGATCTGATTTGTAGTTCAGCCCCTTAGTTGTTTGCTATTTATCAAACCTCTAATCTCCAGGTCTACATACATATAAACCCTGAAATGGAGTCAGTTTGCTTTTGGTATGGACCATTTTTCTCCTTTAAATCAATTTTTCTGAAACCATAAAGCTATGACATTATAAGCAAAATTTAAAAAAGAGAAAGAGAAATTTCCACAATTTCTTTACCTCTATGTAGTAGTTCTTTTCTACATTGTCTTCTGTTTTTTGTTTGTTTGCTGTGTTTTGAGATTTTAAAACACGGTCTTATGTAGCCCAGGTTGGTCTTGAACTTGCTGTGTTGTTGAGGATGCCCTTGTAGAATGGAAAGTGTTCTCTTTTCCCCTGCCTCCCAAGTGCTGGGATTACATGTGTGTATCACCATACCTGAGCCTTTTTCTCCCCTCCCCTCCCCTCCCCTCCCCTCCTCTCCCCTCCCCCTTTCCCTCCCCTCCCCCTCCCCCTGAGCCTTTTTCTCCCCTCTCCTCCCCTCCCCCTCCCCTCCCGCTCCCCTCCCCCTCTTCCTTCCCCTTCCCCTTCTCCCTTCCCTTCCCTTCCCTTCCCTTCCCTTCCCTTCCCTTCCCTTCCCTTCCCTTCCCTTCCCTTCATCTTTTACCTTTCCTATATCCTTTCTCTCTGTGTGTGTCTGTCTCTGTGTGTCTGTCTCTGTCTCTCTCTGTCTGTCTTTTTTTTTTTTTTTTTCTGAAGCAGTCTTGCTATGTAGCCCAGGCTAGTCTCAAACTCTAGATTATAGCCTCCCATGTTCTGGAGTCATAGATATTCACTACCACATACTGTGAGTTCTTTAAAAAAAAATACATTTTGTGTTAATTAGGACTCTACATTGTAAATAGTCAAAATCTGACTCTTAAAAATGAATTAGTTTAATAACTAGTAAAATACACTAACTTTTGGAGTGGCTAGATTCAAATGATATACTTAAAATATTGCTAAGGCCATATGTCTCTCCATGCCTTGGCTCTCCTTTCCTCTATATGGCTTCATTATTTGGTCTGTCCATGTGGGAAGAAGACTGGACAATAGTTTGGTGAGACTCCTGTGGTCCTTTTAACACTCAATGCCAGAGGCAGACAAAGCAACTGATGTAAATATTATGTATACTTTGTCCTTGGACATCTATGGGTCACATGCCCACTGTGAGATAAATAGGTATTGAACTGGAGATAATGGTAGCAGTTGTCTAGGCCTGTGTCACACACATACTTTTCTAGGCAAGGATTGGACAGGGCAGTATGACTGACAGCCAGAGAAGTTGCTATGCCTTTAAAGTGGGTGTAGACCATGCAAAAACAGGAACCAGCACCTATCCTTATTTTATTTCTTTTTTTCAAAAATGTTCACTTTAGATATAAAATTATATGCATATATGAAAATGCCACAATGAAACCATTATTTTGACATAGTGGAATCTAGAAAAAAGGTCTAAAAATAATATGTATTTATCCTGTACAGTATGATATTTTGACTAGCTAAATTAGCATATGCATCACTGGTGTGGACTTCATGGTGACTGACCACTGCTGCTTGACAAAATTCCAGCATATCAACAACTTGGACCACAATTCTCTAGCATCCTTTTACTTTCATCTTTGATGATTTTCACTATGCATTATGGGAGTTTCCTTATGCTTTTTCCATTGGGGAGTTTTGTACGGGCTTTGGTAGACAATGTGAATGTATACAATGGCAGTCTCTCTAAACAAAACAATTCTTTGGAAAAAGTCTCTGCCATTGTGGAACCACACAGGGTGATAACTCTACCTACTCCTACACAAGAATCCCCATTACGCCCCTGTTTGCACCAAGGTAGAGAAGTTAAAGATTTATTAATTATAAGATGGTTCCAGGAACTCCTAGGCACTTACATTTGATTGCAAGGATGAAAGCACACAATAGAGAGAAACAATGGACCCAGACCCAGAGTTGGGTTAGCATACTTTGTCCTTGGCAGTTGAGAGCAAGAGTTCAGTTAGTAAATATAGAATAGTGCCCACGATTGATTCCCTGGGTACACGACTTACAGGATGAATGGCAAGATCTGGTACACCCCACAAAATGCAGATTCTGTTATGAAGTTTTACTGGCTGATCCCATATATCTGTATCTGCCATATACAGGAGTTTATATTGAAGGTATTAGGATGGTATGGCATGCTGGGAAAAGCGTAAGCTATCAGGACCTTCCCTTTGAGAAGCCTATGAGGAGAACAGGCCCATCGTTTAACACTAAGGCACACAAGAATGCAATTACGAAACAGCTCAGTGCTTGTAGTGCTCCGTGGTACAAACACTGCATCAGGCCCCCTGAGGAATGAACACTGCTCTTGTGGATTTGTTTCTCAGGACTCAATGCCTGGCACCACCTGACCTTGAAGGCTGACCCTGAAAGCTGAGAACATGCAGAAGGAAGTGGTAAGAGGCGCCTGGAGAGGTTGCCGAACCTTAGAAAACAGTAAGGATTTGGATGCTTAGGCAACTTACTGCTTTTGCTTCAAAGAAAAATACTGTAATAAAGTTGGATTACTTCTTTCATCTGGATGTTGAAAACTAGGGCTAAGAAGGTTAAAAACAATCTGTGAAAAAGATCATACCCACCTTGGAATCATTAAGTCTGCTTTCTACATTGCCTGTGATTAAGCTACTATGAAAACAAAGGATAGAAGGTGTAGTCTTTTTTTCAATACACACAGCTATCCTGATTCACCCTCAGATCATGTTGGTCTCCTTTTCTAGCTGACACCACACCTCCTCTTTGGGACCTGAACCCTCATCGAGCTGGACTCTAGCACATTACCTCATATATCTTGTTTATATATGAGTTATTTGTATTTCTCTTCATTCTTCATAATTACTATTTTAATGGCTTCAGGGTTACATCATATATGACTTGACTAAACTGTGTTAAATATTCTAAAGCAGGATATGGTGGTGGTACTCTCTTGTATCCCTAGTACATAGGAAGTGAAAGCAGGAAGATCGGAAATTCAAGGTCACTCTGCTTTACAGTGAGTTCAAGGCCAGCCTGAGCCACTCGAGACCCTGTCTTAATAAACTGATGAAATAAACTAATTTAAAAAAACAATTGAAATGTCTAATGTTCATTCCAATAAATCTATGGGAGAAAAGAGGAAATTTCATTTTGCCCCTTTATGTGTAGTTTCCTCTATAGTTTAGATTCTTTCTGTAAGATGGATTTCCAGAAGAGAGTTTACTGGGATAAAGGTGAGAATGATGACTCATTCTGCAAATTGTTTTTAGAAGGGCTCTGATAGTGCCCTGGGCACAGTGCAGCCGCCAAGGGAAGAGGGAAACTGTACTCTCAGGACTTGCAAAATGTCACTGGCTAAAGGGCTACTACAAATTGGCATGTCCTTTAGCCATTACCAAAGCACAAATGATAAATATAGAAAACTGATAAGGCACACAGTGTCATCCGTCGTCCAGCAGTCAAGAAACAGAGTGCTCCCAATTTTGAGGTCAGCCTGGGCTACATAGCAAATTCTAGGTTAGCCAGGATTGTACAGTGTGACCCTGCCTCAAAACATGACACCTTCCTCCAAAATAAACCCAAAGAAGAAACAATACACATGTGCACAGAGATAAAATGCAAACAATTCTGGCTAGAAAAATGTATGTTAGAACAGTAATATACCCCTTTTCACCCTTCAGGTTGATAAAAACCAAACCAAACCAACCAAACAATAAAACAATACCCAGACTTGGTGGGGCATGTCTGCAATCCCAGCACTTAGGAGACTACGGAGGAGGGTCACAAGTTCAAAGCCAGCCCCTGCTCTATAATGAGATCTTGTCTAAAATAAAGATAAAACAAAACAACACCCTTCTCATAACACACAGTACTTGTTAATGCTAAGGTAACAGGTACTCTTATACCAGTCGATAGGAAGGGGAATTGTTATGACCTTATAGAAATGTGGTCTGTTTATATAATTTTAAAATTAAAATATACATAGCCTCTGGCAAACCCATTTCTATTGAATCCATTCTATGAAAAGAAGAAGATATCAAAGCCAGGCATCATGGCAAACACCTTTAATCTCAGCAGAGGCAGAAACAAGATGATATCTAAATCCAAGGCCAGCTTGGTCTACAAAAAAAGTTCCAGGACAGAAACACTCTGCCTTGGAAAAGCAAGAAGAAGAAAAAGAAGAAGGAGGAGGAGGAGGAGGAGGGAAAAGGAGGAGGGGAGAGAAGGGGTGGGAGAGCCCAAAAGGAGGGGAAGGAGGAGCAGAGGGAGAGGAAGAAAGAAGAGGGAGGGGAAGGAAGAGTTGTCTCCTGTTGGTGCCAGTTCCTCTATAAGTTACAGGCCTCTTGCATGTTTGGCTCTATTTCTAGGACATGTCAATATTTACTTACCTTAAGCAATGGACGGTAGCTGAGCAAGCTGACTCCAGAAGTCATTTTAATTTTTTTTCCTCTTAGAGGCAGGTCCTATTACTACAGAGTCTAGGACCACCCAGTTAGAGGCCATCTAACCATATAACCCAGTCTCCCTTACAGCTAGGTGTAGCCACATAACTGTTAGCCAATAGCATGTGAGTGAAGGGATGTCTGGGATCTCCATGACTTGTTCGTCTGGACATTTTAGCCCTGATAAGTCCTAGAGAATATCTATTGGATTCTTTGTTGTTGTTGTTGTTGTTGTTGTTTAAATTTAATCAGTTTACTCAGATGTGTGTATTATGTGTGGATATGTATGTATGTGCCAGTGTGCCAAGCTGGCTGACCAGTGTCTCCCAGAATCTGCCCATTCCAGTCCCCGAGTACTGGTTTATAGGCTTTTACAGGGTGCTGGGGATTTGAATTAAAATCTTCTTGCTTTCACAGCAAGCATTCTTACCCAGAGCCATCTTCTCAGCTCAATTATTCTTCTTTGAAGGGTTGGGTATTGAACCCAGGGCCTTGTGCATGCCAAGCAAACACTGTGCCTCATGTAGCCTTAGATGGCCTCAAACATTTTTGTAACCAAGGACCTTGAACTCCTGATCCACCTGCTGCCTCTACCTCTCAAGTCAGGTGGGGTACAGGCATAAGCCATCCTGTCCAGCCATTTTTCTCTCCTTTACCTAGGAAAGCTGATAGGCTTTTGACAGAGAAGCTGAACTGCAAAGCTGGGAGAAGAGGTTACCCTATGGCAGCCTGTAGGCCTGGGGAAGATTGCCAAAAGTCTGAGGTTCTTAGGGATTTGGGAGGGGCAGGTAGGGAGAGGTTAAGTGTCCTTGGGTAGGGCAGTCAGAAACAGCGAGAGAGTGAATTGAGAGCCCTTGACCTACAGGGAATAGAAGTCTGTAGAATTCGTGACTCTTGGGGGCCTATACCCTAGCCTGGGTAGTCCTAAGAGCCAGCAATAGCCTGGGTGTATCCAGGAAACTTGACCTTAGCTTTTGGTGTTTCATGCTCCAGTATTTCTCCCTGAAAATAAGATTTTTATGTCTAGGAACAGACAAAGTTTGACTGATTTGGTCTAGAGGCTATAGTTGGCCAACTTTAAATAAGAACTTCATCTTGAACACCTCTCAATGATGTAGGGATGGGTAGTGGGTATCAGCAGCTATAAGTTTTATATGAAAAGGAGAAAGCCGGTTTTATGAGCGTCCTACGGTCTTGACGAACCCTGCTTATTCTCTTATCAAGGACCAAAACATGCTGTCTTAGTCAGGGTTTCTATTCCTGCGCAAACATCATGACCAAGAAGCAAGTTGGGGAAGAAAGGGTTTATTCAGCTTACACTTCCATGTTGCTGTTCATCACCAAAGGATGCAGGACTAGAACTCAAACAGGTCAGGAAGCAGGAGCTGATGCAGAAGCCATGGAGGAATGTTGCTTATTGGCTTGCTTTCCCTCGCTTGCTCAGCCTGCTCTCTTATAGAACCCAAGACTATCAGCCCAGGGATGGCACCACCCACAAGGAGCCTTTCGCCCTTGATCACTAATTGAGAAACACCTTACAGTTGGATCTCATGGAGGCTTCTTTCTCTGTGATAACTTCAGCTTGTGTCAAGTTGACACAAAACCAGCCAGTACACATGTCTAATCCAGTCTCTGCAGATTTTTAGGAAATGAATGGGGAAGAGACACATGTTGAATTGCACCAAGCAATCAGCAACCATCCAAAATCTAGGCTATAGATGTACATGCAAGCCCAAGGATTATTGAACAGATTGGATCAAATAAATGGAAATATGGATTGAAAGATACTTAGAGACATATGAGCTTGCAGGATGGGAAGGACCAAAGCCCAGAGTAGGGATGAACAAACTTAGGTGATTATTATAAAGACTAGGATCTGGGAAGGTCTGTAGATAGGAATTCTGGGAAGGGTTTCAAGATTCCAATTCGTTCTCTCTCTCTCTCTCTCTCTCTCTCTCTCTCTCTCTCCCCCCAACCTCCCCACCCTGCTGTGTGGTGTTTAAAATAGTTGTGTTTTGTCTTGTAAGATTTCAGTCGTTGGGTGTTTTGTTTTGTTTTGTTTTGTTGAGATGAGGTCTTGCTATGGTAGCCTATGCTAGGTTTGAGCTCAAGGCAATCCTTCTGCTTTAGGCTCCTGTGTGTGCCTCTCTGCTCAATTTATTACTTTTCAATATTAAAAAAAGTTTTAGGCCAGGTCAGATGGCATAGGCCTGCAATCCTTCTACTTGGGAGATGGAGGCAAGACAATCAAAAATTCAAGGCCTGCTTGGGCTACAGGGAGAGGTGAAGGCCAACCCAGACAAGTCTTTGAGCTTTTTCTCAAAATACAAAGTAAAAGGTGGACTGGAGGCGATCGCTCATCGATGGAATTACTTCTCTGACAAGATCCAAGTTCTGAGTTTGATTCCCAACACTGAAGAAAAGCAGTTTTAAGCTAAGCATGGTGGTACCCACCAGTGATTTTACATTTAGAAAACTGAGATTGAAGGATTGGAGTTTGAGGTGAGCCTGATGTTCAGAGTGGGACATTGTTTCTAAATAGATAAACACAAGAGAACCATGTATTTTTGGGGCTTCTGCACGGGAGGACTCCTACATGGAGAGAGCTGCTTGGGCATGGAGCCATCTTAGAGAAAGACTGAACTAGAGATACAGTGTGAGACCTAAAGTTTGTAGTGAGCCTGTTTCCTCCCTCTGCCCATGTCTGAAGCTTGGTACAGACATGGAATATTTAGTTACATGAAGCATTAAAGTTACTTAATGGCTTTGGTTTGCAAACCAAAGAGTCTGTTCCCATCTCTGGAGGTCAAGAGGCAGGTGAGTAGTTCTCAGTGAACGGCTGGCTCTGCTCAAAGTTTGGCAACATCCTTCACTGTCTGTCCGTAGCTAAGGCATCACTATGCCACGCAAGCAAACCCGTTCACCTTTGTTCTTGTGGCCTTGAAAGTTGTATTCCTTTTTTTTTTTAAAGATTTATTTATTTTTATTATATATAAGTACACTGTAGCTGTCTTCAGACACTCCAGAAGAGGGAGTCAGATCTCATTACGGATGGTTGTGAGCCACCATGTGGTTGCTGGGATTTGAACTTTGGACCTTCGGAAGAGCAGTCGGGTGCTCTTACCCACTGAGCCATCTCTGTATTCCTAAAACAGTGAGAGGGGGGAGAAGGGAGAGGGAGAGGGGGAGGGGGAGAGGGAGAGGGAGAGGGAGAGGAGGGAGAGGGAGAGGAGGGAGAGGGAGAGGGAGAGGGAGAGGAGGGAGAGGGAGAGGAGGGAGAGGGAGAGGGAGAGGGAGAGGAGGGAGAGGGAGAGGGAGAGGGAGAGGGAGAGGGAGAGGGAGAGGGAGAGGGAGAGGGAGAGGGAGAGGGAGAGGGAGAGGGAGAGGGAGAGGGAGAGGGAGAGGGAGAGGGAGAGGGAGAGGGAGAGGGAGAGGGAGAGGGAGAGGGAGAGGGAGAGGGAGAGGGAGAGGGAGAGGGAGAGGGAGAGGGAGAGGGAGAGGGAGAGGGAGAGGGAGAGGGAGAGGGAAATGTATGTATGTTTAGGGCAGCTCACTGAGCTTGGCTCTTTCTGGCCTTATTGTTGGATTCAGCAGAGTTCACTTAGCTTGGGAATAACAAGTGTTTTGAGTTTGCTAGAGACAGATAAAAATCTTATTTGGTGGATTTGTCTAGGGCTCAGGAAGAACGAATGGGGCAGCTGTGAGTTTCAGATGTCATTCCCTTCTTCCTCACAAATTTCTTGAGTTCTGAACGAGCAGGACTGGCTTAGTCTCAGCTTTCAGGAAACTAAAAATTGGGCTCGTTGTTGGCCTGTGAATATTTATATCTGGCTCAGAATAGACTATTTTCTTATTTCCTTAAAAACACAAAGATGCTCATAAATCAACATTATTACCCAAGAAACTGATTCAGGCATTGGGTAGGTAGACTACAGCTGAACTTGGAAACCTTAACTGCAAGCTTCAGGTTTCAACAGTGCTGAAGTTTGAAGCCAAACAAACAGTGTATACACTGGGGCATAGCCCAGTCTTCTGATGCTCTCTATGGCATCCTTATCTTTAAGGTTTGCAGAGGATAAGGGGTACATCACGGTTTATCTGCTCATTATAGGGATATCAGGTGAGATACACATAGTGGAAGTGAGTAACTCCTAAACAAAATAAGCTAGTATGAGACAATTAGGATCCAGATCTGTGACCTGTCAGCTCTCTAGAATCAATGAAGTTGCAATCTGTCAAGCAGCCTTGTACAATGTTTGCTAGAGGTGTGCTTGTTGGTTTTTTTGTTTTTAGAATTGCATTTCACAATACTTTCTAGGTTCTTCAGTTTAGGCTTAATATTAAGTTGAGATAAAACAGATTAACAGGGGAAAATTGTAGTTACATTATATGATGCTCAAAGAAGGGCCAGACATTGAGCTTATATAGTATCCTGAGCTATTATAAAGAATTGGGGGTGGTGGAGGGTAAGGGGGGGCGTGGAAGTGGGTGGGAGGTGGGAACTTGCAGAGGCCTACTTCTTTCATCTATCCCTCTCTAGGGTCTGCAGTTTTCATTGAAGTATCTCTTAACCTTAGCCCCTGCTTCAGAAAGCCCAGCCTTTATCCTTTTAGGTTTATGAGATACTATCTCACCATGTAGTCCAAACTAGCCTAGAACTCATTACATAGCTCAGATTGGCCTTA
This sequence comes from Mus musculus, assembly GCF_000001635.26. Lineage (NCBI taxonomy): Eukaryota > Metazoa > Chordata > Mammalia > Rodentia > Muridae > Mus > Mus musculus. The sequence continues at coordinate 66,336,458 of NC_000075.6, forward strand.
AACTTGCAATCCTCCTGACTCTGCCTCCTGAATGTTAGGACGACATGTCTGTCCCAGCTGGCTTAGCAGCTAAAGAAGCACAACTCAAACTATAAAAAATTTAGTAGCAAGACGGAGGGGCACTCAGTCTTTTAGAAGGAAACATCACTGTGGAGGAGGATACATCTTGATAAGGTTTTTTTGTTTGCTTGAGGATTTTTTGGTGTGTGTGTGTTTGTTTGTTTGTTTGTTTGTTTTTTGAAGTGGGCAATGGGAAGACTGTAGCCCTGGGCAGCCTGGAGGTGTGTCTGAGGTCCAAGAGCTGACTGAACATAGGAGAAAGGTAGGGGACAAAGAAGTTGACCGTGTCTGTTATTTTATCCATTTCTTAGAGCTTGGTTATTCATATATTTTGACTAGCTCTTGCTGATAAAAAAAAGTAGGACATAGTTTGTATTTTAGACTTTGAGGAATGACAAAGCTGTGCTTAAATCCCAGTCTTGCTTTTTATTAGTTGGTGACTTTCACAGAGTCCCTTCCAAATCCCAGGCTCACTTTTCATATACATGTGTGTGTTTACACACACACACACACACACACACACACACACACACAGAGTGAAGATTGCTTGAATTACTCATTTAAAGCCATTGGGCTAGAAGGCTGATGAAGAATATGGAGTAACCATTCTTTAGCTTATGCATATATATATATATATATATATACATATATATATATATATATACACATATACATATATACATGTATACAATGCACCTTTTTTAGGGGCATTCCATATTAAAATCATAAAATCATAAGGCTCATATTTCATTTGCCATTCTATAATTACTTGTCTCAATTTCCCACTTTCCACTTATTTTGCATTATTTCTTTTACTGCTTCATTTTAGTAAGTTCTAAATTATATCTCAAGAGAAGATTCACCTTGCAGGCCATGGGGGAGTAAAAGATTACTTCTATAAATGGCTCAGCACACAGCCTGGCCTATTGTTGGATAATCTCAGTGGTTTAACAAAATTCAAATCATTCAAGTCAGAGAGAAGAGAAACCTCAGCTGCTCCTTTACATGGGTTTCATGGGTAGACTGTGTGGGAAGGCATTTCCTTTAGGAACCACAGACCTAGCCAAGTGTGTTAGCTTTAATCACTGTGATGAAGTACCCACAAAATCAACTGGAGGGAGGAAAGATTGATTCTAGTTCACAGCTCAGAGCTCTCAGTCCATGTTACCTCTCCCTGTTGTGTCTGGGCCACAGCAAGGCAGAGATCTCAGCAGAAAGGCTTGGGGAGCAGAGCTTCTCCAAGAAGCAAAAAAGGGGAGGAAAATGCCAGGGGTAAGGTAAATCTTTCAGGCATTTCCTCCAACTAGGTTCTCTCTCTCTCTCTCTCTCTCTCTCTCTCTCTCTCTCTCTCTCAAAGATTTATTTATTATTATAAATAAGTACACACTGTTGCTGCCTTCAGACATGCCAGAAGAGGGCATCAGGTCTTATTTCAGGTGGTTATGAGCTACCATGTGGTTGCTGGGATTTGAACTCAGGACCTTCAGAGGAGCAGTCAGTGCTCTTAACTGCTGAGCCATCTTGCCAGCCCCTAAGTCCCACCTCTCAATAATGCTGTATTGTGAATTCATCAAGAGATTCAGCCATCGATTAAATCAGAGGTCTTGGGATCCACTCACTGACTCCTCCAGCAGGGGACCAAGCCTTCTATACATTCCATATCACTGCTATAAGACTTGCCTTTCATTTTACATTCCTCAATCACACCTGTCATTTCTTCTCACAACTTATTTTATTCAGGAACTTCTAAACTGTACCCCAACTCCGTCAGAGATGTGGGTCATGGTGTCATCAGAGATAAAGGTCCCCTCTCTTTGCTGTTGTTTTGCTTTCTCAAAGCGTCTGGTGCCACAGGCAATCATGAAATGAAAGGTCTTTCTTCAGGCAACAGATAATTAAAAATAATGACCTACTGAGCATTGGCTGTGGGCCAAGCAATGAGGCTATGAATCATACATGGATTCTTTAATCTTTGCAATAACCTTGTAAGCAGGGATTATCTCAGATTTATGGAGTTGTATATGTTTATTTTGATTTTTAAATGAAGTGTTTGGAAAATGTTTAGAGAGGCTTCACAGATCAGATGCAAGAGGCCACAAGTTCAGTCTCCAGCTCAGTCCCCAGCACCAAAAGAGAAAGGAGGAAAAGAAGGGAGGAGACAGAGGAAAAAAAAAAGAAACAGTGGGGGCTTGGAATATCAATAAAAATACCAGCTGTCATTGCTGCTATAATTATTATTTTGAAACAGGAAGTAGAGGCAGAGATTGGTTGAGTTTCTCATTTAAAGTCATGGGGCTAGAATGACAAAGGATCTTGGGTAACCATTCTTTAGCCTATGTTAGAGCTCCACTGTGTTCCACAACATCTTGATTAAAGCGACATTCATTAATTGATTAACATAACATATTAATCAGTTGAAAATTCTGTGGTGAAAATTCATTTAAGTCCTATGGCAAGCTGACCATCTGACAAATGAAAGCACAGTTTGGAAGTGACACACTTTCCCGCTACATAGCTGTGCTTGCACATATTTCAGTTTGTATGCATCCCCCAAGCACAGCGTCACATGTTCCCCACTCTGTCATAAACGATAGTTTTATGGGGGGTGGGCTGGGGTGGTCTCTCTGAGATGGAGCTAAGGATGGATGCTGATCCAATCCTGGGCAGTCAGCACTGTGTCCGTAGGATTTAGGTCTCTTCTAGGGATGGCAAGAGTTAGATGTAAAGCTTGGGTACTGCCTTCCTCCTAGCTATAGGGACAAAGGTAGTCTGAGCCGAGAGAAATCAAAGCCAACATAGCAAGGAAAGCATAGACACAAGTTCTGTTTGTGTCAATACTCTAGAAGAGGTGGGTTACTGCCCCACTCTCGCTGTTTTTTTCTGTATCCCTTATGCTAAATATCCTCCACTGTTACCTAGGCAAGTTCTGTGCCTTGCTATGAAGAGTCCTAGACCAGGATAATGTCGGCTACAGATGCTACAACTAAAATTACACTGTGGATCCTGATCACACTTTGTTTTATGCTGTTCCTTGTGTCTCGAATGTTCCCTGTTCTCACAGGTCTAGACTAACTGCTCAATCTTCAAGCCTCCACTTCTCATTAAAGGTCTCTGATCCTACCTGCTAGAATTCAGCAATCCCTCTTAAGCCATTTGTTCTTTAAAGGGTAGGAAAGGAGTGGCTTTCTTTGTGTACTGGAGATCCCTCATGTGTGCTATGATTCTATGTAGATAGCTTCTAGAACAATCACTTGGATTGTTTATTTACTGAGTGTATTGTCCCAGTGTCTGCTGTGGAGGATTCTATAAATCCTTTCCCCCATGACCCTGGGTCACCATGTTTTGCTCTGCACTTTCTCATTTTCCTTCCTTAGCATCAATTTTCCACTCCCTGCTGTGGATTGAGGAACTGATCACCTGTGCTTGCTCCCCCAACCCCCAGTTGTGCTCTCTCTCTCTCTCCCTCCCTCTCTCTCTCCGTTCCTCCTCCCCCTTTGCATGTGTGCAGGTCTGTGTTTTCTTTCTTTTCCTTCCCTCTGGTGCTGGAGATTGGTACTTATAAGGCAAACATTCCACCACTGAGCTAAATTTTCAACTCTTTGCTTAGGAGATGGTTCAGCAGTTAAGAGCATTTGCTGTTCTTCCAGAGGACCCAAGTTCAATTCCTAGGATCCATCCACATCAGGTGGCTTGAAACTGCAATTCTAGCTCCAGAGGTCTCTGGCCTCCAGGGACACCTGCATTCATATGAGCATATGCAGGGTCCTTGAACAGTTAGTTTGTCTTGACTCTGATAATAGGGGAATGAAGAAAGGACAAAGGCACACACAGAGAAGCTTCTTTGTATGATCTGGGCCCTCAAATGGAGAAACACACAGCCTCGGAAGCTTTAAAATACATTTGAACAGGGAGGCAGGGTTATTAGTACACAGCTGAACAGGGAGGTAGGGTTATTTCATACAGCTGAACAGGGAGACAGGTTTAGCTTATCTTGGTCTCTGTAGGGGAGTGATCTTCAGGTAGTGGAGAAGTTACTGTGGACATTTTCTGTACACAGTGTTAACATTCACACTCAGACCGAAGGAAGGCTTTACTATCTATCCTTAGCATCACCTGGGGAAGATGTTGCCACTCCCATGGGGCTGAGGCCTGGGGTTCTGTGACACATGTCAACAATACACATTTATGTAGGACTTCACCCCCTATACTTATATATATGTGTGTGCAGACACATACATACACTTAATTAAAAATAATAAAAGTTATTGTTATCAAGTATGATGGTCATGTTTATAATCCTAGCACTCAGAAGGCTGGGGTAGGAAGATAAAGAGTTTGAGGCTAGTATGAGTAGTGTGAGTTTAGGCCAGCTACAACAGGCTTAGAAGAAGATCCTATCTTAAAAGAGTAACATCAGCCTTCCGGTTTCTGTCTGTGCCTGGAGGGGGCCCTCTGCCACAGGGCTCCATACCCAGGTGGCACCAGGAGACAGATAGCCTTCTAGGAGCACAGTCAGGCCTGTGAGTACAGGTAGGACACCACTGCTGTTCAGAGGAACCTGCCTGGAACCCTCAGGACACAGGAACCAAGGGGCTGCCAGGGACCGGAGTCTTCTGGTTTCTGTCTGTGCCCAGAGCTGATCCTGAGCCACAGAGCTACATACACAAATACTGCCAGGAGAAAGCTGGTCTCCCAGGAGTGCCTACACACCTGCGAGCACAGGTAAGACCACTACTCTCAAATTCCTGGCCCAAGAGGAACCCTCCCAGAGCAATCAGGACACAGGGACCAAGGATCAACTGGGGTCAGGATCCTTGGGGTTTCTGTCTGCACCCCAGAGCTGACCTTGCACCACAGCTCTCCATACCTCCTGGAGAGAACTGGTCTCCCAGGAGTACTGACACACAGCCTTGCAGGACGGACAAGCCACAGTCATAGACATCAAGACCAGCTAACACCAGAGATAACTAGATGGCAAAAAGCAAGCACAAGAACATGAGCAACAGAAACCAAGGCTACTTGACATCATCAGAACCCAGTTCTCCCACCACAGTGAGGCCTGTAATATACAGCAAACCAGTAGCCAACATCAAACTAAATGGAGAGAAACTTGAAGCAATTCCACTAAAATCAGGAATCAGACAAAGCTGCCCTCTTTCTCCCTATCTATTCAATATAGTACTTGAAGTTCTAGCTAGAGCAATTAGACAACAAAAGGAGGTCAAAGGGATACAAATTGAAAAGAGGAAGTCAAAATACCACTATTTGCAGATGATATGATAGTATACTTAAGTGACCCCAAAGCCTCTACCAGAGAACTCCTATAGCTAATAAACAACTTCAGCAAACTGGCCTGATATAAAATTAACTCAAACAAATCAGTAGTCGTCTTATACTCAAAGGATAAACAGGCTGAGAAAGGAATTAGGGAAAAGACACCCTTCACAATAGTCACAAACAATATAAAGTATCTTGGTGTGACTCTAACCAAACAAGTGAAAGATCTGTATGACAAGAACTTCAAGTTTGTGACAAAAGAAATCGAAGAAGACCTCAGAAGATGGAAAGATCTCCCATGCTTTTGTACTGGCAGGATTAATATAGTAAAAATGGCTATCTTGCTGAAAGCAATATACAGATTCAATACTATCTCCATCAAAATTCCAACTTAATTCTTCATAGAGTTAGAAAGAGCAATTCTCAAATTCATCTTGGATAACACAAAACACAGGATAGAAAAACTATTTTTAACAATAAAAGAATTTCTGGGGGAATCAGCATCCCAGACCTCAAGCTGTACTACAGAGCAATTGTGATAAAAACTGCATGGTACTGGTACAGTGACAGGTAGGTAAACCAATGGAATAGAATTGAAGATCCAGAAATGAACCCACACACCTATGATCACTTGATTTTCGACAAAGGAGTTAAAACCATCCATCCACTGGAAAAAAGACAGCATTTTCAACAAATGGTGCTGGTTCAACTAGTGGTTAGCATGTAGAAGAATGCAATTTGATCCATTTTATCTCCCTGTACAAAGCTCAAGTCCAAGTGGATCAAGGGCCTCCACATAAAACCAGATACACTGAAACTAATAGAAAAGTAGGGAAGAGCCTCAGGCACATGGGCACAGGGGAAAATTTCCTGAACAGAAAACCAATAGCCTATGCTTTAAGATCAAGAATTGACGGGCTGGAGAGATGGCTCAGCAGTTAAGAGCACTGACTGCTCTTCCGAAGGTCCTAAGTTCAAATCCCAGCAACCACGTGGTGGCTCACAACCATCTATAATGAGGTCTGACACCCTTTTCTGGAGTGTCTGGACAGCTACACTGTACTTACATTAAATAAATAAATAAATAGAATTGACAAATGGGACCTCATAAAGCTTCTGTAAGGCAAAGGACACTTTCAATAGGACAAACAGCAACCAACAGATTGGGAAAAGATTTTTTATCAACCCTACATCTGATAGAGGGCTAATATGTAATATTTACAAAGAACTCAAGAAGGTAGACTCCAGAGAACCAAATAACCCTATCAAAAATTGGGTACAGAACTAAACAAAGAATTCTCAACTGAGGAACACCAAATGGCTGAGAAGCACCTAAGGAAATGTTCAACATCCTTAGTCATCAGGGAAATGCAAATCAAAAGAACCCTGCGATTCCACCTCACACCAGTCAGAATGGCTAAGATCAAAAACTCAGGTGACAGCAGATGCTAGCAAGGATGTGGAGAAAGAGGAACACTCCTCCACTGCTGGTGGGATTGCAAGCTGGTACAACCACTCTGGAAATCAGTTCGGTGGTTCCTCAGAAAATTGGACATAGTACTACCAGAGGATCCAGCTATAGCACTCCTGGGCATATACCCAGAAGATGCTCCAGCATGTAATAAGGACACATGCTACACTATGTTCATAGCAGCCTTATTTATAATAGCCAGAAGCTGGAAAGAACCCAGTTGTCCCTCAATAGAGGAATGGATACAAGAAATGTGGTACATTTACACAATGGAATACTACTCAGCTATTAAAAACAATGAAATTATGAAATTCTTAGGCAAATGGATGGAATTAGAAAATATCATCCTGAGTGAGGGAACCCAATCACAAAACAACACACTTATAATAATAAGTGGATATTAGCCCAGAATCTCAAAACACCCAACATAGAATTCATAGACCAAATGAAGCTCAAGAAGAAGGAAGACCAAAGTATGGGTATTACAGTCTTTCTTAGAAGGGGGAACAAAATACCCATGGGAGGAGATACAGAGACAAAGTGTGGAGCAGAGACTGAAGCAAAGACCATCCAGAGACTGCCCCACCTGGGGATCCATCCCATATACAGTTAAGAAACCCAGACACTATTGTGGATGCCAAGAAGTGCTTGCTGACAGGAGCCTGATGTAGCTGTCTTCTGAGAGGCTCTGCCAGTGCCTGACAAATACAGAAGTGGATGCTCTCAGCCAACCATTGGACTGAACATAAGGTCCCCAATGGAGCAGTTAGAGAAAGGACCGAAGGAGCTGAAGGAGCTTGCAGCCCCCTAGGAGGAACAACAATATGAACCAACTAGTACCCCCAGAGCTCCCAGGGACTAAACCACCAACCAAAGAGTACACATGGAGAGACTCATGGCTCCAGCTGCATATGTAGCAGAGGATGGCCTTGTTGGACATCAATGGGAAGAGAGGCCCTTGTTCTTGAGAAGGCTGGATGCCCCAGTGTAGGGGAATGCCAGGACAGGGAAACAGGAGTGGGTGGGTTAGTGAGTAGGGGGAGGAGGAATGGGATAGGGGGCTTTTGGAGGGGAAACCAGGAAAAGGGATAACATTTGAAATGTAAATAAAGAAAATATCTAATAAAAAAATCTAAACAAACAAACAAACAAACAACAACAACAAAACCCAGTAACATCCTTAAGCAAAACTGGTAGCATTCACCTCTAATTCAAGTACTTTGGAAGTAGGGACAAAAAGATCAGGAGTTCAAGGCCAGCCCCAGTTACATAGCAAGTTCAAAGCTAGCCAGGGCTAGGAAATCCTGCCCTTCTCCCAAAGCCAAAAGTAATTATTGTATTCTAGATTTAGGCAATGACTTGTAAGGAAGTTTCTTTCTTTCTTTCTTTCTTTTTTTAAAAAGAATTAATATATTTTTTAAATGTATATGAGTACACTGTAGCTGTCTTCAGACAGGTCAGAAGGGAGTCAGATCCCACTATAGATGGTTGTGAGCCACCATGTGGTTGCTGGGAATTGAACTCAGGACTTCTGGAAGAGCAGTCAGCGCTCATAACCACTGAGCCATCTCTCCAGCCTGTAAAGGAAGTTTCTAATACTGTTTATGTCCTGACACAAGTGATATTTTGCTGAGGATGCAGAGTTAAGTAGGAACCCATGAGGCAGAAGGAATTTTATTTCTAAAAGAAGTACTTGCCAATCTTGGGTCCTATTTTTGTATCTCTACTTCCTTTCAAACCTCTTTGGCAGATCAATTACCTGTTAGTGAAAAGAGAGAGAGAGAGAGAGAGAGAGACAGAGAGAGAGAGAGAGAGGTAATGAGTGTGTTCTCATATGTAGTTGTAGTTAACAAAAATTCTAGGAAACTTTTTTGCTTGGAGATTTTTTTTGAGAATGAGTTATTATGAGAATGTGTAAATTTTATATTTAGTTGTTAGCTCTCTTCTCTAACTCTAGCACCTAGAGAGAATTCTGTATTCAGTAAATCTCCTTTCTATGTTCTGCGAATATTATTCACCCTTCACCGTCTTTCAGTTTGTATTGTGTTGCTTTGTCATGATGGCTATTTTCCATGCAGGTCTTTGGCTCTCAAGCATACATACCAAATTGACATGGTCTTGCCCTTGATATGCAGCTGAGGATGATCCTCCCCCTCCCCCCCCCTTCCGGTTGCAAGTGCTGAGATCCGGGCATGCTCTGCTACACTCTGCCTTTTTAAAATTAATTTTAAGTGGCCTGTAGAATTAGTCGATTCCAAATTTTACTTATCCCAAGAGAACATAGTGATGGGCACCTTGAAAAGAACCTACTAAGTTAGCTATTAAAGGTCTATAAATATTAAGGTACAATAAATATCCTGCCCTTGCCAACATCCGTTTTCCCTGGAGGGGCATTACGGTAGTATCAACATGTTTCAGTTGGGCACCTACCCTTGCAGTTCAGCTCTTCTCTTTCTTTCTTTCTTTCTTTCTTTCTTTCTTTCTTTCTTTCTTTCTTTCTTTCTTTCTTTCTTTCTTTCTTTCTTTCTTTTTTTCTTTCTTGTCTTTTTAAAGATAGGATCTTGCTATAGCCCTGACTAGCCTGAAATGATGTAGATCAGCCTGGCCTCAAACCTGCAGCAGATGCTCCTGCCTCTGACTCTGTCTCTTTAGTGAAAACTTCTGATGCACATAGAGGGATAGACTCCATTCTTGACTGTTTGTTTAGCTTTTTTTCCCCCCATGTACATGAATTGAACCCCTACATTTCTAGCATAACGTATGACTAATAATACATGTTTGATAGTTGCAATAATTATTTTTAGAGTTTTTTCCCCTTTTTTTGTGGAACTATGATTACAAACAAAGTGTTAACAGCTATCTTGGGTTGGGGATGTAGCTCAGTTGCAGAGTGCTTGCTTTATGTTCATAAGACCCTGGAACCATCCCCAGCACTGTGAAAATAAGTAAATCAACAAAATAAGGCAAACCTATTAGGTTTCCTCCCCCATCACCTTGCTGAGTAGAGGCAAGAATTCTGAGTTAGACCACAGATACCACAAACAACACAACACAACAGCTGGATATGGTTATGGTTGCATTTAACTGTAATCCCCAGCACCTGGCAATCTGAGGCAGGGGGATTCCAAGTTTGAGGCCAATCTAAGATACACAACCAAATCTTTCCAAAAACAAACAAAAAACCAAAAAACCAAACCAAGAACCAAAGACATCTATAAATAAGTATAAACAAGCCATAAGCTAAACAACGTAGGTATTGTTACCATGTTTTGGAAATGTCTCTTGGGCTCTCTGTTGGATTACCTGGATTAGGAAGACTGGCCTAAGGGACCAAGCCTGTGAAGTGGAATGTGTTCTCTCTTTACGTGTTTAAATACAAGCCATAGGCAGTGGTGGCACATGCCTTTAATCCCAGCACTTGGGAGGCAAAGGCAGGTGAATTTCTGAGTTCGAAGTCAGCCTGGTCTACAGAGTGAGTTCCAAGACAGCCAGGGCTACACAGAGAAACCCTGTCTCGAAAAACCAAAAACCAAAACCAAAACCAAAACAAAAAAAACCCACAACAACAAAAAACAAACAAACAAAAAAAAAAAAACCCAAAACAAACAAAACAAAAATACAAGCTGTAAGAACAAAATGTTTTTAATTATGATTTTTTTCCTCCATTAATCCTATCTTTCTTCAAAGCTAATAGGTGTATAAAATGACTCCACATCAAAGACCCTTTTCTAATGGCTTAAGAGCTGTGCATTTTATTAGAACAAAGCAGAATCCACAACCCACAACAGAGCAGTTTGCTGAAGTCATTCTGGAGCTGACTTACAGATCATCCTTCACCAGCCTTTGAGCTCTCTTTGCTTTTCTCTCCCTGACTTCCTCCCCTACACCTTTCTTATTTGTTCAGTACCCTGCTGGGTATTGTAATGATCTATTCTCTTCTTCCATTTCCTCCATTGGACCAGAACCTCCTTGAGGGTAGGTGTTAAAGCTTGTCAACAGTCTGTTTAGAGCCTCATACAATGTGTGACCAAAAATAGTTCCTCAGTGGAGATGTGCTAAGTGAATAAATGAAAATGTCTCAGATAATTTCCTACATTCTTTGACTTTTTTTTTTTTTTTTTTGACAGAGTCTTACTGTCCCTTTTGCTGGCCTGGGGTTCTCTATGTAGACCAAGCTGGCCTTGAATGCATAGAAATATGCCTGCCTCTGCCTCTCGAGTGTTGCAATTTCCAGTGTGCACCACCATGCCTGGCTTTTTGACTCTCATACTCTTGGGTAAGGAGTAAGTCCATTTACTCACAGGCAGAAAAGGGGAAGGCAGGTTGCGATTTCCTGTGACAGCAGGACTCTTATCTGTAGACTCCTGAGTTGGCAAGTTTCTGTTTTCAGAGTCATGGTTCAATACATTCTCTGAATCCTTTTAGCCTTTCCCTTTTCCTCCATATTTTTACTCTTCTGATTTCGCTTCCAACTTAGCTATAGCTTTCGTTTTAGAGCTAAGCATAGCTTATAGGCAGATGCGAGATGAAAATGACACATTTTTCTGACTTTCCAGTCCCTGACTGTGGTGCACGAGTACAGAACGTGCCTTGGGAGGCCAATGGTGGCATATGCAAGCAGGGAGAGTTGCCTCTCTGTTGTGGCCATGGTGCACAGCTCAGAGAGCTATCAGGACAAGGATCCATTATGATAGTGAGCCCTTGGCCTTGAGAACACATTTCCATTTTTCTAGGGGAGATCTGAGGTGGTAGAGGTGGGAGGCTGATGTTGATGAGGCTTTAAAAAAGTGCTGATTTGAGTACTTGAGTTTGGAAAAAGTGGTATGGCCAAAGTCATGGTGGAAAGTAGAGTTTCCTTGCTGACATTGATTTGTAATTGTATGTGGGGTGGAGAAATTGCTCAGCTGTTAAAGTACTGACAGTTCTTTTAGAGGACCCAGGTTTGATTCCCAGCACCTACGTTGTGGCCCATACAGTGGTGGGTAATGTCAGTTCCCAGGGGTCTAGTCCCATCTTTTGGCTGTTGTGGACACTGCATGCAGGTGGCACACAGGCATGTATACAGGCAAAACACTTTACACAAAAGATAAAAATAATAAGTGAAAATTTAAAAAGTAGTTGAGTGCTGTTGGACTCAATTATATTTAGTTCTTTGCATATATCTCCTAGGGAGGAAGCTAAATAGAGGGCAAGAGAGGAAATGTCTTTTTTTTAAAAAAAGATTTATTATTTTTAAATGATATCTATGTGTATATGTGCATATCTGTATGGGGGTATGCACATGTGAATGTAGCTGCTTGCTAAGGCCAGAGGTGTCAGATCTCTCTGGAGCTGGAGTTCCAGGCAGTTGGGAGCCTCCTGATATAGGTGCTGGGAACAGAACTCAGGTCTGCAAGGCAGTGAGTGGGAGAGGGAGAGAGTGGGAGAATGGGAGAGGAGAGAGAGAGAGGGAAAAGAGGGAGAGAGAGAGAGGAGAGAGAGAGGGAGGGAGGGAGAGAGAGAGAGAGCACGCAAAATGTCTGGATTCTATAGGGAGAAGCCTCTGGGGGAAGGGCAACCCAGCCCCTGGGCTGCAAAGCTCACATTTGGGGGCAGGGTATGACAGGTCGGAACTGAGGGATGCAGGGAGAATCAGGAGGCCAGGTCTGCTTTGATATGAAAAATATGCACCTCAGTCCCTTCTCCCCAGGACCAAAACCAAACACCTGAGACCATAAAAAGCACTAGCAACAATGTCATCACTCCATGCTAATCTGCCTCTCATACCTAGACTAGAACACACATCTTATACATAGAAGTTTATATGCACCATTAGAAGTTCTATTTAGTGATTATCTCATTATCTATACTCCTCTAAGGAGGAACCCTGTCATAATAACTAATATTCTAAATGAACAGATTAGGAACTGAGGTCCAGGGAAGCCAAGCAAGCCATTCCAAGTCACACACAAAGCTGAGAGTAGCTTTTGTCTTAGGCTAAATTTGTATGATACACATTTCCAATTGAACCAAAGGGGAGGAACTCAGTATGTGGACCAAACTGGCCTCAAGCTCACAGAGATTGCCACCCCACCCAGCTGCTTATACCATGTATGTTTATGTCTTTAGCACAAGAATTTTTTAAAAAGATTTTATTTATAACGTCCCCCCTTCCCCAAAAGCCTTTAGTCCCAGCACTCTGGAGCAGAATCAGGAAAAAGCCTGGTCTTCAGAGAGTTCCAGGACAGCCAGGGCGATGCAGAGAAACCCTGTCTTGAAAACAAAAACAAATTCATGTGTATGTGTGGGTATGTTAACGCGAGTGCAGGTTCTTGTAGCGTTCAGAAGTGAGTGTTGAAGTTACAAGTGGTTTTGGACATCCTGAAGTGAAGTGAAGCCAAGTCACTCTGTAAGAGATAGCCCTCTTAACCGCTCTCTCTCCAGAAAAACCTTTTGCTGAAGGTGGCTACAGTGGTGAGATTGGGAGTCCTTAAGTACAGAGGCATTCAACAATATCAATTCAACATTTGAGCGCCTACATCTATGCTAGACGTTGGGCTAGATGACCAAGTTAGTGTTCTTCCTCAGAGTGCATCACTGTATAGGTCAGGGTCAAGACCTGTACTAAAGGTCAATCCTCCCGTGTTCCTCAGACAGGGCAGAAGTTGGTCAACTTAAACACTTGCTTGGGCGTAAACTTAACCAGCCACAAGGTTAAGGGCAGACTGTGATGGGAGATAAAGGGAGTAGAGCGCCCGGCAAGCAGCCGAGATAAAGGGGTGTGGCCGGCCGCAGCTTTTTCTCTCGGTCCTCGGCAGCCCCGAGGCCTCGGCAGCATTCGGACCCCGATCCTCTTGCAGACTGTCCCGTACTCATCCTGAACACATCCACGCTCGCCTGATCCTTCAGCGCCCTTTGTGAAATGCCCCCAATTGATAGTTCCCTACGGGCACACGTGACTCCGCGAGGACCCAGCGGTTAAGAGACATGGGGCGGTAGAGTGTCCCCAGTACCCTCACAGGAAGGGTCTCCCGGCCGGCGATGTACTCATCGCTTTCCCATCACTGCCTAAGCCGGCATCTTCTCTCCCTTTTCCTCTCAGGTTGCCTCCCACCTCCCGCGCGAGGCCCGGAGGAGGCAGGACCAGCGCTTCTGATCTCGCGAGAGTTCCCTCATAAGTCCCGCGAGACTCGCCTGCCGCTGCCGCTGCCGCCGTCGCTGCCGCCGCTGCCGCCGCCGCCTCTTACGTCTTTCCCTTTGACAAGTCGCCGCCGCTGCAGCAAAAATATAAAGGACGCGGCTAGCGCGGCCGCTGGCCAGCCGGGTGCCGGGTGCTGGAGCCGCACCCCATCGCCGCCAGCTCCCGACCCACGTACGGTAGGTAACACGTTCTCTTTCGCCATCGTGACCTCCCGAGTGTGTGATCGGCTGGCCCGGCCGAGCCGCTCGGGGCCGTTCCGGGGCCGCCCGCCGAGCGGGACTGCTGGCTCCGGGTGGACGGCGGGCGGAGGCCCGAGGAACCCCTGGCCCCCTGGAAGCCTGTTGGAAGCCGAGCCACCTGCCGGAGGGAGGGACCCGCCCCTGAATAAGCTTGCAGTCTGCGCCCCTCAGCGCCTCAGGGGTCGCGTCTGTGACCTTCTCCCCTTTATCCGCTATCGAGCGCGTCTCTCTTAGCTGGGACTGGGACTGGGGAGCGGCTCTCCCATCTCTTCCTCTTGAGGAGAGTCGCGACTCCGGTGCTCCCTGTCGCCGGCCGACTTCGGAGGGGTGGAGGTTGAGACCGTGCGTCTTTCTCCTCGTCTGCGCTTTTGGGTGGGGGCTGCTCATCCTTTCGGTAAACCTTTCTCTGAATCTCTCTTCGGATAAAATAACAATTTCTAAAGCCCTTGCTACCTGGAGCGGAGACGAGGCGACAGTTGTGTAGTCTCCAGGGTGAGAGGTGGATGGTGGTGATGACAGGAGCTAACCCTGGGAACAGTGATGGGTGGCAGGTTCCCAGGAGACACGAGGACAGAAGCTTGGTACCTACCTCTCCCAGGAGGTTATGTAAAGACGCGATGTATGTATGTATGTATGTATGTATGTACTATGCATGCATGTGTATGGTAGCTGTGAAGCACAGGGACAAAAATCTCCATTTGCGTTAGTTTTAAAAATGTGTGTAATACCTTGAAGGTGTATAGGTAATCAAGAGTGATAAATTCCAACGAATTAATAACCCATCTCCAGAGATAGCATTTCACTGTTAATATTTTGATATATTTCTAACAGACTCTTTTGTTTTTTAAGAGTACCTAGCTTGTCCTTGAATGGTACTTCCTTATTTTATGTATGTTCCCAAAATGATTTGTTTTATTTGAACCATTCCTTTGGCCCACTTGATTAAGCCGGGTTACTTGTTCATTATCATTGGCTGTTCCCAGCCGTCACCATATTTCATTGTGTCTTCTTTCAAAATGATTGTTGCTCAAATAGCTTTAAAAGTCAAACCTTAACATTGTTCTTTTTGGATATAATATCTGAGTTATTTTTATAGTTTTTCTTTTTTTGTGTGATGAGTCCTCTAAATCGGGCCGGTGTTTATATAAAGAAAAGAAAAATTAATTGCGATGAGGAGAAAGTAAGCTTCAAAGTTTTTAAAAAATTGATGGTGATGTGCCTTTGATTATATGTTTACATACCTGTGTGTTTATACAAGCAAAAGTGAATGTCCCGAGTGCTCGTATTATGCATAAATGCACGTGTCAATGCATGCTTGTCCTCTGCACTTGTAAATCTGTATATTTTAGAAATAGGTTAAAATATTTTGTCATGTAGTTTGAGAAAAAAAAACAGCATAATGTAGGACAAAGAACAGTCAATTATATTTTTCCCAAATCACATGACCGGATTGTATGGCAGGTTGGAAGCCTGGCATCTTTCAAAAGGAGGATAGATTATCAGTTGTCATTGAAATGGATGGCCTTTTAAGGCCTCTTGGAATCAGCAACTTGTATGAATTTTGCTTTCCCTAAGGTTCTTATCACTTTGCTTCTTAAATTTCTGGTCTTGCCAGTTCCTTTCAACATGGATGCATTGATTTGCTGGTTATGTATTTTCTCTGTGCAGTCGTGCTGGTGGTATATGGAGGAGAAGCAAATGCATCACATAGTCGTCTCATTAATGTAAACATGTGAAAATATTTTATTTAAATGGATAACGCATTGAAATGGATAACACGTTAGAGGAGGACGTGCTGTTTTTGGTGTTGGATTGGTTAGTAGAAGACGCATGTAATACATGGTGAAAAGTCTTGGTGTTGTGAGCAAAATGCCTGGGTTCAGTGGGCAGCTGATTTTAAAGTGGACTCTTAGACTGTAAGTGATAATGTTGATGCTGTATTTGTGATAAGGGAAAATTGTGTTAGGTAAAAAGCACACTTGTGAAACCAAACTCGAGCTTTAGGTGGAGGCAGAATGATCAAGATTTTCAGGCGTCTTGGCTATGTGAGAGAGATCAAAGCACGTGAACAAGCCCTTGAAATTTTGTAGGTAATCAACCATAAAAACAACAAACAATTATTTTTCATCATATATAAAACTTTGTCTTAGTATACCCACAAAACAGGTTGCTAGGGATACCTTCTAAATATTATCAAGATCTTGAACAGAGAATATTGGCTGAGTCATTTAAAAAGGAGATTGTAAAGTCAGCAAAGCCACTTCAGCTAGTATTTTTTTCTTTTAAACTAAAAGGAGCACAAAATAGGTACCTAATAGGTACTTTCTGATGACTTTATTTTTTTCTACTGGCCCTTAAAAATTAATGGGAATATTAAATTCCAGAGGAGATCTACCAGCAAATAAATGTGATGCTGAATCAGATGATGGCTAGGTTTATTTTTATTTTTTCTTTTTGATACAGGAGCTTGTGCATCTTAGGCTGATTTTGACTCTAGTTGAGACTGGCCATGAGCTCCTGATCCTCCTGCTACTCCAAGTACTGAGAATACTGAGGATACAGGCATGTGATACCATACTGGCTTGTTTTGTTTGTTTGGTTTTTTTGAGATGGGGGTCTTACTTTGTAGATCAGGCTGGTCTTGAACTCATAGAGATCTGACTGTCTCTGGGTCAGAGTCATTAATCCTGACCAATTTCTAGGTTTCTCGTAACTTTCTGAATATTGTTTGTTTATTTTTATTTTTTGTAAAAATACTCTCATTTTTGGCTCATTTGATTTTTTTCTTCATGATTAGATTTGAAGTTTTGTGTGTTTTGATTATAACACTCTGTATCAATGCATTTTACTAGGGGGCCCATGTTATTGATGTGCCTGGTTACTAATGATATTTTAACCTTGATCATTTGTTCTGGTGGCTTCTATTGGGATAGTCTAGGAGAGGGTACTCTTTGTCCCTTTGTATTCTCTTTGATATATTTATATCTTGTAGGAGGTTCTTCAAAACTATAGACTGTTTTGCTCAAACTTTCTCCCCTTGTTTGTATTGTAAAATATACGGTTATGGTATTTGTAGTTCCCTTATTCTGATATGTATGAATTGGACTTCATCTGTCAAAGGACATTTGTTAATTTAGTTATTTATATCAGTATGGTAGTGTGCATATTCATTTGATTCTACAGACTGTTGTCCAATATAATAGCATTATGTTGTTCACATTGTTTCAGTTTTGGCCACAGTGTGTGTGTGTGTGTGTGTGTGTGTGTGTGTGTGTGTGTTGATTAAAGGCCAACTTGTAGGAGTTGATTCTCTTCTTCCACCATGTGGATCTTGGGGACCCAACTCAGATTGAAAGCCTTGATGAGAGGCACCATTAGCTACTGACCACCTCACCTGGTTTGTTTTGTTTTGTTTTCCAGACAGAGTTTCTCTGTGTAGCCCTGGCTGTCTTGGAACTCACTCTTAGACCAGGCTGGCCTCGAACTCAGAAATCTGCCTGCCTCTGCCCCCCAAGTGCTGGGATTAAAGGCGTGAGCCACCACGCTTGGCTTGAGTTAAATAATTGTTTACAGTCTACTAAATATTAAACATCTGTTATATTATGGGTAGGTTATAAGCTAATACAATGCAGGATTTTTAACCCTTTTTACTCATGATTTCCTTTTGTCAAGTTTTTAGGTGACCCTAAATAAGTAGTTATATAAAGTAAGTATACAAATGAGACATTTACTGATAAGCATAACTTATTTTAAAATAGCTGTTTTTATATGCATATGGATTTACTAAAGATGAAAACAAATTTGAATACTGAGAAGTGGGTTTGTTTACTTATTTTTATAAAAGAAATTAACTCTTGCTGAGCATTTGATACTACAAGACATAGAACATCTTCCAGCATTTTTTAAAAAGAGTTGATCGATATTTTGGTTTTATAATCAACGGCATTGAGAGTGCTGCTTCTCATAAATTCATAGTACAAAATTTCAGGAGTATATTTAGAGCCATTTTAGTAATTGTGGAAAATTCTGTCCTAATTTTGATACAAAAATATTTAATGACTTTTTATGTGAAAGTCAAGCCAACTTTAAAAATCAAATGTTCTAACATAAAGAGATTCAGAGATATTACTTGGATGCTTGTATGCTAAGGATTGATAATAAAAATATTAGAAGCTTTGTTTTCTGTAATTAAAATTATTTCTATAAAAGCACAACATTTTTTTTGCATGGTAAAAATACTGCAATCCGTAATTTACAATATTCTCAGTCTGAGCCATGGTAATTCCAGCATTGCTTCTTGGCATTGCACAGTGCCATGGCATGCATAGTACAACGCATACACATTTTAGCTTCAGTGGAGTCACAGGGTGCAGCATGGGCAAGTGCTGCCAGAGACACTTTGGATTCCTTCTTGTGTCCAGAAACCTGTTAGTGTAGCTAGATTTTTGGCCACCCTTGAATTTAGTTAAATGATCGGATCACTTCCCACAGTTTAAGAATCAGACTATAAGGGACCAGAGAACAATAGATTTTGTTATCTGCCAGGAGTGGGGAACTCTGGAACCTATCCCCTGAAGTTACTGAAGGATAACTATATTTATTTCTCTTTGTATGATGACCATGAGTTTATATCAGTACCTTTTCCTCCAACACTACAAGGTTGCTCTGACCTTCTGTTACTCCTTATTTGTATTTTCTTTCTGTGACAGAAGTCTAGATCTCAGTATCATAACATATTTGCTAACTTTTGGAGTATCCAACAGATAGTTATTTGCTTATGAAAAGTATTCACAAGGTTATCTGTGTGCAGTTTTTATCTTTAGCTATTTAGGTTAGTTGTTTTATTCTCTGTTCTATTTAGTGTGACTGTGTTACTTTAGTGCAGTGTAGTTCAGTTCCTTTGTTGCTTCTTTGTATTCTCTTTTGATTGCTCTCAGTCCTGGTTGATGTTAACTAATTATTGTTATGGATGATGATGATGGTGACTTCAGATAGGATCTCCCAAATAATCTCACACTGGGCTCAAACTTGGTATTCTTCTGCTTCAACCTTCTAATGTTTGGATTATAGGCTTGTATCATCATATGTGGCATTATTGTTAGTTTGGGTTTGTGGAACAGTACAGTTACTGAATGCCACTGCTATTTGACTTTACTATGTAAAATGATTACTCACATGTGTCCCTCTATCCTACTGTCACATTCCTCTGTCTCTATCTTTGTTTGTACCTCTTTTCCATGTTCATTAAGGAATCCAGAATTTAAATTTAGTTTCAGATTTATCTCTTCCTCAATTATTTCACCAAAATGAACAGATTACATGCATTTAAAAACATTAAACCTCTGTTTGCAGCCCATGGTACAAATATGACCATTGGAGGTCAGAGGACAATTTGGAATTTATTTTTGCTTACATGATTTGTGTCTCAGGGATCAAACTTAGGTCATTAGGCTTAGTGATACGCACCTTTACTTTGTGAGCCATCTCACCAGCCCCTACATTTTGTATTATTTTTTCTCAAATAATTTTTTAATTGACACAAACCACATAGCATAAAACTCACCCTTTTATTTATTTACTTATGTAATTTTTGAGACAGACTCTTAATCTGTTGCTCAGACTGACCTCAGATTCCAGGCCTCAAGTGACTCAACTGCTTTTATTCTCCTGAGTAGCTGGAACTACAGGCCTATGTCACTTTGCC